>NW_024080745.1:199194-703016 GCF_003009895.1 Hyaena hyaena | reverse complement strand
TATTTGTCCTTCTCTGCCTGACTTATTTCGCTCAGCATAACACCCTCAAGGTCCATCCATGTTGCTACACATGGCCAGATTTCATTGTTTCTCATTGCCATGTAGTATTCCATGGTATAGATAAACCACATCTTCTTGATCCATTCGTCCATTGATGGACACTTAAGGCTCTTTCCATGTTTTGGCTATTGTTGAGAGTGCTGCTATGAACATTGGGGTACATGTGCTCCTATGCCTCAGCATTTCTATATCCCTTGGGTAAATTCCTAGCAGTGCTATTGCTGGGTCATAGGGGAGTTCTATTGTTAATTTTTTGAGGAACCTCCACACTGTTTTCCAGAGGGGCTGTACCAGTTTACATTCCCACCAACAGTGTAGGAGGGTGCCCGTTTCTCCACATCCTCGCCAGCATCTCGAGTTCTCTGATTTGCTCATTTTAGCCACTCTGACTAGTGTGAGGTGGTATCTCGGTGTGGTTTTGATTTGTATTTCCCTGATGAGTGGGGATGCTGAGCATCGTTTCATGTGTCTGTTGGCCATCTGGATGTCCTCTTTGGAGAAGTGTCTGTTCATATCTTCTGCCCATTTCTTCACTGGGTTGTTTGTTTTTCGGGCGTGTAGTTTGGTGAGTTCCTTATAGATTCTGGATATCAACCCTTTATCTGATATGTCATTTGCAACTATCTTTTCCCATTCCATTGGTTGCCTATTAGTTTTGTGGGTTGTTTCCTTTGCCGTGCATGCCCCACCTAAATTGTTAACTGGAGCCAGTTTTCAATTTAAGGAAAGAAGAAGTCAGTTAAAACTTTACCTCTAAAAATTCTTTGGCTGACAGAACTTTAGATGTCACTTATTTCAAAAAAAGAGATTAGAACACTAAACCTGGAATCTACTAACCTCAACAGAGTAAAAAGCGAACGTAGCTTGGGATGGAAGATAGTTCAGGTCTCGTCAGGATACTTACTAATGATAGTCCATGTTAGGTAGAAACACTATATTTTCTCCTTAACACTTAAAAATGTTAAAATATTGTATTAAAATAAAATGAAATAAAAAAAGATAAAATAGGTCTGGGATGGTAGTATAACACCTTGGTTAAGAAAGAGACCTCTGGAGTCAGCTGGGCAAGGTTTGTATTCTGGTTCCTCTGTGTCACTTTAGAGCAACCTTTGATTTAGCTCCTCTACATCAGCTTGTCACCTTCAAAAAGGAAGTTAGAGCAATACTCCCTTAAAGAACGGCTGTCATGATGAAATGAGGGAATGCAATGCATGTGAATTCTCATCAAATGCTAGTGATTATAATTAGATACTCGTTCAATGTATGCCTGACAATTAACAAATGACTTAGAACACTGGTCAACAAATAATGCAATAGCATTCATTATTCATCCCAAACAAATGGTTTTTAAGATGGGGACAATTGCACATTGATCAATTTCTCTGCCATTAGTACAGTTCACATGGTTTCTGTGTCCCTTTTTGGGTCTTGCTGGGAATTAATTCCAATCCAGGCTCCCTGATAAATGATGCGGTCTTTAGGGACTCAGGAACTTTATTTCCACTTCACCACCTTTATAGGCACTCCTCTATCAGAATAAAAGTAAGGATGTCAAGTCTCTTGGCCAAAAGCATCACTTTTATTTTCTTTCAGAGCCACCTAAAAGAATGTTTCCTTTTCCTCTGTTACTTGGATCTTGTAAAGCCAGTAAGCTGACCTTAGGATCCTATTATCTTTTGTTCACATAGTTCACAAAAGCTACTGTCTGAATTCTATGATTACTTTTTCTTAAACATTAAAAACTTTTAACTATTAATAAGTAAAAAATAGAAATGTAAGAGTTTTAGAAAATATGACTGTGCATTGATTCTCAAATGGTGAACAAATAGCATGTTCACTGCTCCATAGAGAAATGAGAAAAATAAGTATAACGTAAAAAATCTTTCTTGAAGCTAAACAAATTAATAAAAGTAATTTATTTTGACATTGTATTTAAAGTAAACTTTAAGTGTTACTAAGATATTTTTTTCTATGAAATACTGCTTATGTACTGGGTTTTTAAAAAATGTTTTCATTTTAGAAAAGTAAAAAAGAAAAAAGGCAGCTCGTTTTGATTCCCTTAAATTCTTTTTTTTTAAATTGGCTTTTGAAGTCCCAAAGTCTAAGAACCAGGAATAATTATGATAGTGAACACTTATATAAGGCTTACTGTAAGCCAGTCTCTGTTTTAAGAGGCTTTATACACATTAATTCATTTAATTTTTAACAGCAACTTTATGAGCGGAGAACTGATTATACCCAATTTATAGGTAAGGAAACCGAGACACAGAAGGGTTATTTAACTTGTCCAAGGCCAAATAGCTAACAAATGGTGAAGCTAGGGCTAAAACCTAGGATCCCAGAGCCAGTCTCTTCCTTTTCTTCCTTTCACTGAGCTAGAAATCTCAACCCAGTATTTGAATATGTGGAAGACATTTCGGCAGTGTCTACCAAAAAGTTAAAAAATATGTCTGTGTTTTGACCTAGCATTTCTAGGAATTTTTTCTAAGGAAAGAAAGAATTATGCCAAAATATATGTATAGGGGTGTTAATTATAGTATTATTTTCATTGGAGAAAAATAGAACTAATGAAACACCCCATGTATAGGGGATTCTTTAAATGATACATAGAATACCCATGCAAAGGAATACTAATAAATAGTTTTTAATTGATTTAGGTGTTTAAAGCATGTCTCACAAAATCCTCGGTTCATCTGACCTGCATTAGGCTCTGCAGATTTTTTTATCTGATTCCACAAATGCTGATGGAGATTGATGTATGGTTATCTCATCGCTCCTTATTGAATTTTTTTGTGTTTGTAAAACATGTTCCCATAGATTTATGATAGATTTAAATGCTCTAAATTTTTTTTTTTCAGAGAGAGAGAACATGCACATGAGTGGGGGGAGAAGGGCAGAGAGAGAATCTTAAGCAGACGTCATGCTCAATGTGGAGCCAGACTTAGGGCTTGATCCCAGGAGCTGAAAATCAAGACACTCAATGGATTGAGCCATCCAGGTGTCTCAATGCTCTACATTTGAATAGTAAGCTATCTCTATGGGTCATCTGTTGCCTTTTCTATTTGTTTGTTTTTTAAATGAGAAAGCTATGCAGACTAAGCCAGTTTTCAACACTAGTTCTCTAGTTATGGTGTGTTAACTCATGTCCCTATTAGGGTTTTCTGGCTGGCCAAACTTGTCAGCCTGTCTCCAATATATTTCTTCTACTGAACACAACTGTATTTCACTTTGCTAAACTAGCCTGTAGTCAGCAGAATTTCTGAAAGAAAGATACTTCCCCATTATATTTTATCTGACTTTATGTAAAAAGCTTTTCTTGTCTAATCAACTAGAGTTCTTCCTTAAAACTACTGAAAGAGGTAAGTGAATAATTAGTGACTAGTATGGAGGACACAAAGAGCTTTTTTTTCTTTTTTGCAATTAAAAACTCTTAAAAATGTGACTATCAAGGTGTAAGGGAAGTACAGTTGTCTTAACAGAATTGTGAATTTCCTTTAGCTGTTGATTGTGGGACAGTGTCAAATTATTTTATCTTTCTAAGCATTAGAGTTTTTGTCAGTAAAATGAAAAGTATCATCTTTGAGCTATGAGGGTTGCATAAGATACATCTGAGCATTCAACAAATGTTAACATAAAAGGAGTATGGCTAATTTAGATATGGAAATCAGGGAAGGTTCCATCAATTTAATTTTTCCCCTGTTCCCATCACCCCAAATACTGGAGGTAATTTTGGACAACTCAAGAAATAAAGAGATAGGAATGAATAAGTTAGGCTTTTAATTTTAAATGTTTCATACTTTTTACCCTCAGAAAATCTCTAAATTCCATCTATGTAGAATTTTATAACTTATATTAAAGATAATATTATACTCATGCTTTGCTGTGTAATCCTACAGAGTTCTCTAGCCAAAAGCAATAAATTTCCATCTGCAAGATCAAAGACTATTCAAATAGTGTGAATATAAAATATTGCTCTACGTTTTAAACTTATCGTCCATTTATACAAAGTCTCATTGCACCACTTCTTGGCCTTTTGGCTAAGATCAAGTGCAGTACACTCATTACCATAGGAGAAGAATCTCAGTTATTTTCTGGTGGAGGTAGTAGTTTTATGGAATTGTCTTTCCATTCTCTACCACCTCCCCTCCCCTCACTCCATCTCATTTTCCTTGGCCTTCTCTGTCTGAGTTGAGTAGCCTTCTGATAGGCTTCCATAGTCTTTGAATCCAGAAGTAACCTGGGGTGCATTTTTCTGTTAGTATGTATGGGTCTCCCCTAACAGATTATGAATTTGCACTGGGCAAGAACTCTGGGTGTTCCTAGCAAACCCTCACTCTTGGCCCCTGATACTCACAGCTGTGCCACTGCTGTCAGCCTTGGGGGCCTGTGATAATCCCATCATGTCTCTTTCCCCATTAATGTCAGCCCTGGTCCCCCAGGTCATCTTCTCATTCTTTGGACTCTGATCTCCACGTGGCCTCCTATGCCCCTTTTCTGATGGATGCCATGTCCTCACTGCTCCCCAACTTCTGAAACCCTTCCACAGTGACTTCACAGCATCCTCCCTCTACCTCACTTCTTGGATACTCTCTTCAGCTTCTTGCTGCAGTGGTGACCTGGCTCTCTTGAGAACACTGGTTCCTTTTCTGATGGTGCCTGTTTTTTCTCTCCCACTCCTCATATCATGGGCCCACAAGCAGAGTAGGTGCTGCAGACTGAATGTTTGTGTCCCCTTCCAAATTCAAATATTGAAACCTAGCCCCCAGTGTGATGTTCTTAGGAGGTGGGGCCTTTGGTAGGTGATTATATGGTAAGGGTGAAGCCCTTATGAATGAGATTGGTGCCCTTATAAAAGAGATCCTAGAGAGCTCCCTTGCCTCTTCTACCTCATAAGGACACAAGAGAAGATAGCCATGTGTGGACGAGGAAACTAGTTTTCACCAGACACAGAATCTGCTAATGCCTTGATCTTAGACATCCATCGAGAAATAAATGTTATTTATAAGCCACCATGTCAATGGTAGTTTTGTTATGGCAGCGTGAATGGACTAAGATGGGGCTATTCTTATTACTGCTTCCAGTGCATTCCCCTTACACCTCAGAGCTCCTAACCAATTCTGACTCTCAAGTCATCAGACCATACGCCACCTGTAGTCTTCTACTACCTCCTTCTCCTAACACACACCCTCATTCCTTAAGATTTTAGCTCCAGATCCCTCTGCCCTGCACTACTTCTACCATACTTCTTAATGATTGTTTTATCCTCATAGGTTATTTTTTCATTATCTGTTCTTTGTTTTCTTTAGATTCCCCTTCTCCAATGACCTTGCTCCTACCCTACCTCATGTACTCACTCCTACGGTTAGTCCTTGGACTTAGTCATTACTAATGACTGTTACTTGTCCCTAATCTCGGTCTCAAGTGCTGGCTGTTATTGTTACTATTATTACTTTTGCAGAATTTATTGAGTTGGATTGCTCACGGGTTGGATCATCACAGGCAAATGAGTTACAGCTCCATTTGCTCTAATCAGAGGCTGTGGTGTGGGAGAGTTGAGATCAGGTATTCGTGATAGGATACCTGGGCAGAGTACCAAGAGGAGCTGAATAATGAGGGGATTAGGAGCTTTGAATTAAGCCAGGAAGAAAGAAGTAAAGCCTGGGGATCAGGAGTGTATAGAACAATATTCTATTGTGGAAGAAAGGGATGGCAGACCTGCATGTCCAGAGATGAGATATTGAGTAAGGAACAATAAATAGATTATAAACTAGAGGTTTGCAGGGTCAGCAAGGGTAGAACAGAGAGGTTTGGGGTAGCCCTGGGGACACAGGGAGAAGAAAATGTTTCAGAGCACATAGTAGGGGATGAATAAATATTTTTTGCATCAATGAATAAATTATATGCCTCTAGGCTTAGGGTCTTGTTGTTTTCTCAACCTGTTTTGAGCCGAGAAGTGCGAGGGTGTCACATTTTAGGCAGGTAAGGGGGTGGGGAAGGTCTGGGCAGATAGATTAGAAAGGCTTCCACTTTTTAAGGTTTGAAGCAGCTTTGTGTCAGCAATGTATAGTTTGTATCTCAGCACCTTCATCTTTGGGAATAGGTTGGAAGCAGATGGATAACGTAATAATGTGGAAAAGGTTCCAAAGTCCATTCTTGAACTACCCGCTCTGCTCAGTAGTCTTTATACTCTTTGAACTTGGGCTCCTACAATCTCTGAAACCAAAATTCTTCTCTAAACATTTTGGCTGCGACCTCCCTTTCTAGTTAGTTGAGACCAAGGTCTAGTTTGAAATGAAGAGTTGGGTGATTGCGGGTACAAAGGATTTGTCTCTTTTTGTTGGGGAAAGAAGAAACTGATATGGATTTCTGATGGAACTTCTCTTTCTGTGTGAGACATTATAGACACTTACCTCCTCTTCAGATTTACCGTCTTCCCAGGCAAATATTAATTACATGGTTCATCCTGAGGTCTGAAGAGAATCTACAGCTTGGGCCAAGTGTGGAGTGGGGGGTGGAGAGAAAATTCAGACTCAAGGTATTCCCCTGTGCCGCATGTTAGCTTATTTTCTCTTGGTGAAATATATCCGTAGATGTAAAGTTGCTGAAGTTAGGTAGGGATTGTTTTACTTTTTTCACATTTATGTCTTTCCCAGATCATCCTGACACTAAGAAAATATTGAATAAAGAGCAGTGGGATTGAATTGAATGTGGATGAGCAAAGGCTGCTACCCACCAACCAGTCTTCCCCCTGTGCCTGCTGACGTTTTTACCCTGGCTGTCAGCCATCACAGACTGTCTTCATCATTTGCCTCTTCCACTTTCCCCTCCTAAGGAAAGGCTTCTCATTATGGGAATCTGTCTGGTCCAATGAGCTGTAGTCATTTGACCCCTAAAGAAATTTGCAAGCATTCTTTTCCTAATGGCTCCTATGCTTTCTGGTGGCTAATACTTTCCCTTACTATCACTGCTAGCTCTGATTTGATTCTTGTGTTTGGAGGTGTATCCAAGGATCCTTAAGCAGAGTATATGTGGAATTTTTTTATTGACCCCAGGACAACACTATGATAGCTTGAGTGTTTTCAGATTATTCAATTAAATTTAATCAAGAATTTAAAAAATATAATAAACATTTGTCTTCTTTTTTTTTTTAAGTTAAGTTTATTTATTTATTTTGAGAGGGATAGTGCACACGTGGGAGGGGCAGAGAGAGAGAAGGAGAGAGAGAGAATCCCAAGCAGGCTTCATGCTGTCAGTGCAGAGCCCCACATGGGGCTCAACTGCATGAATGGTGAGGTCAGGACATGAGCCCTGGACACTTAACCAGTTGAGCCACCCAGGTGCCCCCAAAGTTATTACAATCTTATTGACAATTTTCTCTATACTGTACTTTTCATTCCCGTGACTTACTTATTTTATAACTGGAAGTTTGTTCCTCTCAGTCCCCGTACCTATTTTGCCTGTTTCCCTACCCATCCCCCCTCTGGCAACCACTAGTTTGTTCTCCATATTTATGAGTCTGTTTCTGTTTGTTTGTTCATTTGGTTTTCAGATTCTACATATAGGTGAAATCTTACGGTATTTGTCTTTCTCTGACTTCTTTCACTTAGTGCAGTACCATTTAGGTCTGTTCATACTATCACGAAAGGCAAAATTTCATATTTTATACGTATACTACATATATAATATTTTCTTTATTCATTAATTTATCAGTGAGTTACTTCCTTATCTTAACTATTAATGCTGCAATAAATATAGGGGTTTATAAATCTTTTCAAATTAGTGTTTTCTTTGGATAAACACCCACGAGTACAATTACTGGATCATATGGTAGTTCTATTTTTAATTTTTTGAGGAACCTCCATTTTGTTTTCCAGAGTGGATGCACCGGTTTACATTTTCACCAACAGTGCAGAAGTATTCCCTTTTATCCACATCCTCACCAACACTTGTTACTTCTCAACAAACTTTTAATCCACTCCCTGATATTAGCTTTCTTTTGTTTTTCAAACTTGCCCAAACCATAGCATTAGTAAGTGGCAAGGCTGGGATTGAAAGGCTTTTAGAGTTTGGTTTGAGTTGTTACTTTGTTGTTCTCAGGCTGGCCCTGTTTCTTAGCTTCTATAATAAAAATGGATGGATAGATAGATAGGTAGATATCCCTAATTTTTGACTACCAGATTCTAGGCACTATCCTGAGAGGTTTTCTAATCTGTGAGTTAGGATAATAATAGCACCTCCTTAGTTTATAAGCATTGTCTTGAAGATGGCATGTGGGGATGTGTGTAATGTCTGCTGGGCAAAGGCTGGATATTGTAAATGCTCCAAAATGTTAGTCATTCTGAGTGTCATTAGTAATAATCTTGTCTGCCAAGAAATGTGACCAGCTATGAAAACGCTGCCCTTGCCATTTCCATTTAAATAGCACTGGGAGCACCTGGCTGGCTCAGTCAGTAGAGCAGGACTGTTCTCAGGATCTCAAGATTGTTAAGTTTGAACCCCACATTGGGTGTAGAGATTGCTTAAAAGTAAAATCTTTAAAAAAAATTGGTACTGTTCTGAAAAATGTAAACATGTCATAAGTACTCTTTTTTCCCCCTAAAAATGTTTAAATAACTCTTTTATTTTATTTTAGAATAATTTCAGATTTACAGAAAAGTTACAAGATGATACAGAGACTTCCTCTGTATCCCTTACCTACATCTCCCATCACTGTGGTAGTTTTATCACTGCTAAGAAGCCAACATTGGTACATTGTTCTTAATTAAACCCCAGACTTTTTTTTTTTTTTTTTTCCATATTTCCCTAATCTCCTTTCTCTGTTGCAGGATCCAATACAGGATACCCCACTGCATTTGGCAAATGCTTTCATCTGCCCTGAGCAATCACTTCTTTTGTTAGCCTGAACTGTGTGTTTTGCTCCAAAGAAATGCCACACAGAAGCACCTTGCATTCTTTAGTTCTGGCATTTGCGGCTTTCTGCCCTTCACCTTTTTGGCCTCTCCCTTTCTTACACTCTGACACAACCATAGGACTGGCTTGAACAGTACCTTTCCCGGTTGTAGGACTGAACTTAAATTCTCAGTTTTGTCATCTGCAATACTAATTCCTACAGAACCTGGCACATGGTGACTCTTCCTCAAAACATGTTAATTATAGCTTTTTTAAATCATTGTGCTTTCCTCTTCAGGTTGTAAACCAGCCTCACTCCTGATTCTGCTCATACTTTTTTAATTCTCTCATGCTGTCTCAAATGTTACTTGGTTTCGTTGATGAGTTTGCTGACTCAGGTTGCTTAATTACCAGAGAAGTTTGAATGCTTCTTTTTAAGTGCTTTGCTACTTTCCTTCCCTTATAGAAAATTTCAGAAAGTAATAGGACAACAGGAGAGAATCTGAAATACCAGATTCTTAAGCTTCCTTCCAAATACTCTCCCACCCTCTATTTTGGTCTTTTTTATTCCTAGAACTCCCACCATACTGCCTGCACATAGGGGAAGGCCCACCCCCCCATCTGCTCTGAGACGGGAGGGAACAGACCTGGCAGCTGTGGTCTAGGATAAGTGAATTTGAGTATTCGAATCGTTTTCTGTGGGATGTGCTTAGGTCACATGGTCTAATCAGAAAATTTCAGGCAATCTGACATTTCCCATCAGAGTTGCTTAGGAACCTAAGGAAAGCTCTGGCTCTGAATGGCAGGACAGTAATAAATTAGGCAGTCCCAGGTCCAGCCATCTGCTCTAAGTAAATTAAGAGCATAACCCATATGGGATTTATCTAAAATAGAGATTCTTATTTTTTTCCCTCTTCTCATTTTTATTCCTCTTTATCTGGGCTCTGTAAGGCAGTTTAAGTTTGCATAAAATATCCCAGCTGTCTCTGTCCTGGGCTGTATGCTGTCTTCCACTTCCACCTCCCCTTTCAGGCGGCCTTAGTCTCCTGCAGCCCGCAACGAGGTCCTCGTGAATGGCTGGTGATCTCGGTATTCTGAGAACTGCCTGTCTGGAGGTCAGAGGACTTTAGCTGTGCCTCTGTGGTGCCACCCGCCACCCTTTGGTCCTTCTTCGTTTGCCACCTTCCTCTTGTCCTTCCTCACTTCGGCCCCACTGACCTCTCTAATCAGTGTCCCCTCGGCTGGCCTATCACCATCGTTTTCATTTTCACTCTCTGCCCACCGACCATCTTTATGAACTGTCTCATCATGCCACCATCTTGCTCAAAAACCTGCACCGCCTACAGGATGAGCTGAGTGTTTCTACAGTAAATTCCTCGTCAAGCTCCAACCTGCCTTTGAACCTCATCTTCTCTTTACTGGCTTTTACCCTCACTTCACACAGTCTGTTCTTTCCACTTTTTCTAGAGCATACCTACTTTGTCCTGCCTCATTTATTTTAATGTTTTAAGATTACAGCCTGCTCTAGATCTTTCCTTAACTGGTTGGTGTTCCTAATTCAGTTGTAACTCCTGGAAAGCAGTCTTAGACATTTTTGTTGTCCCTGACCCCATACTTATCACAGTTCGAGACACTTGGAAGTGCTCAGTAAATACTGAATTTTCTAATTATTAATTCATTAATTAGTTAATGAACTGCTTTGTCCTGGTTGTGCTTCTAGTGGATGAGACATGCAGCTAAGACAAATAAGATAGTTGGTGAGATGGTGACAACTGCTTTGAAAAGAATTAAGTAGAGGGCAAAGGAGAGTGTAGATGTAAATAGAATAGTAAAGAAGGGCTCCCTGGGGCGCCTGGGTGGCTTAGTCGGTTAAGCGTCCAACTTTCCGACTTTCGCTTAGGTCATGATCTTGCGGTTTGTGGGTTCGAGCCCCGCGTCGGGCTCTGTGCTGACTGCCAGCTCGGAGCCTGGAGCCTGTTTCAGTCTGTGACTCCATCTCTCTCTGACCCTCCCCTGCTCACGCTGTCTCTCTCTCCTAGAAATAAATTAAAAAAAAAAAAAAACACAAAAAAACAAAAAACATTTAAAAAAAAAAGAAGGGCTCCCAGGGGAGAAACAGTTGGGTCACAACATCATAGTGGTGGATCTGAATTCTGTAAGGCACACATTTAATCATTAAAAAATAAAATTCTGTCCAGGTCACCGCATATTAACATATACATGTTTGATGAGTGCAGTTGGAATGGCATATATCACAGTGTCACTAAAGATCCAGAATACAACTCAAATGATGCTTTTAAGTACAAAGTAATGTTTTCCTAAGGGGGGATAAAGCCTTTATTTCATCCCCACCCATTTCAATCCCCCACTGAAACTAGAAACAATACAGGAAAAAGAAAGACAGAAAAGGCTTGGTGATACAGGGTTTGTTCAGAATAGATGCAGTTAAACAAAGTAGGAAAACAGAAAGACAGCCCTTAAGTGAAAATTAAATGGTATGCAGTACCGAAGATTAGATTTGTCCCTTGAACCGTTGTGGAAGACCAGAGCAGTTGGGCTGGAGCTTAATCCAGTGGGATCCAGCCCAGGGATGGTCCAGGGGGGCTGGAAGACGGAGGTTGTCTGGGGATGTGAGAGGATTTATGGGACCAAAGACCATCAGAGAGGGTCAGTCCTGTAGCAGGCAGGAGGCAGCTACTTGCAGACCACCAGAGAGCTCTCTGAGGTCTGGTTGGGTTTCCATATGAAGAATTGCTTCAACTTGGAATGCTCAATATTGAATGACAACAGCAACCTTAAAAAGTTTATTCTCTTTCACCTGTTAATTTCATGGTTAGGAATCTAGCCTAAGGAAACCTTCAGAGATGCAAACGTAGGGTTATGTGCTTGTGTTCAGGTCAGCATTATCCACACACTAGTATTTGTGCACTCATAAAAATGCTTTAAAAGTGGTATAGAAAAATACACCCACCATAGTGAGCCATTTTATTTTATTTTTTAAATTTTATTTTATTTTTAAATGTATTTGTTTATTTTGAGAGAGAGGAGAGAAAGTGTGTGCCCAACGGGGGAAGGAAAAGTGAGAAGGAGAGAGAATCTCAGGCAGGCTCCACACTGTTAGTGAGGAGCTCGATGCAGTGCTTGAACTCATAAACCATGAGATCATGACCTGAGCCAAAGTCGGACGCTTAACTGACTGAGCCACCCTGGCACCCCATTGAGCAAAACTTTAAAAAGCAAAATTCCATACTGCATAGAAGTATTGTTCTAAATGTGTAAAAATAAAATATTTATTTACCAAACATTTATTAGCGCATAGATGTTTCAGACACTGTGGCAGGTGCTGAGAGATAAATTTCCATGTGTGTATGTATGTATGTGTGTGTTCATAGAAAAGAGACTACAAAGAAATACTCTCAAGTATTAATGGTGGTTCTGAGTGATTGTTTTACTGTAATTTTAACTTTATTCTCTGTATTTCCTCTAATTTCCATATTTTCTACGGAGTGTATATAGTTCCCTTAGATTGGTAAAAACTAACATAAACACTGGGGCAGGGGTGCCTGGGTGGCTCAGTCACTTAAGCTTCTGACTTTGGCTCAGGTCATGATCTTACAGTTCACGAGTCCAAGCCCCTTCTGGGGCTCTGTGCTGACAGCTCAGAGCCTGGAGCCTGTTCCACATTCTTTGTCTCCTCTCTGCCCTCTCCCCCACTTACGCTCTGTCTCTCTCAAAAATAAATGAACATTAAAAAACATTAAAAAAATACTGGAGCACAATTAACTTTGTAAAGTTTCAAAGTAAATAAAATTCATTAAGCCGCGTTTTCCTCTTGTAAATTGTAAGGTACAAAGCTACATACCATAGGCAGCATTTCTCTGCAGGCAGCTCATTAAAGACCAGCAGAGCACTCCCCCTTCCTCCCCACCAGCGTCTAAATGTTTCTCCTTTCTGGAAGAAGCTGGCATAAACCAGTGGAGCAGGTTTGTGGCGGTGAGGCGCAGCGCAGGCAAGCAGATTTGAATCTGGGATTAGCATGCTTGCAGCGGGACAAATGGGCCACTTGAGTGGCCTCACCTATGCCTGCCTGGAAAACAGTCTGTGGTTCTCAGTCACAGGAGGACACAGAATCTGACACCCTCCAGGGTGGAAACAAAGCCGTGCATAGAAAAAAGATGCTTTTGTGCCAAATGAGGTTTCTAGGCAACAACTCATTTAACTACTTCAATGCCCCTAATCATTCAGCATTGCTGACCTTTAGAACCTCTCTGATAAGCTCATCAGATTTCCTCAACGAAAGAGCTGACATATGCTGATGAGACAGTTCCAAGGCATTTGGCTCCTGCCTTACTTTCCAGCCTCTGAGGCCATCCCTTTGTTTCTGTCTGACCAAATGATTGTCTTGGTGTCCTTCAACTTTCCTGTCTTTATGCTCTGCCCATACTGGTCACTGTGCCTGGAATCCCTTGTCCGGACCTGACTGACAGTCTCTTCAAGTTTAGTTCAAGTTTCACTTCCTTTGGGACTCTTCTTGCACCACCATCCCTAACTCTCTCCCCTCGCCGCCCATCCATCCAACAAGTATTCTTAAATGCCTACTGTGAGCTAGTACTGAGACAGACATGCCCACTGTCATCATAACCTAAGAAGAAGACAGTATTGAATGAATAATTATAGTTTTATTTTTCTCTCTAGTATTTACAATGACCTGAGATTCAATTCTATATATTTTTTGTCTATCGTCTACCTCTGATATACTATAATAAACTCTAGGAGGACAAGAACTTTATCTTGTTTGCCACTGTACCTAAAATAGTGCCTGTCATTTTGTAGGTACTTGATCAATATTTGATAACTGACTAAGCTGGAATTGTGTATGGTCTCATTTAAAACAAATAAGGATGTGAATTTCTGATGTGTTTAAAAAGATGCATTAACTGCCCCCCCAAGCATCTTTCAAATGATAAATGATTAAATACTAAAACCCAATATGGTACAATGTGGAGACAATGATTCATGCCTCACTCCTGACTTCTTAGAATGTCTGAGAGATTTGGTCAAGATGACACCAAAGAATTTTGTGATAGAAACTTGAGTGCTTTGCAGTTTTTGATTAATTTTGTGATTCCCCTGGCAGTTTCAGGGAAAAGCTTGTTGGAGCCTGATCATGTGATAAAAATAGAGGACACAAAATAGAAGGGATTTGGTCAGCAAGGAATAGCCATGATACAAGCTTGTGTAAAAAAGGAATATTCTATATATACAGCAGTGTCTGTGTGCGTTATAATTCTGTTCAAAGACAAAAAACAAATGACTGTTCTAATACGGCTCAGTCTCACTTGCCCTGGTGTACCCCTCTGAAGACTGGGGCCTGAGGTGGACCTTGGTATGCTGGACCTTGGGTTGTTGGTGGGAAAGAGCAGGTATCCCCGTGGGCGGGGGTGGGGGGCAGTTGTGCTTCAAGGTGGGTTGAATTGTAATCCATGGAAACTGGGCCAGAGACAGAGACAGACAGACTGAGGCATGAGGGGAGGCCTAGGGCTGCTCTCCCAAGGCACCACAGACTGGGTGGCTTAAACAGCAGAAATGTAGTATCTCATGGTTCTAGAGTTTAGAAGTCTGAGATCAGTGTGTCATCAGGGATAGTTACGTTTGAGGGATGTCACCGAGAGTCAGTTCCATGCCTCTTTTAGCTTCTGGTACCCTCAAGTGTTCCTTGGCTTGTAGATGGCATCATCCCGGAGTCTTCATACTGACTTACCCAGTGTCTATCTCTGTGTCCAAATTTGCCATCTTTATAAGGATACCAGGGATCAGGGCCTACTCTAATGGCCTCATTTTGACTTGATTATCTTCAAGGATCCTATTTTCTTTCTTTCCTTTTTTTTTTTTTTTAAAGTTTATTTATTTATCTATTTTGAGAGGGAGAGAGAGAAAGAAAGAAAGGCAGGGAGGAGCAGAGAGAGAGAATCCCAAGAAGGCTCCATGCTGTCAGCACAGAATCTGATGTGGGACTCATCCTGAGAACCGTGAGATCATGACCTGAGCTGACACCAAGAGTCAGATGCTTAACCAACTGAGCCACCCAGTGCCCTAAAGATCCTGTTTTCTAAATAAGGAGTTCATAGGAGTTGCATATCTTTTGGGGGGACAGAAGTCAAACCCGCAACGGAGAGACAGAGAATGAGAAAGAGAAAAGTAAAGGAGTGGAGGGTAGCCTGGAAAATTTCTGGAGTAGCTGGGACATGGCATCGCATTAGGCTCTTTATAAGCCCTGGGGAGCCTCAGTCAGCAATGGAGGAGAGCAGGGGAACTCCTCAGCTTGGACACCTACCAACAATTAAACTGGAAAAATCCTCTTGAAGTGGCTAGAACTTCTTGGAAAGAAACATATTACATAGCCACAATACTGCTTTATTTCTGAGGAAAAAAAAGTTGGATGTCAGATCTGGGGCGAATCATCAGGGGTAATTTGGTGGCTTGGGAAGTATATTGATTTACAGTGGGTAACATACCATTTCTCTAGTACCGACTATGTGACCTTATTTCACCTCTCAGGGCCTCAATTTCCACACCTGTAAAATGAGGCCAGTGAGCTCAGATTCACAGGGTGTTTGTGATGATTACATGAGATTAGATATGAAAAGTCAACTGCTCTCACAAGGTACTTAACAAAATCAGTTACCCATTTTCCCTTTCTGAAAAAATCCAGAGACAGCTTCTGTTTAAGGAACTAGTTTCTTGAGGTACCTGGGTAGCTCAGTTGATTAAATGTCTGACTTCAGCTCAGGTTACGATCTCATGGTTGGTGAGTTCGAGCCCTGCGTTGGACTCTGTGCTGACAGCCCAGAGCTTAGAGCCTGCTTTGGATCCTGTGTCTCCTTCTCTCTCTTCCCCTCCCTTGTACTCTGTCACCCTCTCTCTCAAAAATAAATAAACACAAAAAAAAAAAACCCACTAGTTTCTTGTTTTCATTATGTCAGAGTACAAAACCTTTTAGAAAGATATAGTAACAGACATCTAAATATCTTATAGTTGGTTACATTCGCTGCCTTATTCAGGGCTTAGAGAAAGTGAGAGGCTTGAAATGTGGCTAGAACCATCCTATATTACTCTAAACGTTAGGCTAGGAGGCCCGGAGGATGGGATTCCAAGGACCTTCCTGGTCGGTTATTATTTTCAGATAATAATCCAACATACAGTAGAAAAATCTCTGCCATATCCATAGCCCAGGAATCAGTAAACTGAAAACTCAAGGTTTATGATCATCAAGAATATGCCTACTGGGGCGCCTGGATGGCGCAGTTGGTTAAGCCTCCCGACTTCAGCTCAGGTCATCATCTCATGGTCTGTAAGTTTGTACCCTGCGTCGGGCTCCATGCTGACAGCTCAGAGCCTAGAGCCTGCTTTGGATTCTATGTCTCCCTCTTTCTCTGCCCCTCCCTACTTGCACTCTCTCTCTCTCTCTCAAAAATAAATAAACAGTAAAAAAAAAAGAATATGCCTCCAAGCCTTAAATATTTTTTAATGCAATTCACAATATAGAGTGTACATTCATTTGTCTAGTTTTGTAGGCCTCAAAACTAAGGATTTCTCTCAGTATGGGTCAACTGATTCCAGTTTTACTACATCCCTTTTGCAGTTTCCACAAAGTATTATTTACAGTTCCTAATTTTGAGGGTGGAATCTTAGTAGATTTTTCTCTCCCCAAACTTTTAGAGTGTACCAACTCACACCTATTCTGACAATACATTTTTAAATTTTTTAAAATGTTTACTCATTTTTGAGAGAGAGAGAGAGTGCTAGTGGGAGAGGGGCAGAGAGAGAGGAAGACACAGACTCCAAAGCAGGCTCCAGGCTCTGAGCTGTCAGCAAAGAGACTGATGCAGGGCTCAAACCCACAAGCAGTGAGATCATGACCTGAGCTGAAGTCAGACACTCAACCAACTGAACCACCCAGGCACCCCAAATCTGACAATATTTTTAATGATGGATTTTATCAGCTTTTCCCAATACACTCAACCTAATTTTTATAAAAATAACTCTTGTTTTGCATTCCTATTTTCATCACCAATATTGAATTAAAATACAAAATTATAATTGCAAATACAATGGACGTAAACGGGGGCAAGCACAAGGTCAACTAAGTCTTGGAAAGCATACAGCTGAGCCCAGGGAGCAGAAGCATTCAGATAAATGGAGGCCCTACCACCTGCACTCCCTCAGCAGGTCTGTGCTGAAAAGTCAGTGTATTTTAGCGAGGAAACTACAACCTGTTTTAATCTGATGAGTTGGTTAAGTGAAGATGGGTTGAAGTGTTTTACTTCAGGAGCTGATAATGGGAACCATAGTGGTTCAACTGTTGACAGATTTCTACATCTCTCCTTAAAGTTTTGCTGTAAATTAGGAACACCACCACCATCACTCCAACAGTAGATTACAGATGCTGGGATGATTGTAATCACTCTTCAGGATGCTATCATTATATGTGTAATTAGGTGTTATTTTTATATCTAAACATCTCTCATTTTATTCCTATTTAAAAAATTTTTTTGTCTTTTTTAATGTTTTATTTATTTCTGAGAGAGAGAGAGACAGCGTGAGCAGGGGAGGGTCAGAGAGATAGGGAGGCACAGAATCGAAAGCAGGCTCCAGGCTCTGAGCTAGCTACCAGCACAGAGCCTGACGTGGGGCTCCAACCCACGAACCGCAAGATCATGACCTGAACCAAAGTCTGACGCTTAACTGACTGAGCCACCCAGGTGCCCCTCTCATTTTATTCCTAATTCAACTTTTGTTTTCAACAATCTAACATTTATGAAGTGGTTTTATTTCTGTATGTTGGGACAAAGTATGGTCCTTGCTCAAGGTCTGCTCTTGCTCTTGGGGAACTTACGGTTTAGTTGGGTAACCAGGTTAGTAACTGGGCAGTTACCAAGCGGCTGGTTAGCACAAGGGATAAACAAGCCAAGAGGGCAGCGTTCCACATTCCATACTCCAAGTCTCCTCCTGCGCATGTTAGGGGAAGTCGGAGCGGAAGCATGGGTTTGATGATTAACAAGCATCTGTAGGGCACTTGCAGAGTATCCAGTGCTGCTTTAGGCCACAGGGTAACAAAGATGAATCATTCCAGTCCTATACTTGAGAAGTCCATACAAGTAATTATAATACCCTTTAGTGACTGTCGTCTTTTGGATGGGCGCTGGGTCTTCAGTGAGCATCAGGGAGAGATGGTGGGGAAAGGGAAGCTTCCTGCAGAAGATGAGGCTCTGCTAGGCTGGAAGTGCCCTGAGGGCAGGGCCTGACTTGTCTAATGCTTTGCTTTTGCTGTCCCCCAGTTCCTGGGTCAGTGCCTTGTTTGCATTGTGAACCCAATCAACTTTATAACGAATGAATGAAGTATAGGATGAGGAGGAGTTAACTAGGGACCTGGACGGGATGCTGGGAATGCAAAGATGAGTGCTTTTGCCCTGATAGGGGAGATTATAATAAAGTCTCATTTCTGGCTGAATCCTGATAACATTCTAGGCCATGTAATGCCATCTGCAAACATAGGCATGTCTTTCTAATGAATGGTGCTTCACACTGGAGCACTTACTGGCTAAGGCAAACACTTGTCAGATACACTCTCTTGAGCTGATTCCATGGTGGACAGTGGATGGTCAGGGAGCAGGAGATTGATCAAGGCTAGCTCCAGCCCTGGTATTAAAAAAACATCATTCAGACTGACTTGAATCATGGTTGTGTCAAGAAACTATCAGTACTCAACCACAGAGTGTGGATAATAACAGCTGTCAGCAGGCCATTGGGTATAGCAAGCAGTTTCATCTGAGGATCTCCCAGGTGCTTTTTCAAATATCGACTACCCTTTGAAACTTTCCTCCGTACCACCCCCACTTCTAACCTGGACAGAAGTGGCAAGTAGTAATTCTCATAACAACATCAAAGACTATCAAAGTTTGGAGTTGCTTGCTGGTGGTTTGCTCCAGGTGACCAGCAATTTCAATAGTAGGAACAAGGAAGTTTGAATGAGATCCCTTAACTGCCTCTGCTCTAACTCTGCTCAAACTCTAGATTCCTGAACCACCAAAGGCAGCTGGAGTTGGTTGAGGAGCTAGTAGGACAGGAGACACCAGGGAAGATAAGAGGTATGGATATAATTTTTATAATTTGGACATCTTCACATCTTTGCTATTTCTCATTAGGAAGGTACCTCATTTTGGGGTGCTTTGGTGGCTCAGTTGTTAAGCAACTGACTTTGGCTCAGGTCATGATCTTGCAGTCTGTGGGTTCGAGCCACATGTTGGGCTCTGTGCTGACAGCTCAGAGACTGGAACCTGCTTCGGATTCTGTGTCTCCCTCTCTGCCCCTCCCCCTGATTGTGCTCTGTCTCTTTCTCTCAAAAGTAAATAAAAAACATTAAAAAAAAAAAAAAGAAGAAGAATGTGCCTCATTTTGCAGTGCCTGGGTGACTCGGTTGAGCGTCTAACTTCGGCTCAGGTCATGGTTCTCTGGTTCATGGGTTTGAGCCCCACGTGGGGCTCTATGCTGACAGCTCAGAGCCTGGACCCTACTTCAGATTCTGTCTCCCTTTCTCTGTGCCCCTCTCCCACGTACACTCTGTCTCTCAAAAAAAAAAAAAATACACATATTAAAAAAAGAAGAAAAGAATGTGTCTCGTTTTTCCTCCTCAGATAACTACCCTTTTCAAGTTCTCATTGCCATATTTATTCTTGAGAATCCACCATTAGACCCAAGTGGAATTACAGTTCTAATATCCTACTCATGCCCCCCACATGCCCTCAACCCTCCCCAGCTGGAGGGTCACATTCCTTTTCAGAAATAGCATCAAAGAGTTGGGGGTAGAGAGCAGGAGTATAACTAGAAGTTGAGGACCTCTAAGCACTGACTAATGTAGCACACAGGCTTCTCTTTGTCCATTGTTAACTGATAATGAATAGACCTCCAGCCTCCTATTTCTTCTACCTCTGGAGAAAGAAGGAGGCAGTGGGCAGAGAAAATTTCTTTTAGCTTGACTCTGCCTTTGAGTTATTGCCTTTTTTCCTCCAGCTTTTTGAGGTATAAGTGACAAATTAAATATAAGATGGCTAAAGTGTTCATTGTTGTGATTTGACATACGTATGCCTTGTAAAAGAATTCCTCTTTTTTTTTAAGATTGTTTTTTTTTTTTTTTTCAGTTTATACTTTTATTTTGAGAAAGAAACAGAAACAGCAGAGGAGGGGCGGGGGGGGGTGGGGACAGAGGATCCGGATCTGTGCTGACCGCAGGGAGCCCAATGAGGGGCTCAAACTCACCAACAGCAAGGTCATGTCCTCAGCTGAAGTCAGATGCCCAACCCGCTGAGCCATCCAGGCACCCTGGGTCTTATTTAGTTAATTATTACATCTGTCCCTTCACATATTTATCTTTTTTTTTTCTTTTTCTGTCGGAATGTTTGGGATTATTGCCTTTTCCCCTTTCCTCCACAAGTCATCAAGTCCAGTCATGAATGTTTAGCAAGTTGGAACGGCTTACAGAGCAGAGGTTTTGGCTCTGATGAGTGTTCTAAGAAATATTTTAAGAATCTGTATTATAGGACCATATCCTCCAGTTCTGTATCTTATTCTACTTGTGTCTCAGGCACCAGGTAGTCGTGTGCCGTCGTTGGCATGTTGACTTTGTGATACAGGTTTTAGTTTCCTCACCTGCAAGATGAGGGTGTTCTCCAGGTCATATACTTCTTGAAAGTATGTATTTTGGTGTATAGTGTTTCTGGGGGTTTTTTTTGTTTGTTTTACAAAATTTGAATTCATGTCAGCCATTTATTTATTTATTTATTTATTAAAAAAATTTTTTT
Organism: Hyaena hyaena; assembly: GCF_003009895.1. Classification (NCBI taxonomy): domain Eukaryota; kingdom Metazoa; phylum Chordata; class Mammalia; order Carnivora; family Hyaenidae; genus Hyaena; species Hyaena hyaena. The sequence continues at coordinate 682,209 of NW_024080745.1, read as the reverse complement.
TGATGTTTATTTATTTTTGAGTGAGCGAGAGACAGAACATGAGAGGGGAAGGGCCAGAGAGAGAGGGAGACACAGAATCTGAAGCAGGCTCCAGGCTCCATGCTGTCAGCACAGAGCCTGATGCAGGACTCGAACTCATGAACCATGAGATCATGACCTGAGCTGAAGTTAGATGCTTAATCGACTAAGCCACCCAGGTGCCCCAAGAAGCAACTGTATTTTATTTTATTTATTTATTTTTTTACAAATAGTTTATTGTCAAGTTGGTTTCCATATAACACCCAGTGCTCATCCCCACAAGTGCCCTCCTCCATGCCCATCTCCCCCCTCCCCCCCCCAGCCATCAGCCCTCAGTTTGTTCTCAGTATTCAAGAGTCTTTCATGGTTTGCCTCTCTCCCTCTCCCCCACTATTCCCCCCTTCTTCTCCCCCTTGGTCCTCTGTTAAGCTTCTCCTAATCCTCCTATACATGCAAACATATGGTATTTGTCCTTCTCTGCCTGACTTATTTTGCTCAGCATAACACCCTCAAGGTCCATCCATGTTGCTACACATATCATGCCAGCCATTTAAAATAGACTAAGCAACAATGAAACAAAAGACTTTTAAAATGACTGATTTTTAAAATGAACAAAAGACTTGAATAGTTGTTTCTTTAGAGAAGACAGAAGCATTTGAAAAGATACTCAGCAACAGTAACCATTAGAGAAATGCAAAACCATAGTGAGATACCACCTCATACTCATTTAGGGTGGCTATTATCAAAAGAAAAGAAAATAACAAGTATTGATGAGGATGTGGAGAATATGGAACCCTTGTGCACTGTTGGTAGAATGTAAACTGGTGTAGCCACTATGGAAAACAGTATGGTATTCCTCAAAAAATAAAAAATAGAACTGCCATATGATCTTGTACTTCCATTTCTGGCTATAAACTTAAAAGAATTAGAAGCAGAGTCTTAAAGAGGTATTTGAACAGCCATGTTCATGGCAGCATTATTCACACTAGTTAAAAGGAGAAAGCAACCCAAGGGTCCATTGATAGATGAATGGATAAAGAATTGTGGTATATGCATACATGGAGTATTATTCAACTTTAAAAAGGAAGGACATTCTGACAACACATGCTATATGGATGAGCCTAGAGGATATTATGTTAAGTGAAATAAACCAATTGCAAAATGAAAATATTGTATGATTCCACATATATGAGATACCTAGAGTTGTCAAATTCATAGAGACAGAAAGTAGATTGGTGGATGCCAGGGGCTGGGGGAGATGGGAGAATGGTGAATCGTTTCATAAGTACAGAGTTTGAGTTTTATAAGATGAAAAAACTTTTGCACACTGGCTGCACAACATGAATGTACTACACACTTGAATATTTAAAAATGCTTAAGACAATACATTTTATGTTATATGTATTTTGCCATAATTAAAAAAAATGAGAGATAACGCCTGAAAATCTGAATAGTCATCTTTTTTGGGGGGGAAGAAATAACAGAAGATGAGGCACATTAGGCTTTAGATACCAAATGGCAATAGCCAGCTTGAGCTGAGCACAGTGCTCTGCTCTTCCGATGAGCCTCTTGGTATTCTCCATAGGCCCTAACATGCTATCTTCTTTCAATTAAGTAATCTATCTGGCCACTATAGGCCTTTGGATTTGTCACCCGTGGATTAAACTGTCTCTATGGTCCTTTCTAGTAGTAATATTTATGATTCTAGAATTTTAGTCATTAGGAACACTCTGTAAGTAAATGAGGTGAGTGAGTGAAAATGTAGCAAAGTGACATTCAAGTTACTTTCTTGGCATCTCTTTTCTCAGGTCCTTGGGAAGGTTGATACCCATGCCCATAATGGGCAGGAAAAACATTTAGCTAGTAACATTTATTTAGTTGCTCCCCGACCTTTGGATAACCCCAGTCTCCAGTGGGGGTTTATGCTCGGAGCCTAAGCCTCTAGTATGACTCAGAGTATTGTGGCTTGCTGATACCTTGATCCAGAGGAGACTGTTGTCAACAAGATGGACAAAATCCCTAAATATTGCAAAACGAATGCCCCTAATGTCATGAGAAAATGATGAGAGAAATAACCTAGACAAGGGGGATATTTGCTTCTAGAAAAAGAAGATGATTTAAAAATGTCTGAAGAGAGCAGAGAAAAAATAGATCTGTTCCTTACATAGCCCTGCTAGTTCAATATCAGTATGCTGTGACTGCTGTGAATGACACCATGATATACAACTCTATTTTTGATCCTGGGAAAGAACAACTTGATTATTGGAAGTCTGGAGTAAAGTAATTTTGGAAGTTCCCCCCATCCCTTTATGTGGAAAAAAATAAGATCAGCTCAAATAAAATATCAGATGATTCTATTTTAAGAAGATTATCCCTGCCTTGATCCGTCATTCATTCATTCACTTGTTCATTCATCCATTTATTTTACCACTATTTGTTTAACGTCTACTTGTGCCAGTCCCTGGCTAGTAAGCAAGACAGCTAAGATTCCTGCTCTCATGGAATTTAGATAGTGGGGGAAGACAGACAACTAAAAATAGTCTGTTGATGTCTGATCAATAATTTCCTAGAGGGTATTATTTGGTTTCCTTTTTCTGCTCAATATGTCCAAGGCAGTTTGGTAGATGCTCTGGAGTCAGCTTAGTGGATAAGACAGGCATTGAACAAGAATGATAACATAGTTTTGTAGTTTTTATTAGTTTTGACTGCAAAGGATCTAGGAAGTTGCTACAGAGGTGGTATTAGTATCTAGTCTTAGAGGATGTCTATGTTCTTAGTAGGCAGAGGCTGAGAGATTTATTGCAGGCTGAAGCTGGAACAGAGCTGGAGGCAGGAAGTATGGAATGGTAAGAATGTTTGTGGAGAGCAAGATTTTCTGTGGAGCTGAGTGAGCTACATTTATTCCAGTAAGTGTGGATATTGTACTGAGATGTAATTATAGAGAGAGTCCTTCCTACGGGTAGCCTCTCTTACCGCAGTGCCTGGAGTCCTGCTGAGAAGAGGCTGCCACAGGCCTAAGATTCACTATGAAAAAAATCTTATATTTTGTAGTTTGTTTATGCGTGGGGATGGGTAGTTGTAGTGTGCGGGATGACAGAATTGAAACTTCTGCACAGTATTTGCACCAATTCATTCAATTGCACTAGATATACTTGGAATTAAGCTTGTGGATTCTACTAAGTGAATTTATGAGAAATACATTACTAATTCATGAAAAATAATATAAGAATAATGATTTTACAATTTGCCAAAAGTATCTGGTGACCTTAACCTAGTAAGACTGTTTTAAAAAGCTACATATCTTATGTTTGGCAAGAATATAAAACACATTTACTTAAAAAAAAGATGAAGTGTGCTATATACCATTTTGGGCCATACCTGTGATCACTTCAGCCATATACGCTTTACATATATGTACAATTAAAATAATAGCTAACATTTGTGTAGTGCTTACTACGCGCTAGGTATCCTACTAAATAATTTACATATATTGACTCAGATGACTGTCCTGATAACTCTTTTGGCGCTATTATTACACCCATTTTATAGAGGAAGAATTACAGGGAGGTTGAATAACTTGCCCAAGGTAGCCTGGCTAGTAAAGATGATGCTGGGATGTCAACCCAGGCCTGGTTCCAGATTCTGTGCTATGTATAATGCCTCTGAAAAGTAAAACAAGAACAAATTTAGAAAATGGCAAATCATGATACTGGAGTGGGCTGTGTTGGATTTGTATGTTTTCCAGTGTTTATTGAGCACTTACTGCATTGTGTGAGGCACTGTTGAGGTACTGGGATACCCAGAGGTACACAAAGCAGATGGAAGCCCTGCCCTCAGGATGCTTATGTCCCAATATGTCTACTCTTTTTATTCTAAAGACATTGGTCTCTGTTTGACTATGTTCCAAGCTATCTGTGTTAAAGGACCAGTTTTCTTTTTTTTTTTTTTAATCTCGACTTTTGAACAGACTTTAATGAAGTCCAATAAAAATCAATTACTAGACAAATAAAATTAAAAATCCCCAAAGACATATAAGACAGCCCATTTTTTTAATTTTTTTAATTTTTTTATTTTTTTCTCTTTATTTTATTTTATTTATTTATTTATTTATTTATTTTACAAATAGTTTATTGTCAAATTAGTTTCCACATAACACTCAGTGCTCATCCCCACAAGTGTCCTCCTCCATGCCCATCCTCCCCTCCCCCCCACATCAATCAGTCCTCAGTTTTTGTCAGCATTCAAGAGTCTCTCATGGTTTGCCTCTCTCCCTTTCCCCCACCATTTCCGCCCTTCTTCTCCCCCTTGTTCTTCCGTCAAGTTCCTCCTAATCCTCCTATACGTGCAAATATATGATATTTGTCCTTCTCTGCCTGACTTATTTCGCTCAGCATAACACCCTCAAGGTCCATCCATGTTGCTACACATGGCCAGATTTCATTGTTTCTCATTGCCATGTAGTATTCCATGGTATAGATAAACCACATCTTCTTGATCCATTCATCTGTTGATGGACACTTAGGCTCTTTCCATGTTTTAGCTATTGTGGAGAGTGCTGCTATGAACATTGGGGTACATGTGCTCCTATGCCTCAGCATTTCTATATCCCTTGGGTAAATTCCTAGCAGTGCTATTGCTGGGTCCTAGGGGAGTTCTATTGTTAGTTTCCTGAGGAACCTCCACACTGTTTTCCAGAGGGGCTGTACCAGTTTACATTCCCACCAACAGTGTAGGAGGGTGCCCGTTTCTCCACATCTTCGCCAGCATCTAGAGTTCTCTGATTTGCTCATTTTAGCCACTCTGACTGGCGTGAGGTGGTATCTCAGTGTGGTTTTGATCTGTATTTCCCTGATGAGGAGGGATGCTGAGCATCGTTTCATGTGTCTGTTGGCCATCTGGATGTCCTCTTTGGAGAAGTGTCTGTTCATGTCTTCTGCCCATTTCTTCACTGGGTTGTTTGTTTTTCGGGCGTGTAGTTTGGTGAGTTCCTTATAGATTCTGGATATTAACCCTTTATCTGATATGTCATTTGCAACTATCTTTTCCCATTCCGTTGGTTGCCTATTAATTTTCTGGGTTGTTTCCTTGGCTGTGCAGAAGCTTTTAATCTTGATGAGGTCCCAACAGTTTATTTTTGCTCTTGATTCCCTTGCTTTTGGGGATGTGTCAAGTAAGAAGTTGCTGTGGTGGAGGTCAATGAGGTTGTTTCCTGCTTTCTCCTCTAGGGTGTTGATAGTTTCCTGTCTCACGTTCAGGTCCTTTATCCATTTTGAGTTTATTTTTGTTCATGGTGTGAGAAAATGACCTAGTTTCATTCTTCTGCATGTTGCTGTCCAGTTCTCCCAACACCATCTGTTAAAAAGGCTAAGACAGCCTATTTTTACAGTATTAGATTCCATAGATATAAAGTTACTTTGTCAATTTTCTTTCTTTTTGATTTTTTATGTTTATTTTTATTTTTGAGAGAGAGACAGAAACGAGTGGGGGAAGGGAAAAGGGAGACACAGAATCTGAAATAGGCTCTAGGCTCTGAACCATCAGCACATAGGCCAATGCAGGGCTTGAGCTCGGCAATGGTGAGATCATGACCTAGGCTGAAGTCAGACGCTCAGACTGAGCCACCAGCTGCCCCTACTTTATCAATTTCCTATATATGTCAAAGGCTTACTCTCAGTCTTTTGCTCATCTTATTATGGGTCACGATAGCTCACCAACTGGCAACAGGCCAAACATTTGTCATAGCTGCCATATGCTCTGTCTTAGACAACTATCTGGACAGTTGCTGCCCATAACACCATGTTGCTGCCCATAACACCATTGATTTGAAAAATAAAGATGTCAATTGGATTGACAATACAGTAGTCTTTTTTCTGTAAAGGGCTAGATAGTAAATATTTTAGGCTCCGTGGGCCAATCTCTGTCACATTGACTCAACTCTACTATCTTGCTTTCCAGGAGTCATGAATGATATGTAAGTACATGAATGTGGCTATGTTTCAATAAAACTTTATAGTCAATGCTATATGGATTGTATATAATTTTTATGTACCATGAAATATAATTCTTTTTTGATTTTTCAACCATTTATAAATATAAAAGATATTCTTACCATGTGGGTCACACAAAAACAGGCAGCGAACTGGACTTGGCCTACGGGTTATAGTTTTCTCATCCTTGCAGTAAACCAATTTTGGACAATAGAAATATCCTGCAATATCTAATTTCCTTGATTCTGCTGAGGAATAAATGCAAGCTACCATATTTTTGTACTTTGTAATGACTATTCCTGGTAGTATCTGTAAACACAAAATAGCTTAAAAGGCCAAAACTGCACACTGGAAATGATAATAAAAATTTAAAAAGATTAGAACTCTCATGGATTGCCCACAGGAATGTAAGAGGATGCAGCCAATTTGGAATACAGTCTGGCAGCTCCTCAAAAAGTTAAGCCCAGAGTTACCATATGATTAATAATTTCACTCGTAGAGTGAAACAAAATAATCAAACACTTGTATGTGAAGGTTCAGGGCAGCATTATTCATCATAGCCAAAAAGTAGAAACTTCTCAAATGTCCGTTAAATGATGAATAAATGAAATATGGTATATCCGTAGAATGGGATATTATTTGGCCATAAAAAAGAATGAAGTAATGATATATACTTTAATATGGATCAACCTTGAAAACATTAAGTGAAAGAAACCAGATGCAAAAGGTCACGTATTCCATGATTTCCATTTATATAAAATGTCCAGAATAGGCAAATCCATAGAGATAAAACTACTTTTCATCTCTAAAATGCTGGTTGCCAGAGGCTAGGGGCATGGAGAAGAGAATGGAGAGTGTATTTTTGAGATGATGAAAATGTTCTGGAATTTGATAGTAGTGATGAGTATACCCTGTAAATACACTAAAACCCAATGAATTATATACTTTATAAATTCTATGTACATGAATTATATATCAATAAGGTTAATTTAAAAAAATTAAGCATGGAGGTATTTTATTATTTTAGTTTTTACTGAAAAACTTCATTTTTAATTTTTAAAATTTAATTCCAGTATAGTTAACATACAGTGTTATATTAGTTTCAGGTATGTAATATAGTGAGCCAACAATTCTATACATTACTCAGTGCTCATCATAAGGTTGTTATTTTTTCAAAACTTAACAAAAGAATCAAATTTTATCAACAACATTTGACCTGGAAAAATTTGACCTCAGTAAAGATAATAGCCATAGTAAAAACTTTGTTAAAATTGATAACATTTTATTTGAACAAAACATTGATAAATCTTTCTTGATGAGATGTGATTCAACACATTTTTATCTACTATTGATAAAAATTGACTCAATGAAAATGACTTTAGCTGAACAAACAAAACAAAACAAAACAAAACAAAACAAAACAAAAAGCCCTGGTAGTGGTTTAGCTGATCTCCATAGAGAATGGACCAAGAAATGAAATGGGCTTAATGGCATTCACTCCCCAAATCATTTTGTAACCCAAATTAATAAACATTAGTACTACTCAGTTATAGTATTTGTATTACAAATGCAGAATCAAAACATCCTTAGTCAAAATGGCAGACATGGAGCACATGGGTGGCTCAGCCAGTTAAGTGTCTGGCTCTTGATATCGGCTCAGGTCATGATCTCATGGTTCATGAGTTCAAGCTCTGATGTCAGGCTCTGCACTGACAGCGTGAAGCCTGCTTGGGATCATCTCTCTCCCTCTCTCTCTGCTCCTCTCCTGCTTTCTCTCTCTCTCAAAAATAAATAAACATTAAAAAAATGGCAGATAAAACACATCATACGCTGGGATTCTAATATCACTCTAAAATTTGTTGTATTAGCTTGCTAGGGTTGCCATAACAAAATACCAGAGACTGGATGACTTAAAAAACAGGTACTGCTTTTGTCATAGTTCTGGAGCCTCAAAGTCCAAGGTATGGGCAGAATTGGCTTCTTCTGAGACCTCTCTCCTTAGCTTATAGGTAGCCACCTTCTTCTTGTGTCCTCACATGGAGTTTCCTCTGTTCATATGCATGTCTGTGTCCAAATTTCCTCTTCTTATAAAAACACCAGTCACATTGGATTAGGGCACACCCTAACATCCTTATTTTAACTTAATCACCTTTTAAAGGCCCTCTCACCAAATAAAGTCATATTCTGAGGTGCTGGAGATTAGGACTTCAACATACAAATTTGTGGGGCACATACTTCAGTGCATATCATTTATGTGGTAATAGTGCATGTACACACTTTATGACTTCACAGGCTCCTTGAAAGTTAAGAATAGGAAACCTTAGGTATTATCCATCTAATGTAGCTTCTACCTTCGATCAGAAAGAGGAATGGAGACAACATTACACAAAGCACATGTCTCTGACTTTCAGCTTTTTGTCCCAGGATAGAAGAAGAGTCTGTATTCAAGAGGAAAACAATATCCTTCAATTTTGTTGCCATAAATGACACCCTGTTCTATAACTAAAGGAGTGCTCTTTGAGAATCATGAAAATCTTGTTTGCATAGTTTAGTAATGATGGAGCATTACTTATGAAAATGTAGTGAACAACAGACAACATCTTTATAATCCCAATGCTGGACCACACCCAGACATTGTTTTAAAAAGGGCTTCAGGATTAAGTTCACCTTAGATTGGTATCAAGAGTCTCCCTTAGAGGCTTTAGCTATCTGATAACAGGTATTCGGGCTCAGAGTTAGAAATGGGAGAAGGAAAGCTTCAGAGGTCACTAGTGCTTGGTTTTTGGAGCCTCTTTTCTTAGCTAGAGAAATTTAGGGACTTCTTAAATTGCTAGGGGAGAAGATGTCATGAGGACACCAAGTTTTGATGAAATCTTAGAGATTCTTTTGACAGTATTTTAAAAGTGTCCTGTCTGGAAGCAAATTATAAACAATTGTTATTAATTTAATTCATTCATGTTTATATTCCTCCTTCCACCAAATGTTTATTAAGTGTCTACCATATATCAAGCATGTTCTAGGTGATGGGTATTTAATTATGATCATATGGAGGCCACAGTTAGGAAACAGGCCATTAAATGAGTAATTACCATACAGTGTGATAAGGTCTGTAGTAGAGAACAGCAGAGTGGATCATAGGAGCCTGCAGGGAGAAGGGCACCCATGTCAGGCAGAGTGGTCAGGAGAGCTTTCCCAAAAGGCATGAGGGCAAAGCTGAGACCTGAAAATAAATAGAATTCAGGTGAAGATGGATTGGGGGGGTGGGGAGCTGGTGAAGGAAATACGCAAGAGATGTTGATGGGACCAGAACACATTCACTTTGGCTGAAGCATAGCATGTAGACAAGGAGGGAACACAGGTGAGGCTGCAGGAGTAGGTGGGGTGGGGATGACGGGTGGGGTAGGGGGATGTAGCTCCTAAAGATCTCTTGAGATAGGATAAAAAAAAGGAGCATATTCCAGGAGCTCCTTATTTACTCTTGGTCTGCTTCTATGATTCTGAGGTGCTCCAAGGAGGCTGTATTATGACTATGGGCTTTAGAGCTTCCTAACCTCATTACTTAATCTCTGTTTCAGTGCCCTCCCTTATCTGTAAAATGTAGCTAAAATAGTACCTACCTCAGAGGATTATTGTGAGTATGAAATAAGATTATGCATATAAACTGCTCTGAAGGAATGCCTACAACATAATACATTCTCATGAAAGTGTAGCTATTAACAGAATCCTTATTGTGAAGCCCATCTTACCAAATCCTAGGGCCTCTTTGTTCTAGAACGAAATTACAGTGTTTTGGCTGTTGAAGATTTCTTGCCTTTTTTACCTTGCATCCTGGGTTTCAAAATAATGGTAAGAATGTGTTCTAATTGCTTTATGACACATGCTTGGAATTATGGTCTCTTTACTGTTATTATGCCACAAATGCTCCGAGCCTAGAGCCTGGGACATTTATGATCAGGTGAGTCATGGAGTAGTATACAAGTCCAGACTGCTGTAGGGAACTTCCTGTTTGTTGGTCAGTGACTGTGAGAGCTGGGATGGTCTGGGTAGAGTCATCCTCATGGCCAAACGTCCACTGCTCAGGAAAGCTGAAGGAAGCTACGGCATACTTTGTGCCTTGTTAATAAAGGAGCAAAGGTTTCAGGTGAACCTTGGAATTTGTGGTTTCTCGGTGGGAAGCTGGGTTAACGACTTGTTTGTACTTTTCATTTCCTTTCATGGGAGGCTAACAGTAATTCCCTGGTCTGGTGATTGCTGTAAGGACTAGTCTTGTATAGTATGGTCCTAATATAAAAGCAGTTAAGGAATTCACTTAGTCAATTACTTTGATAAGTATTTACTGATGCTGTATTAAGAATGGGATATAAATATTACTAGTACATGGTCCCTACCCATGACAGGTGAGATTGATATGTCTACTAATAATTGAAGCAAAACAGTAAATGCTAACATAGATTTCTGTTCACGATGCTATAGGGTCGTAGACGGAAAAATTCTAATCTTGTTCATGGTTCTCATGGTTAATTTTATGTGTCCATTTGCCGCTGCCATGGTGCCCAGATACATGGTCAACTATTATTCTGGGGATTTCAATGAAGAGATTTTTTGATGAGATTAGCATTTGAATCAGTGGACTTTTGAGTAAAGCAGATTGCTCTCCATAATGTGGGTGGGCCTTATCCAGTCAGTTGAAGGCCTCAATAGAACAAGACTGGCAGACTTTTCCCAAGCAAAAAAGAACTTTGCAGCAGATGACCTTCATCCCAAATTGCAACACTGGCTCTTCCTGGATCTCCAGCCTGACAACCTTTGGACTTGAACTGTAGCACCTGCCCTTCCCTAGATCTGCAGCCTGCCAGCCAATCCTACATTTCTTGAGTTTGCCAGCTTCCACGATTGCATGAATCCATTCCTTAAAATTAATCTCTTTACCCCTATATTTACATCCCATTGCTTCTGTTTCTCTGGAGAACCATGAGTAATACAAAGTGATCAGGGAAAGCTTCACAGAATAGGTGATATTTGAGCTGAATCTTAAAGGATGAATCAGAGGCGTCTGTACAGGGTTGGGTAGGGGCATTCTAGGCAGAGAGACCTGCAAGCACAAAGACATAGAGAGTTCCAACAGCAAGGGGCTTCGGGAAAACTGTTAACAGCTTGGTTTTCTTGAACTCAGGATGTTTGAGAGATATGGAGGGAGATGGGAAGAGGAAAGCAGGAAAATCATGAAGGGTGCGTATGTGTACATGTATGTGTATGTGTATGTGGTGAATATGTGAGCAGTCACTCAGAGGTTGTGGGGAGTGGAAAGGAGTGTTTAGAAAGTGCTGGAAGTAGATGGGATTCAGGCAAGAGATGGCAAAGGGATGCATAAGGTAGTGGTGGCAAGGAAGGGGCAGGAAAATGGCTTTGAGAGTTGAAAGGGATATTTATGGGACCTTATGGATTGGGTCCAAGGTGGGGTTAATGGCAGCAAGGGCGTAGTAAAGGATGGCACCTCACTCTGGTTTAGGCCTATTGGTTGGGTGGTGGCACTGTGACTCATCTATTACAGATTTTATGATGTTGGATTATCCTGGATAACTTCCAAAAGGGTTTAATTAACAAAGTGCTAAAACAGAACTAAACCACAGACAACAAGAATAGCCTGCTAGGGAGGTTCTGGAAAAAGAGAGAATTAAAACATACGTTATAGATCCCCATCTCTTATCAGCTTCACTCTATGTCAAAGATAGTTAATTTCCCACTCAAGCTGGAGCATGTGAATTCTAGGGGGACAACCTGAGCCTAAAGTAAAGAAGTTGTGATGCCAGCTTCCCTATTCCCTGTATATAATTGTCCCCGCTGCACGTGTAACAAAGCAAAGTATGAACTGACATCATGTCCTGGCAGAAAATGTGGTCCTTCCTTTGGGATAACACGGTAAGACTGGTTTTCCTGCAATGCCCTCACTTCCTGCCTTCAGGAACATGCACCATATGAGGTCAGCCTGCAATTAGCTTGCTTGTGCCCACATTCCTTTGTAGCACTTTGGAGTTTATTATAAATTGCCCTGAATATCTCATTTTTATATTTTGTGAGTCCACAGCCCTCATCTTATTTATCCACTATGTTTTTCTTGAAGTTTCAAGTTTCTAGTCCCTAACTTTGTATGCCTTGTTTTTCTCCCACATTTTATTTAAATTCATGTTAGCTAACATGTCGTGTAGTATTGGTTTCAGGAGTAGAATTTAGTGATTTGTCACTTGCATGCAACACCCAGTGCTCATCCCAACAAGTGCCCTCCTCAATGCCCATCACTCATTTTCCCCACCCCCCACCAACCTCCCACTCCATCACCCCTTAGTTTGTTCTCTATACTTAAGAGTCTCTTATGGTTTGCCTCCCTCTCTGTTTTTATCTTATTTTATTTTTCCTTCCCTTCCCTTATGTTCATCTGTTTTGTTTCTTAAATTCCATTGACTGCTTAGTAATATCTCACCTCTTCTTTATTCATCAGTCAATGGACATATTTGGGCTTTTTTCATAATTTGGCTACTGTTGGTAGTGTTTTTGTAAACATTCAGATATATGTGCCTCTTTCAATAGTAATTTTGTACCCTGTAGATAAATACCTAGTAGTGCAGTTGCTGGATCAGAAGGCAGTTTTCTTTTTAACTTTTTGAGGAACTTCCATACTGTTTCCAGAGTGGCCGCAGCAGTTTGCATTCCCGCCAGCAGTGCACGAGGGTTCTGCTTTCTCCACCTCCTGCCAACATCTGTTGTTTCCTGAGTTGTTAATGTTAACCATTCTGACAGGAGTGGGGTGGTATCTCATTGTGGTTTTGATTTGTATTTCCCTGATGAGGAGTGATGTTGAGCATTTTTTCATGTATCTGTTAGCCATTTGTATGTCTTCTTCAGCATTATGTCTGTTCGTGTCTTCTTCCCTTTCTTTTTTTTTTTATATTGATTATTTTGAGAGGTGGGGAGGGGCAGAGAGAGGGAGAGGGAGAATTTGCTGATAGCACAGGGCTTGATCCCATGACCTGCGAGATCATGACCTGAGCCAAAGTTAAGAGTCATACACTTGACCCACTGAGCCACCCAGGTGCCCCTCTTCTGATCTTTTCTTAACTGGATTATTTATTTTTATGGTGTTGAGTTTGATAAATTCTTTATAGATTTTGGATACTAGCCCTTTATCTGATAGGTCATTTGCAAATATCTTCTCCAATTTGGTAGGTTGCCTTATTTAGTTTTGTTGATTGTTTCCTTCATTGTGCAGAAGGTTTCTATCTTGATGAGGTCCCAATAGTTCATTTTTACTTTTGTTTTTCTTGCCTCCGGAGACATGTCCAGTAATAAATTGCTAGGGCTCAGGTCAAAGAGGTTGCTGCCTGTGTTCTCTTCTAGGATTTTGATGGTTTCCTGTCTCACATTTAGGTCTTTCATCCATTTTGAATTAATTTTTGTGTATGCTGTAAGAAAGTGGTCCAGTTTTATACTTCTGCATGTTGTTGTCCAGTTTTCCCAGCCCCATTTGTTGAAGAGACTGTCTTTTTCCCATTGGCTGTTCTTTCCTGCTTTGTTGAAGATGAGTTGGCCATTTAATTTTGGGTCCATTTCTGGGTTTTCTATTCTGTTCCATTGATCTATGTGTCTGTTTTTGTGCCAGTACCATACTATCTTGATGTCTACAGCTTGTAATATAGCTTAAAGTCCAGAATTGTGATGCATCCTTCTTTGCTTTGCTTTTTCAACATTACTTTGGCTATTTGGGGTCTTTTATGCTTCCATACAAATTTTAGAATTGTTTGTTCTCACTCTGTGAAAAGTGCTGGTATAATTTGATAGAGATTGCATTGAATGTGTAGATTGGTTTGGGTAATGTTGACATTTTAACAATATTTGTTCTTTGAATCCACGAGCATTGATTGCCTGTACTTTTGCTTAAGGCAATAGGAATTATTTGTCATCTGCCCTTAAAACTGACATTTACCTATTCATTCATTCATTCATTCAACAAACATTCATTGAGTGTTTACTATGAGCCAAGTATGTGATCCTGCCCAATCTACATCCTTGACTCCCTCTTCCCCTCAATAGTTGCAGTCGTAGAGACGTGTTCCTATCTCAAGGCCTTTCCACCTATCTACTGGCTGCCTGGAGTGCTCTCCTCCAGAACTTCCCAATACTCAGGTTTCCTTGATCTCATGTCCTCAGAGAGACTAGCCTTCCATGCATCTGCTCTCTATCTCATTATCCTTTGCTTTGTATAGAGCACATGTTATAAAAAATCAGCTTGTTTGTTTAGTTGTTTACGGTCTATTTCTTCCTGTTTGGGCATAAGCTACAGGAGGGCAGTGTTGTTTTGTTCCCTGTGTAACCTGTGTGCTTAGCATGGTGCCTGGCTCGTAGTAGGTGTTCTGTAGGTATCTTTGGAATCAATGAATCAGCTGTTTTAGGCAATGAGGCATCTGCCCTGCTACTCTTCATGGAGAAGATGGGCTTTAAGTACATACTTGTAATGAATATACCGTACGAAACAGTGCATACAGAAGTATGGTAACTTATTTTTTTTTTTTAATGTTTTATTTATTTATTTCTAGGAGAGAGAGAGACAGCATGAGCAGGGGAGGGTCAGAGAGAGAGGGAGTGACAGACTCTGAAACAGGCTCCAGCCTCTGAGCGGGCAGTCAGCACAGAGCCCGACGCGGGGCTCAAACCCACGAACCGCGAGATCATGACCTGAGCGAAAGTCGGACGCTTAACCGACTAAGCCACCCCGGCGCCCCTGAAGTATGGTAACTTATAACAGGGGGAATTCATTGAGACCCTGGGTTCAGAGAAAGGCCCCTGAACCCAGTGAAATTTAAGTGGAGACCCAAAGGACTTCACAATCTCTTTTACACACTAGTCAGTATGGCCCAGTTTTCTTGTGCTTTATGCTACCCAGAAGCTCCTTCAGCTTTGACTCCTAGGATAAGACCTTTGATTATTAATGGGGTAAGGAGGTAATGTACCCTTCTAGCTATTTTAGGACACTCAGCA
This sequence comes from Hyaena hyaena, assembly GCF_003009895.1. Classification (NCBI taxonomy): domain Eukaryota; kingdom Metazoa; phylum Chordata; class Mammalia; order Carnivora; family Hyaenidae; genus Hyaena; species Hyaena hyaena. Next base: position 667,174 of record NW_024080745.1, on the reverse strand, counting down.
CTTTTAAGATACATCACAGTCAGTCCATTTTAGCATATAATAAATAAGAATGTGTCAATCCAGCCCATTTTACCATCATGTTTATTAATGGGATTCAATGTTTCAGCTGCTCATGCATTCATTTAATGATCACAAACGTTAAACTGATGCCAACACACACATGACAAATCTTACTCCGTGTATCTCCTCTTCTGCAGAGGCAGTTAACCTTCATGCTGCCTGCGGTTGTTTCTTCCACTACAGCAGCACTGTTGTGTTAGGATTTAACAGAAGAGAGTTTTTCTCCTTTATATACCACAACGTTGCCAGTGAAGGACTGTCTGGTGTGCATTTGTGGGTTGTTACTCTGATGATCTATTTTATTAAAGGGTCCCTCTAGATATTATTACCTTGATCTTGCCCTTGATATCAAAAATGTCACTGCCACATGGCTGATGGAAAAATGTTTCATTGCTGGGAGCAGAGCCACATAAACACTTAATCACAGCTCTCCCTTTCCCTGTTTTATAACCCACCATAACCATAACTATCTCCCCATATATTTATTTCATTGCTGCAAAAGTTGATGTTTGTTGATTCAGTGGCTAGTTAGGGCTCCTTTCTAGTCCACTGAAAAGGTCTTTGTGTTTAGGGAATCAAATTATAATTTCAGCTGGTTTCTCCATCTCTTCAACAGAAAAATGGGTGTGTGACCAGAATGTACAATATGTAATTAGACTGGAAGATGGGACTCTGTTATTCCAAAGCTACAGTCAGGCCCCAGAGGATGAGAATTGGAGGAGTGGCTATCTTTGGAGTCCTCTGTCTTATAGCCTTCTTTCTCTGTTATCTGTGTGACCTTTGACAAACCTCATCTCTTTATGCAGCCCTGTCTTTCCCTATGAAGCCACGAGATTGGATTATATTGTGTGTGGACTCCCTTCTGGGAGGCAGCCAGAAGATTTATTGACAAGGTGTGGACATTTCTTGCTATGGTAAACTTCTGTTTGGTAGAATTGCTGAGGGACTCCATGCAGGCGACTTTATGGCCTCTAGTTACCTCTTCTAGCTTTTAGCATCTTTGAAACCAGCTGGAGGGAAAGAGAGAAGAGAGAATAGAAAATTGTGCTTACTCTGTAAACAGTTAATAATGCTATCAATTTCTACCTCATTGCCATATAATGGAGATAGGAATCTCATTATTCAGAGACATGCAAATGTAGCAATTCTAGTCTTTACATACAGCCTCTGAATCACCATGCTGTTCACACCATGTAATTGCTCTGTGAACTCAGGCACATAAAAAATGTCACTCTAATCACTGCCAGTCACGGCACTACTGAAGAAAGAACTAGAATAATAGGTATTTGAAGGGGGACATGCTGAGGATTGCACTGTTGCAAGGCAAAAACAGGTTGCCAGACACAGTGGCCTCTGATTGGCTTTGCAGAGCCACTGGCTGGAAACTGACACGGCTGTCCCCCAAATAATGGCAAAGTTTGAAGGTGGCTCCGAGAGACTTATTTTAAAATTAAACTAGCAAGGTTAGAAATGAGGGCTTTCTGTGTCCTTGAAGAATGCTATCAGATCTGATCTTTAACTACATTACTCACTTCCACTATACCAGAAATAGGGACTTTTGGGGCTCCTGGGTAGCTCAGTTAGTTAACTGTCCAACTCTTGATTTCGTCTCAGGTCATGATCCCACTGTCATGGGATTGAGCCCCACGTCGGGGTCCACACTGAGTGTGGAGCCTGCTTAAGGTTTTTCTTCTCTGTCTCTCTCTGTCCCTCTCCCCCAATTACATGCTGTCTCTCTTGAATAAGAAATAAACAAATAAAAAAGTAAAAAAAAATGGAGACTTTTAGGAGTTTCTTTGGCCTAGATATGTGCTGTCCAATATGGCAGCCACCAGCCACATGGCTGTTGAGCACTTGAAATATGGCCAGTACAATGAGATAAGCTGCAAATGTAAAATACATACTAGATTTCAAAAAATTATGGAAAAAATGAATGTAAAAGAGCTCTGTGATAATTTTATACTGGTTACATGTTAATAATATTTGAGGTACGTTGAGCTAAACAAAATATATATTCAAATTATTTTCTCTTTTTTTTTCTACTTTTTTAATGTGACTACTTAGAAAATATAAAGTTGTATATGTGGATCACATTTTATTTCCCTTGGACAATACTAGCCTGGAGAAATCAGATGCTTGTTTATGCTAATTGCTAAGATTCTACCTTGTTTTTATGGCTCTCTTGACAAAGTCAAGTTCCTTTAAAGGGGATTCTTCACATTGATTCAAGGAGTCTGGTTCCTTGTTGCTGTTTAGGCTCAGAGTTCTTCATATCAGCCTGCTCACCATTCTTCCTGGCACCTCTCTGCTTGTCACCCTTGACCGTGACTCCCAGTGTGAACAGCCTGGGTAAAATATGTCCCTGTTTTTGTAAAGAAGGCACCGTTTCCAAGGACACTTGTCTCAGTTCTAGGTGGACTGTGACTCATGGAGGTCATTGGAGTGTAAATCTGACACAGGTTTAACCTTTTGATGGGATTTGGGTTTTGTTTCAGAAAAACTATGGGGGCATCAAAACAGCAACACATCACTAACAGCATGTGGTTGTAGAGAGAAGTAGGGGTTGTAGTTAGATGTCAGAAAACAGATTCAAATCCCTGGTCAGCCACTAGTTAGCTATGTTTGATTTGGACAGATCACTGTGCTGGAGCCTCAGTTTCTCTTTTTGTCAGATGCCTACAAGATGAACTCAACAATGCTTACTTCAGAGAGTTGTTGACATATCAAATGAGATAATGTATAAGAAAATACTTGTGAATGTGCAGCTCTGTTTATGGTGGCAAATTTATGGCCAGAGGGGTAGATCCTGTGGGCAGATGGTTTTGTTTGGCTGGAAAAGTGTGTTTTGTTTATTTGGATCAGAGTGCCTGCAGGGGGATGCTCTCAGTTTGTGATAGACTTTACTTCTGTTGCTATCTTAACTCAGCTGATTGGCATCACTTGCCTGGTTGCTGAAGATTGATGTGTTTGTGTACCTTCTAAGATGGGAGAGGCAACACGTAGTAACACAACCATGCCTGATTCTAGCTGACGTGGTTCCTACCCCCAGGGGCTCAAAGGAAGCATGTAAGTTATACCATAACCAAGTCTGGATGAACACATGTTTACCAAGCACCTGAAGGCTGCACCAAATTCCAGGGCTAAAACTTAAGAGGAACAAATCAACTGTGGATAGAGCAAAAGGATGAGCAACTCACTCTGCCTTAGGGAAGGATATTTAAGAGGTGGGGTATAGGAGGAAGAAAAGTAAAACTTTTTAGCCAAGACTGGGCTATACTTAAAATTAGGCACTTGTCATATGCCATCTCATCCATTCCTTAAAAAGCTCTCAGAGCTGAATATTGTTATCTTCATTTTGCAGATAAGGTCTGGTGGTTTATGGAACCCACCCAAGGTCACAGACAATGGACAGAGCTAGGATTTGAATCCAGGTTCCTCTGAGTGGGCCCAAGGCCACCCAAGTGCTTTCCCTTGGGATTAATGAAAGCATGATTCATACTGATTGTTTTATTTCTGTTTGCTGGGCCTCTCTCCTACTTCTGACCCACTGCTTTCTGAGAGAGTTGTTGTTTTTTTAACCTAAAATTTATTATTTATTAAAGTTACAGTAGCATACTTTTAAATGCATAAAAAACTGCAGAATTTTTTCAACAAAGTTACCAGATATATTTAAGGATATGATAAAGATATGACTTTTGTTCTGTTTTAAAGTCATCATGAGACCCAAAGTTGTACATCTGGGAAATGTACCAATGAAGCTCTCTTCCACTGGTGTGTATATTTTAATTGGTGTCATGTGAGAGTCTCTTCCATTTTGGTGATTGGCTAGAATCCAAGGTTGTTTGGAAGATGGTACTTGAAGTTCATAAGGCATCACTAACTCTTCTAAGAGGAGATGGACCACAAACGTCAAAGAGAGGGAAATGCCAGGTGCTGAATCCACCTTCCTGTGTTTGTTCACTTCCTAAGGAGACTGTGTCTTAGGTATCCTGTCCTATCTTTCCTTTGACATAAAGGGGGTTTTATGGCCTGTGGAAGTTTGTTGCTGGGACATCTGACCAACTGCAGTGAACTCTGATCCCTGCAGTAACCAGGGCTGTTTTATCATAAAAGCTGGGGGGCTCTGGTCCTCTTTTTAAAAAAAAAAAAATTTCTAATGTTTATTTATTTTTGAGAGAGAGAGAGAGCAAGCATGAGCATGAGAAAGTGGGGGAGGGGCCCAGAGAGAGGGAGACACAGAACCCGAAGCAGGGTCCAGGCTCTGAACTGTCAGCACAGAGACCACTGCAGGACTAGAACTCATGAGCAGTGAGGGAGACCATGACCTGAGCCACACAACCAACTGAGCCACACAAATGCCTGGTTCTTGACTGTAGTAACCTTTAGCATTGATTCCCCACCCTCCACCTGGTAAGTTGCTTTGACCCCTTTCCATTGCTATGGCAATAAAAAGGCCTTTGTCTCACCCCTTTACCCTAGGCTGCCTTGGGATTGGCTATTTAAGTGGGCAAAGGTCAGGATGAGACAGTTACAACTGAGCACGCCTGGGGCAATGGCCTTGTTTTGGGCTTGCTATGTATCAGGAGACAGCAGCCTTTGTCAGCCTGTGTTTGATTTCCTCTGCTCAAGTGGGGGTAAAGGTCACTGTGCGCTCATTCAGAGCCCAGGCTCTGGAATCTGACACACCTAGGTTTGAATCCCTACCACACCAAGTTCTGGGTGGGTCACCTGGGGCAAGTTGACTTAACCCTTAGCCATCTAAGCTCTATTTCCTCATGTATAAAATTATGTGGTAAGAGCAAGGTTGTTGTGAGATTTTATTAACAACAAGCACTTATGTTGGTCTTACTAAGTGTTAGGCACTGTTTTGAGTGTTTTACATCTATTAACTTAATGAATCCTACAAAACCCTATGAGGTAGGTACAAGTAGCATCCTCATTTTACAGATGAGGAAACTGAGACATGGAGAGGCTTAGTAATTTTCCCAATGTTCCAAAGCTACTAAATGCAGACCTGAGATATCAAAGCAGTGTGAGTCAAGTCTGTTCCTAAGCACTAGGCTATGCGTAAATATTAAACACATGCAAATTTGGAACACAGTACATGTTCAAGAAATTCTGTTAGTCCAATTATTGTTATTTTTGATGGTCCTGGCTTTCATGGCTTCCATGATCCACTTCAGAAGTGGAGTGAGACTCTGAGGCATTTTTGTAAGATTCTGACTTTTTTTTCATAATTCTGAGCTTGGGTGAGAGTATTGTGCCTGAATTCAGTTCCTCTGTCTTTTAACTGTAACTAATTAAACCTAAATATGTTCATCACATTTTTCAGTTTACATTTGACATCATACTTAATGATGAACACTGGCATCTTCTCATAGGTTTCTTATCAGCTAAAGTGAGTTAAGGTAGGTAAAGTACTTAGACATGTGCTTGACAGTGAGTATGTGCTCTATCAAAAAAGAGTATAGAAGGGCCTTGAATATGATTTTACCTGATCCTCCACTTTGATCTTTCCTTGTGGGGCCTGCATATGTTCCCAGGTCACCTAGGACCAACCCAGACAGCTTACAGTTGTTGGATACTGTGTTGCCGTCTGCCGGGTCAGTAGCTCCTTGGGGTCAGAGTCTGGCTTGATGCATCCCTGATGGTCAAGGCCCACCATACTGACTGGGGCACTGAAAAGAAGCAGGAACTTGGCAAGAAGCTGAATTACATTTCTTCGTTCCAAATTCCAACAGGGAACAGGCAAAAAGAAACAAGAGGAACATATCTTCCTTTCCCAAACTTGCTTTTCTGCCTTTTAGGTCTTTATTTCAATGATTATTTCATGACACAAGGAGCTAATAACACCCTTCAGGTGGCTTAATAGTTAATCTAACATCACCTCGCTCAAACTATCAAAATTACATAGAACTAAGTCACATTACATAGAAAATAGGGTTAAGGGACTATAGATACAATAAGGACAACATTGGCTCATATTGTTTCTGTAACTGTGAAGATTCTTTGCATATAATATCTTTCTATGCGTATATATTTATATATTACATATTGAGATTTACCTATGTATCAGGAATTGTATGAATGTATGTATGTATTTAAATCTGAGAGCGAGCACAAATGGGGGAGGGGGAGAGGGGGAGAGAGAGAGAATGAGAGAGAGAGAGAGAGAGAGAGAGAGAGAGAGAGAGAGAGACTTAAGCAGGCTCCATCCTGAGTGTGTGGAGCCTGACTTGGGGCTCTATCCCATGACCGTGGGATCATGACTTGGGCTGAAATAAAGAGTCAACTGACTGAGGTACCCAGGCACCCTCAGGCATTTTTAAAAGCTTTATCTGGGGGCGCCTGGGTAGCTTAGTCGGTTAAGCGTCCGACTTTCGCTTAAGTCATGATCTCGCGGTTCGAGGGTTCGAGCCCCGTGTCGGGCTCTGTGCTGACTGCCAGCTCAGAGCCTGGAGCCAATTTCAGAGTCTGTATCTCCCTCTCTCTCTGACCCTCCCCTGCTCACGCTGTCTCTCTCTCTCTCCTAGAAATAAATAAAAAATATTTAAAAATAAATAAATAAAAAAATAAAAGCTTTATCTGTATTAACTCATTTAATCCTCATGATAGCCCCATGAGAGTAGATACTTTTATGATCTCTGTTTTAGGGATAAGGACACTTTGGTACAGAGAGATTGGGCAGGCTACCCAAGGATGTAGCTTGTAAGTGGTGGAGGTAGGATTTGAAGCCAGGAGACTGGCTCTGATATCTTGCACATCACACTTAATAGCTGATTCCTTATTTTGATGAAGTCTTTCACTTCTAATCTGTAATTAACACAGAAAACACTATGTTAGTTATTAAACAAACACATCAGAGAGATTTCAGAAGGGCCTGCAACTGCTCTGAAAGAGCTCTGAAAGAGCTCTCTTGAGTAGTCAGCAACTATTTGCCACCTGTGAACTTCCTCTTTAATGGCAAAGGGCTGGGAGAAGTGTGAGTTCCTAGGAGAAAGTGACACAATTGGCTTTAATTAAGTGCCCTTTACCAGAAGTAGCACACTTCCCTTCACCTGCCGCTCCCATAGTTGCTGCAAGGACCCAGCATGGAACTGATATTTCCACTCTCCCTTTGGTTTAGTCAAGGGCTGCTATAACAAAATACCATAGACTGGGTGGCTTAAACAAAATTTTATTTCTCATAGTTCTGGAGTTTGGGAAGTTCCAGATCAGGGTGCCTGAAGTTCATTTCTTGACCAAGGGCTCCCCTGTGGCTTGCAGATGTCTGCCTTTTCGCAGTGTGCTCACCTCCAGTGTGTTCAGGAAGAGAGACAGCTCTCTTCTTCTAAGGCCACTAATGACATCACGATGGCCCACCCTCATGACTTCATCCACACCTGTATTCCCAAAGGTCTGCTCTTCAGATGTCTTTGTTTTGGTTAGGGCTTCAACATATGAGGTTTGAGGACAGTGGGCACTAGTGCTATTGATTCCAGTGCAAAGTGAGACACTGAGTAGTTAGATAATAAGTACTTGTTGAACTGGAAGGAGCTGAATGGTCCCTGGTATTGTAAAGTCCTTGCAGATTTGGGCTTTCCTCTGCCCAGAAGAGGGACCATAGAATATACTGAAACTGCCAAAGTGCCCAAGAGAAATAACGGTGGGGGTCAGAGTCACACAGTGTCTGTGAAGCCATTTCTCTTTAGGATAAATAGAGGAAAGAGATGGGTGTCAGAGTGATGAAGCCCAGGTGTGCATGTTGTTGCTGCCATGGATAGGCTCTGCAGGCTGGGCAGGTCAGGGAAGCCCTGTCCTTGCTCTTCTGTAAAGTGAGATGATACCACCTCATGAATGCGTGGGGGGAGTGGTGGGGCAGCATTTATAAATCACTAGCACACCTCCTAGCTCAGAGGAGGTACCAGCAGAGGTTTCCTCTTATTAAATTAGCTCTTTATCTGTGCCAACTGAAGCTTTCACTAGGATGTGGGCAACCAAGAGAGCAGATATGGGAATGCTATGTGCACATGAGTCACAGACTCACAGAATCTGAAGTTGGTAGATAACCTAAAAGGGATACGTCATGGGAACCAAATAAAGTGTTTACCTGGGAGGCCACCCACAAAGCCTGGGGTTATCTATTAGCTGAAAACAGTGAGCTTTTGGGTATCTCTTGTGGGGAGGGAAGGAGAGAAATGAAGGAAACTCACTACAGGTGAAATGTGCCTGGAAGCCCTTATAGCTCTCAAAACCCCCATCCCTCAGAAACTTTAAAAGAACTGGGGGTAGTGGGTAAAGGAAAACAGCTTGTAGAAAAAGGCATACTAGACACACACAAGGAAGAGGCGGGTAGTATGAAGCAAGTATTCGGAAGCAAGGGAAACTTGATTCATTAAAATTGGAACAATACTTATCCACCCGGTTAGCTTTGTGTGAGACCAGGAAGTTTCCAGACCTTCTGGGTCCTCCCCTCCCATCTATCATTTACCTGGGCCATCCAGGTGCCTTTCTCTACCACCAGCTTTGACATTAGGTTAGCTGCTCACTGTCTCTGCTATTCCCCATTCTCAACACAAAGCCCGTGACCCGGATTATCAGAAACCAAAGGGCAATGAAAGTTTAGAAAAGGCTGTTGAGGGGCACCTGGGTGGCTCAGTCGGTTAAGGATCCGACTTTGGCTCAAGTCATGATCTTGTGGTTTGTGAGTTCCAGTCCCTGTGGGGCTCTAAGCTGACAGTTCAGAGTCTGGAGCCTGCTTCAGATTCTGTGTCTTCCTCTCTCCTGCTGCTCCCCACTCATGCTCTGCCACGCTCTCTCTCAAAAATAAATGAACATGAAAAAAATTTAGAAAAGGCTGTTGTTCTTTAAGAGTAGTGAACATAGGCTCAGCAATCAGACTCATCTGGCTCCACTGCTTATTTGTTATGTGACCTTAGATATGTTTCTTAACTTCCTTGAGCCTCAGTTTCCTCAGCTGTGAAGTGGGCATTAATAATGGTACCTACTTCTTATGGTTGAATGAATTAAATTGCATAATACAAGTGAAACACAACAGCGACTGGAAAATAATGAACATGTAGCAGAGAATAGCCATTATCATTCTTAGTAGTGATATTTTTATATACTGGGTGAAACCCATTATGTGTTTCCTCTCTGATCCTGGTGGTTGTGGGCTGATGGAGAGAATAAGACCAACGGATGGCTCTGCCTTTAATTAATGGTGCAATGTTGAGCAAGCCTGTGACCACCTTGAGCCAGAGTTGCCTCCTCTCTGAAATAAGGACATGGTCATGCTTCTGCTTATGAGACTACCAGTGTCCTGGGAGGTGCACAAGAGACATTGCAAGCCTTCATGGGGAGGGGAGATGTAAGATAATATCCATAATTGCATGGCTGTCCTACAGTGGTTCTCCAGGTGTGGACCACAGCATCCCCTCTTAGCAATGCAAATACTCAGGGTCACCTCAGGCCTTGCAGACCAGAGACTCTGGGGATGGGGCAGGTGATCTGTATTTACCCAGCATTCCAGGTGATTCTGCCGCACCCTCCAGTTTGGGAACCACTGCGTTATGGTTATCCAGAGAAGGGAAGGAATGAGATGCCCACAAAAGACTAACTTTTTACTGAGTAATTCTGAACTTTGGAAGATACTTGTAAATGATCTTTTCCTTCTCTCTTCTTATGCAGAAGGATATTCAAACAATTTTTTATGTAGCCAGTGTATGGGCTAAATTGCATTCCACCAGAATTCATATGTTGAATTCCTAACCTCAGTATCTTAGGATGTGACTGTATTTAAAGAGGTAGTTAAGTTAAAATGAGGTCATATGGGTGGGCCCTAATCCGATATGACTGGCATCCTTGTAAGAAGAAATTTGGCTCTAGAGAGGTGCAGAGGGAAGGCCATGTGAAGACACAGGGGGACGATGACCATGTGTAAGTGACAGAGAGAGGCCTCCAAAGACACTAGTCCTGCCTATAACTTGATCTTGAAAGTCTAGCCTCCAGAATTGTGAGATAATACATTTCTGTTGTTTAAGCCACCCTGTCTGCGATATTATTGCAGTCCTAGCAGACTGATATGGTCAACAGCCTCGATGGGGCCCTCAGCAAAGTAGAGAGTGAGGTTCGCATAATTGGGGCTGGCAGCTACAGGCAAGGAAGTGAGTTTGGGTTTGGACTCCTTTGGGACAGCGAGGGGAAAGCCATTTTGAGATGCCTTTTTTGATGAAAAGAAAATAGGTGGGGTGATCGCTCACTTTAAAAAGAATTCTTCACTTTACAAGTGACTCACTTGTCACAAGAGAGAGATTAGAAGCGGTGATAAAAACACTACGGATCAGTGTTTTTCAGATCAGAATGAAAGTCAGAGGAAAAGTATTATTTGTTCTACAAACACTGCTTTCACATATAACCATTTAGGAATGTGTTTACCTCAGGAAGGCAGACACCTGGGACTACAGGTAAGCGATCGCATAGAGCCTCTGGAAGAAATTGGTTGCAAGGGCCAAAAGAGCTTGGCCGTTTGCAGCCCACAGAGCATGGATCAAGAATATTTACACTTACACCTAAGGAAAAAAGAACTACAGGAGCCTGATGATGACTTGATTATTTGCTGAATGGATTGACTCCCCCTACCTTTGAGTTTCATCTGCATTTTATTTATTTATTTATTTATTTTTAAAAAATTTCCCTGGAGATTTAGGCTTAGAAGTGTGGCCAGGTTAACCTGAGGCTGGGTGGATAAGTGAGTCACAGAATTTGAGAAAACACCTCAAATAGTTTCTGCCGTCTAGGCACCTTCTCTAGGGTGTGACCATTGATGTTGCCACAGAAAGACAGATGCACAAACAGAACCTGCCTTCCCCAGGGCTTCCACTGTAGCCATTATCCTGGGGTGGACGTTTGACAGGTCATCATTTTATCTGTCCTCTTTTGGAAACTGCTTATGAGAAGGAAGCCTTGCTCCTTTCTCCCCACCTTCACCCTCTAAATTTGTACTATATATATTTTTTAAAACATCATTTAAAACAAATATACCACAACTGAGTAGAAGGCTGACTCTCCTCATTTTAAATGAAGAGACACGTGGTTGTTTTGTTTTGTATTGTTTTTAAGCATTCAGTATGAGATGCGGAAGTTCTTCCAGGTGCTAATAATTTCTTTCTCCCATTAGACAGTCCTTCTAGGGAGTCTCTGGCTACAAAAAGTGTGAAGATTGCATTATCAAAACAACAATTTGACCTTTGAGCTTTGCGGAAAGGACATACCCAATAACAGACCATTTGTCTGTCATAAAGATTTCCACATAAGATTTTTCTTCCTCTGTTCATTCTGTCCATTGGCGTTCATATAAAAACTAATTGCAGGAGTCACATGTAAGTGTAGTAAGTAAATGTAGTAGGCTCTCTTGTATGAAGTGCAGTTCATTTTGCAGCCATTGGCATTTGCAAAAGTACTGTCAAGTGCTGGATAGGGGCAGAGAGAAGAGTGGGTAACTTGCATGAGATTCACTGCGGGGTTTGTTTTCTTTTTTTTTTTTTTGTCCTGTCAAATGTGTTTCTGATTTCTTTTTCCCCCCTTTTTTAATAGTTTATTGTCAAGTTGGTTTCCATATAACACCCAGTCCTCATCCCCACAAGTGCCCTCCTCCATGCCCATCACTCTCCTTCTCCTCCCCCCATACCCATCAGTCCTCAGAGCTGGGTTGTTTTCAGTTTGAGGCAGAGGAGAAGCTGGGATCAGTCTTGTGCTGAATATAAGATGCCGCACTGTTTTGTCAGTGACATAAAATCTTACCTCTGGTAGAAAGTTCCATGGTCCCTGATTTGTTTTCTTTCTGTTTTCAATAGTTCACTCTTTGTTTAGGAAGTAGCCTTTACGGTCTGTTGGGTCTACATAGACATTTCCCAGCTGAGAGTGAAAGAATATGTAGTTGACACTTGCTGTAGGCACTGGGGTGTGCTGCCCCAATACCCCGCTTCAGGACTGCAGCTGGAGTGGGAGTGGCTAACAGCTCATACCCGAGTCCTTGTGTTCCCCCAACCCTGGTGAAGAGAAGTCACGTAGTTCAAGATCATGACCTTTTCCTAGGAGCAGCTGGAATCCCATGACTGGCTAATGTGGGGGTAGAAAGTTTCAGCCTCCTAGCCTTATTTTGGGACGTCTCTGTAGAGCCATCCCAGCTCCTGAGCTCCCCATGAGATCAACTGGTCTTTGCTGTGATTGTATTGCAGCTCCACTGCTGCTTTTGCCTGAATTGGGAGCTTTGTTTCCACACAGGTGTTGATGCCCAGATCCTTCCCGAATAAACCTCTTACATGCAGTTCTCCATCTCTGATTCTGTTTCCCAGGGAGCCCAACCTGCCAGCAATAGTTTCCCTTAAATATGGCTATCGTTTTATGTCTCATATGGATAATTGTTAAGAGATAAATTCATATTTTCATTTCAGAAATTGGTATGTATTGCTTTATTTGTATGGACATTTTTTTCTGTGTATGCAAAGGGTATGTGAGAATTGAAAACATTTTGAAATCCATTTGAACAAAATAGCAGTGAGGAAGCTCCGTTGGTTAAACCTGAAGTTTTGGTCATCACGTTTGAATGGACTGCAAACCACACAGTTTGGCCATATAGCAGAGGTGCAAGTCCTGTTGAGAAAGCTCAAAAGTTCACTCTCCTTGTTGATTAGTCTGTTTTCTGTGTTTTCCTGGCCTCAACCTGTACTCTAACCTGGCCAGTCACAGTCAGAAATGTTCTCTTGACCTGCCCTTGGAACAGGTGATAGGATGTGGATAACCACTGCAAATCTGTCACCGTGACTGGAAAAACAGTCCCCAGCAGCTGCCCTCCCATGTATGGAAAGCAGGACATTTATCAAGATCAATCCAGGAGAAGCCAGTTTGGAATGTTTCCCCAAAAGATAAGAGAGTAGGTTTCCACAATTTGTTTTTTTTCAAATTTAAAATAAACACAATTTTGGCACAAAAATAAACACATAGATCAATGGAACAGAATAGAGAGCCCTGAAATAAACCCATGCTTCTATGGTCAATTAAGCTAGGACAAAGAAGGTAAGAATATACAATGGGGAAAAGACAGTCTCTTCAATAAATGGTGCTTGGAAACTGGACAGCCACCTGCAAAAGAATGAAACTGGACCAGTTTCTAACACCATACACAAAAATAAGCCAAACATGTATTAAAGACCTAAATGTGAGACCTGAAGTCATGAAAAATCCTAGAAGAGAATATAGGTGGTAATTTCTTTGACTCACAAATAAATAAATAAAATCATGATAAAAATTATCAATTAGAGCATTTTTCTAGATATGTCTCTTAAGGTAAAGGAAACAAATGCAAAAATAAACTATTGGGGTTACATCAAAATAAACAGATTTTGGAGTGCCTGGGTGCCTCAGTCGGTTAAGTGTCCGACTTCAGCTCAGGTCATAATCTTGCAGTCTATGAGTTCAAGCCCCACATCAGGCTGTGCACTGGTGGTGTGGAGCCTGCTTGGGATTCTCTCTCTGTCCCTCTCTCCCTCTGCCCCTTCCCCACTTGCATGCTCTCTCTCCCTCTCTCAAAATAAATAAGTAGACCAAAAAAAAAAAAAAATCTTTTCACATCAAAGGAAACCATCAACAAAACAAAAAGCAGCCTACTAAGTAGGAGGAGATATTTGCAAATAATAGATCAAAAAATGGGTTAGTATCCAAAATATATAAAGAACTTTTACAACTCAACAACAGAAAAACAATCTGATTCGAAATTAGACATTTTCCTAAAGAAGACATACAGATGGCTAACAGACATGAAACAGTTGCTAAACATCACTAATTATCAGGGAAATGTAAATCAAAAGCACAATGAGATATCACCTTACATGTGTCAGAATGGCTAAAATAAAAAGGACAAGAAATAACGAGTATTGGTGAAGGTGTGGGAAAAAAGAAATCTTGTGCACTGTTGGTGGTAATGTAAATTGGTTTAGCAATTTGAGGTTCCTCAAAAAATTAAAAATAGAAATTCCATAGGATTCAATAATTCCACTAATGGGTATTTATGCAAAGAAAACCACAACAGTAATTTGAAATGGTAGATGCACCCTTATTTTTATTGCACTTTAATTTATAATAACCAAGATATGGAAGCAGTCTAAGTGTCCACTGATAGATAAACGAATAAATAAGATGTAGTACATTTAAATGGAATATTACAGAGTCTTAAAAAAGGATGAGATCTTGCCATTTGCAACATGGGTGAAACAAGTCAGTCTGAGGCAAATACCATATTATTCCACTCATGTGGGATCTAAAAAACAAAACAAATGAATAAACAAACAAAAAGCAGAACCAGATCTATAAATACAGAGAACAAACTGATAGTTGTCCCAGAGAAGGGGCTGAAGTTGTTTACCAACAAGGAGAACCAATGAGTAAGGTGGAAATAGAATAGCATTAAAAATGTCTTTGGCTTAAATATTTTGTTATGTTTTTGTGAGCTGATGATTGGAAATTTATCAGAAACTTTGATATTTTTGAAAATGAGTGGGCAGAGAGGGAGGGATAGTCAGAATTAGTGAAAATTCAATGTAAGTGTGAAAAGTAATGAGAATTTGTATCTATTTCATTATTGTACAATTGTATATTTCATATCTACTTATCTATTTAATATCTGAACATTGACAAAGTTTGGGGAATTATTTTGCTAAAAGAAAAAACAATTATATTAGAGTGGTGGAATTAGAGTAATTAGAAAAAAGTTTTATGAGTATTTTAATAGTGTTTTAATAAATTAATGTTTAAAAATAAGTATCCACAGAAAAAATAAAAGAGAAGTTACTAAAATAGAAATGGAAAATGAAAGGACAGGGAGATGTTGACATTTGAAATAAACACATGTTCCAGAGAAGCACTTAGCTGGAATTTAATTGATGACATTTTCTATTATTGTGCCTATTAAGTTGGGTTTTAGCCTGGATTCAGAGGTTTTGGGCTTTTCTGATGAGCTGGTGGGCCTGGTAACCTGCAGGCATCTATTAGCGTGAGTTAATTTGCTTGGGTTGAATCGGTCTGCTCAGAGGAGGAAGAAAGGAAAAAGGATGGTCTGGTGCCAGTGTCAGATAATGACCCCTGGCTAGGTCCTGGGGACTCTTGGAATATAGGGGCTGTTTTATGAGGGGTGGTAAATGTGTATGTATGTATGTGTGGGGGGGGTGTTGGGGGCCAGGAACAATGGAGAGGAAGAGCACTGTGGGTGCCATGAGGCAGCTGTGGCTAGTGGACTGAATTGTGAACACACATGAGCAGAAATACTCAAGGAAGATTTTACAGGACTTGGGAAGCCTGCAAGAGCAGATGCCAGTAAGAGCCAATGGAATTTGGAAAATAGCTGTTATGTGCTAACATTTACTGAGCACCTACTACGTCCAGGTGCCAGGAGAAATTCTACAGTCATTAGCTCCATTAATCCTCCAGCAACTTCTTAAGGAGGGTACTTTTACTCTTTTCTAATTAATAAATGAGGAAATTGGAGTTTGAGGAGTTTAAATAACTTGCTCAAAAAATGGCTAAGCTACACATTGTTTCTCAATTTTTCAGAAATTCTATTGGCTGTATTTTCTTAATGGGAAGCTCTTAAAAGTAGGTAAAATCTTGAGTTAAGAAGACAAATTTGGGTTTCTGTCTTGCCTTTGCCAATATCTGGCTGTGTGGTCTTGGATATGTTATACCACCTCCCTGATCCTGATGGAGTTGTTGGAAGGGCTAGAGATAATAGACACAAAGAAAAATACTTAAATGATGGTTGTTATCCATCATTCAGGAGCAAAGCCTAGCTAATGACTATGAATTCATTGATAAATTAGCTGCTATACACTTTTCAGCCAAAAGGAAAAAGTAAACTTTGACCACAGGCTGTGACACTTGATAGATTAATTGCACACACAAATCTTTTTTTTTTTTTTTTTCAAAATTCCCTTATTATTAACTCAATGTGATAGTTAATTGTGTGTCAACTTGACTGGGCCACAGGGTGTCCAGATATTTGGTCAAACATTGTTCTGGGTGCTCCTGTGCAAATGTTTTGGGATGAGATTAACATTTAAATTGGTAGACCAGTAAGTTTGCCCTTCTTAATATAGGTGGGCTTCATCCAATCAGCTAAAGGCCTGAATAGAACAAAAAGGCTGACCTGAATAAGAAAGAATTCTTTCTGCCTGGCTGCTTTTGGATTGGCACATTGGCTTTTTCCTGTCTTTAGACTTGAACTGAAACATCAATTCTTTCTGGATCTTGGTTCTTCTGGCCTTTGGACTTGCATTGGAACTTTACCATTGTCTTTCCTGGTCTCTACTTTGTTGACTCACACTGCACATCTTGGGATTTATCAGTCTTCCTAATTATCTGTGCCAATTCCTTATCAATTTCTCTCTCTCTAGATAGATATGTATATGTACACACATCCTAAGGGTTCTGTTCTGTTTCTCTGCAGGACCCTGAGATTATATTCACTCAAAAAAATATTGACCTAATGATGTCTGGATTCCAGGCACTGGACTCCAAGTCAGAGATAGAGAATGAATGAAGCAGTCTGGTATCTTGTCCTCATATTGTTTATAGTTTACAGCCAAGGCTAGTTGGAGAAGCCTTGGAGACCGTAGATATTTAATTGCAAATAAGGAACTAAAATTGTAGTAAGTGCCACAGAGAAAACATAGCAGGGGCTGTGTGCAAAAGGCACGGCCCTCCCCCACTTTGAGCTTCCCTGAGGAAATAATGCATGAAGTGTATAAGCTGAGATGTGAGGGGTGAGTGGGCATGAATCTGGGAGAGAGAAAGGGAGTATGATGGGGAAGCATCCTGAGCAAAGGCAACAGAGGAAGTTCGTTCTTTTAAGCCAACAAGGTGCCTTGTAAGTTTCAGAACTAAAAGGAGGCAGCTGCAATGGAGCAAAGAGGTGCACGTTAAATGAATGAATAACCCATTTATTCCCTCTTCTTCTATTTTTTGGAAGAGATTGTATAGAATTGGTGTTGATTTTTTCTTAAATGTTTGATAGAATTCTCCAGTGAAACCATCCAAGCCTGGAGATTTCTTTTTAGCAGTTTTTTGTTTTTTTTTTTGTATCTACCTATTTATGTATCTATTTATTTTGAGAGAGAAGAGAGAACAAGAGTGGGGGAGGGGCAGAGAGAGGGAGAGAGAGGGAATCCCAAGTAGACTTCACACTGCCAGCACAAAGCCCCATATGGGGCTCTACCTCATGAACTGCAAGATCATGACCTGAGCCATTTATGAAGAGTTTAACTGATAAACAAACTGAGCCCCCAAGATGTCCCTCTTTTCATTAATTTTGAAGCTATAAATACAATTTCTTTAATAGTTAATAGGGCTAATCAAATGATTGATTTCATATTGGACAAGTTGTGGTAGTATGTGCTTTTTGTAGGATTGGTCCATCTCATCCAGGTCCTCAAATTTATGTTTGTAACATTCTGTCATTATTTTGATGTCCACAGTGCCTATAGCAGTATCCCATTTCATTCCTGATATTGGTTACTTGTGTTTTTTCTCTTTTTGTTCTTTGTCAGTACTGCTAGAGGTTTGTCAGCTGATGGTATAAAGGAACAGACTTTTTGTTCCAGTGATTTTTCCCCCTACTTTTTATTTGCAGTTTTATTGATTTCTGCTCTTTTCTTTCTTTTTTTTCTGCTCTTTTCTTTCTTTACTATTTACTTCTTTCTGTTTTCTTTGTGTTTATTTTGCCCTTTTTAAAAAACGTTTATTCATTTTTGAGAGAGAGTGTGAGCAGGAGAGGGGCAGAGAGGGGGATGGGAGATCAAAAGTGGGCTCTGTGTGAAAGACAAGTATCATATGACTTGTAGAATTTAAGATACGAAACAGATGAACATAAGGGAAGGGAAGGAAAAATAGTATAAAGACAAGAGGTGGGGAAGACAAAGCATAAGAGACTCTTAAATATAGGGAACAAACTGAGGGTTGCTGGAGGGGTTGTGGGGGGGGGATGGGCTAAATGGGCAACGGGCATTAAGGAGGACACTTGCTGGGATGAGCACTGGGTGTTATATGTAGGGGATGAATCACTGGATTCTACTGCTGAAATCATTATTGCACTATATGCTAACTAACTCGGATGTAAATAAAAAAAAAAAAAGTGGACTCTGTGCTGACAACAGACAGCCCAATGCAGGGCTTGAACTCATGAACCATAAGATCATGACTTGAGCCAAAGTTGGATGCTTAACTAACTGAGCCACCCAGGTGCCCCTGTGTTTATTTTGCTTTTTTAAAAACATTCTTGAGGTGGAAGCTTAAGTTACTGATCTGAGACTTTTCTTCTTTATTAATGTTAGTGTAACTGCTACAGATTTCCCCCTTAGGGGTGCATTAGCTGTGTCCCACAAACTTTGTTACACTGTATTTTTGTTTTCATTCAGTTCAATGTATTTTTTAAAAAATTTTCCCTTGAGACTTCCTTATGACCTGCGGAGTATTTGGAAGTGTGTTATTTAGTTCCAAGTGTTTGGTTTCTAAGTTGATTGCATGTGGGTAGTGAACATACTCTGTATAATTTCAGTTCTTTTACATTTGTTGAGAGAGGTTTTATGACTCAAGATATGATCTCTTTTAGTATATGTTCCATGCATGTATTCTGCTTTTGGTGGGTGGATTATTCTATAAATGTCAATTGGATTCTTCTGGTTAATAGTGTAATTGAGTTCTTCTATATCCTTGATGATTTTGTGCCTAGTTGTTTCATTAGTTGTTCAGAGAAAGGGTGTTGAAGTGTACAATTCTGGATTTGCCTATTCTTTCAGTTCTATCAGTTCTTGCTTTATATATTTTGTAACTCTGTTGTATACACATTTAGGATAGTTATGTCTTCTATCAGTTTTTGCTTTATATATTTTGTAACTCTGTTGTATACACATTTAGGATAGTTAGGATAAAAGGTGGATTGACCCTTTTATCATTATGTAATGTCTTTATCTCTGATAATTTTCTTTGCTCTAAAGTTTACTTTTTATGATACTAATATAGCCACTGCCACTTTCTTTTGATTAATGTTTTCATATATATCTCTTTCTATGTTTTTACTTTCAAACTGCCTATATAATTATATTTGAAATGAGTTTCTTACAGCTAGCATATAGCTGGGTCATGCATTTTAATCCACTCTGCTAATCTGTCTAATTGATGTATTAGACTATTTATATGTGTGTAATTATTGATGTGTTACAGCTTATGTCTGCTATTTTGGTATTTGCTTTCCATTTGTTTTGTTTCCTCTCTGGATTTTTGTTTGTTTGGTTCTCTGTTTTCTTTTCCCCCTTCTCCTATGGGTTATTGAACATATACAGGGTAGAAATCTTAACCTCACCTTCTCTCCTTTTATCCTACCTGTTTTTAAGTGCCCTAAGTAATCCATCTACATACATTTAGACCCACATCAGATGGTGTTATCATTTTAGCTTCAATTGTCAAACAATTTAGAAAACTCAGGAGAGGAGAAGGATTTGTTCATTCATATTTTTGCTGTTTTTGCTCTCCTTCCTTCCTTCCTTCCTTCCTTCCTTCCTTCCTTCCTTCCTTCCTTCCAGATTACTTCTTTTATCATTTCCTTTCTGTTTAGAGAACTCCCTTTAGCTTTTCTTTTAGGGTATGTCTGATGGTGACACATTTTCTTAGTTTTCCTTCATTTGAGAATGGATAAATTTTTCTACATTCTTGAAGGATATTTTCACTGGATACGGAATTGTGGGTTGACAGAAAGAGGTTGAGTTACTTCCTCGACTGCCATGATTTCTGATGAATGATCTACCATCATTATAATCACTTTCCCATGTATCAGTAAAATGTCATGTATTTCTTTCTGCTTTCAATATTTTTTGTCTTTAGTTTTCAGAAGTTAGACTGGGTGTCTTAAGAAGATCCCTAGTGATCTTTCTTCTTCTTTCAGCCTTTCAGAGTGTTAGGTTTGTCTTATATATAAGATCCAGAGTTTTTAGTTGTACTTAGCAGGAGGAATAGGCAGGTGAGAATTCTACCACTGAACCACCAATGCCTGGCAAGCAGGAGGAATAGGGAAAAGCACATCTCCATCTTTCTAGAAGCAGAGGTTCCTAATGTGTATCTAGATTACTTATTTAGTCTTTTTAATCCTGGCCAAAAAAAGAAACGGATATAAATGAAACTTCAGTCTTCAAAATTGAATCCACATGGAGGACTGCTGAATTTGTGTTCTTTGAGATAGTGTGTACCAATATTTTGGGGGAGTAAACCTCAGGCCTTGACTTTTCCAGGGAAGTCAGTGTTTCAGGCAATTTTATTGTTTTAAATAAAAGAATTCCATAAACTAAAAAATGTGATTTTTCATGTGAATAAACTAAAAATGTTAGCAAAGCTCTTACATCTGATTTTAAGTTCCTATTTTTATTTTGGAAAATGAGGTTCCTTTCTATGGTCATGAGGTGCTAGTGAACCCTAGGTAATTAACATTTATTTTGAGGCACTCTTTGGCTGAACATCTGGATGATTATTGGAGAATAATGATAACAACAACAATAATAAAAGTGAGCATTTATGGAATATTTTACTATGACCCAGGCTCTGTGGTAAGTATTTTGCTCACTGCCTCATGTCAAATTCATTTCAGGCCTACTCAGAAAATAGTAAAATGTCCCCCAGTTTACAGATGAGTAAACACAGGCTTAAGCAAGTTAAGTAGCTTGCTTAAGGTCACACAGGCAGCAAATGGGGGGGGCGGGGCTGATTCTACCACTGCCCAGGTGGTAGACTAGCACCAGCAGATGGAAATAATGTGAGCCACATGTATAATTTAAAATGTTCTATTAGCCACATTAACATGTGAAATTATTTTTAATAATATAAATTATTGAACCCATTATAACCAAAGTATTATCATTTCAATATGTAATCAACACAAAAAATTATTGAGACATTTTTACATTTATTTGTACTAAATCACCAAAGTCTGGCATATATTTAACACTTACAACACAATCTCATTTTGGAGGCTAAATTTTCTTTGGAAATAGTTATTTAGATTTCAAATAATTTGCAGTTGAAAAAAATAGATTCAATTATGCAAATTGTTCCAAACATGCTCAGAAGTTCATCAAAAACTATATTCAGTGTAAGTCCTAAATTTAAATAAATTGAAATCAAATGCAATTGAAAGTTTAATTTATCAGTCACTGTAGCCATATTTCAAGTGTTTAATAGTCATGAATGAGCTGATTGGATCACTTCATTACTGTCCCTGAATTCAGCTTTGCTTTGAGAGCTGAAACTCAGGGCGAAAAAAAAAACAAAACAAAACAAACAAACCTTATACTGAAGCCAGAAAGAAGGAGAAAATTTATGGAAGCGAAAAGAAGGATCAGCCAAAGATCATAAGAAAAGACCTTTTCTTTTGGCCACTGTTGAAGTTATAGTAAGTTCTAAAGTCTTAAGTAACCAGGGAAGGAAGTTCTTCCATTTCTGAGAATGTGTCGTGTGCATTCTATGAAACCTGTCTTTTCAAAGATAGCTATGTCTTTTTTTAAAAAAATTTTTTTTTTTAATGTTTTATTTATTTCTAGGAGAGAGAGAGAGACAGCGTGAGCAGGGGAGGGTCAGAGAGAGAGGGAGTCACAGACTGAAGCAGGCTCCAGGCTCTGAGCTGGCAGTCAGCACAGAGCCCGACACGGGGCTCGAACCCTCGAACCGCGAGATCATGACTTAAGCGAAAGTCGGCCGCTTAACCGACTAAGCCACCCAGGTGCCCCAGCTATGTCTTGATCTATGAAGGTTTAAAGCCAAATGAAAATAGCACTGAACTTCTAACAGAGTAGTCACTTATCATCTGACCACCTCTGCAAAGTCAGGAGCTATGTCCCTGCAATGCTTAGACATGCAGTAAGGGATCCAGGTCAAAGCTGAACCCTCTACCACAAACCTTGGAATAGAAAAGATCTCAGGTTTTTTTTCTTTTTTTCTTTTAAAAAAATGCTTATTTTTGAGAGAGAGAGTGAGAGAGAATGTGAGCAGGGAAGGGGTAGATAGAAAGGGAGACAGAATCCAAAGCAGGCTTCAGGCTCTGAGCTGTCAGCACAGACCAACACAGGCTCGAACTCAAGAACAGTGAGATCATGACCTGAGCCAAAGTCGGAAGCTTATCTGACTGAGCCACACAGGCACCCCATTTTCTTTTCTTTTTAAATGTTTATTTATTTTTGAGAGAGAGAGACAGAGAGAACATGAGCCAGGGAGAGGCAGAGAGAGGGAGACACAGAATCTGAAGCAGGCTCCTGGCTCTGAGCTGTTAGCACAGAGCCTGACACAGGGCTCGAACTCAGAAACCTTGAGATCATGACCTGAAGTGAAGTTGGACGCTTAACCAACTGAGCAATCCAGGCACCCATCAGATTTTTTTCTTATTGCAATTGTTTGCGGAGGTCTCTTGATTCTGAAACTTGTCCTAAAGTGGCAAAAATTATACCTTAGTGCCAAATTGTAGTTTCTAATCTTTTGAAACTTAAACCCATTCCATAGAAGTATATAATTTCACAAACCCCTTAGGAATAAAAAAAATCATTGTATTTGTTTTGCAGTATAATTAGAAAGTAAAGAAGTAATTATAAGCTAAAAATCAATTTTAGAGGTATATTATTAAGGATTCTATTGACATACATTTTAATATGTCCTGTAATATTTATAATACATATAAAAGACCAATTTTATCTTTTCTCTCTTTGACAAATGACATGTTATTTAATTTGCTCTAAATAAATTATTTAAAGAAGCATAACTTGACAAATGAATATAAAAACATATCTTGTTTGCTTTGGAGACAAGATGTATGTTAAAATGTAGATTGAGATTTGAGTATGCTAAATCACCAGCAATAATAGTATTCAATCTGATGGCTGGAATTCTCACATGTTGTGTGCTTAAAAAGGAAAATCATCACTTTACAGTAGTCCCCCCTTAACCACAGTTTTCCCTATGTGATTTCAGTTACCTGTAGTCAACTGCAGTCCGGGAAGCAGATGATCCTTCTCCTTAGAAGGTCAAGAGTAGCTTAACACTGTGTCACAATGCTTATGTCACTTCTGCCACTTCTTCTCATCACATATGCATTTTATCATCTCATAACATCTCAAGAAGAAAGGTGAGTATAGTTAATAAGACATTTTGCAGGAGAGAGATCACATTTGCATAACTTTATCATAGTATATTCTAATTGGTTTATTGTTATTGTTTTCAATGCCTTACTGTGTCTAATTTATAAATTAGATGTCATCATAGGTATGTATGTATAAGAAATAATATTGTATACATAGGGTACTAACCATGGTTTCAGGCATCCCCTGAGGGTCTTGAATGTTTCTCTTGCTCACAAGGGCAATAGGGAGGACTACTGTAATTTATTTTTTTGAGTTCTGTTTCTATAAGAAGAGATAGAGTGAGGGCTCTGGGCCCTCATTAAAGGGCAAATCTGTATCCATTTAGACAGAGGTCGAGAGAGTGGGATTTAGAGCCATATATTCTGAGTTCGAATCTAACTCTGCCACTTACCAGCTTGGAAACTTTGGGAGTTACTTAACTCTCTGTACCATCTTTTTCCTTGCCTACATTCTGGGGCTATTGTGAGGATTCAATGAGTTCATATATGTAGGGGCTTAGAATACCTCTTGGCTCATTGGAAAGTCTTAATAAATGTTTATTTAAATTTTTATTGTTTATCATTTTAATGTTTACTAATTCAAATGGTTTATTTCCACCTGGATGTTCTGCTCAGCGTATCTAATGTCAAGCTTATCTATTTCCCTTCTGCACTTGTTTTTCATACACTTTCTATAAAAGTCAATGCTACGGTCAAATGTTCCCTGAAACAATGAATGCTATGATAATAACCAGACCATTTCTTAGAGTCTTTTTACTAGTTCTTATGGAAGTTATCATATATCACATTCTCATCTCTCTTATTCTTAGTGAGTTTTAGATTTTTGATCTTAGAAGTCCCTTTGGGATGGTCTTTATTGTACAATTTAGGAGGAGAGATGCCATGCCTCATATTGATCTAATACATGGGTCTGGACAATGGGCTAAGATATCTGATATATCCTCTCTCCTTCAGTGCACATTTGAGTGAGGCTGGAGAAGCATAAGTTTAAGCTTCTGAGTGGTCAACTCCCCATTTTCTTTCTCTTGAGCCTTCATGGCCCCTTTAGGATAGCCAGTCATTCATGTATTTACTGATTCAATCAGCAAACCTTCATTTGGTGTCCATTTTGAATCAAGAATTCTCTAGAACTACCTCATGTGATGCTATAGTTCCCTAGTTTATAAACTCTTCTTTCTTCCCCCAAAATTTCACCCATCATGTGTGGGTTGTTTGCTTCTTTCTCCCGGGTCCTGTCTTGTCTGCCCAGGAAGTTTGGCCACCTCTCATTGTTTTATCTCTATTCTCCTACCTTTCTATCCTTTAGACTGATTTGAAGGTCTAAAAAGTCTTTTTAATTTCCCTTCTTCTTATTCCTTCCATAGGTGAATATAGTAATATACGAATTTCTACAGGAATATAGGAACTTTCATTCCAAAAGTGAATATAGGAACTTTCCAAGACATGTCTACTGAGAACCTGGCACAGTGTGTGTTTGGGGTATGATGGTGGTATAGACATCAGAGTAGAAATTAGGGGTTTTGCTTAGAAGTTAATTTGATCTAATCTTAAGTTAGAAAGTGCTAGGAACACTGACAGAAACAGGAGAGAAAACATGGCATAGAACAAATTCCATAAGAATAAAATCCCATAAGGATTAGTTTGCATATGAGATTAGGAAAACAAACAAATAAACCAGGCCTGGCTTTTAAGAAGGATATATCATGTGTGCCATCCAGCTGCTCTGCAAAGGCTTTGCTTAAGAAATACAGTGTAAGAGGCAGCGGATTTCAGTTTGCAGAGCATCATTGTTTTTTTTTCTAGGAATAATTATTATAGTCTCTCGACTCATCTTCAAAAGCCACCTGTGACAACAACATCGTGAAGTCGAAAGTATAAGATTCATTATTTTAATTCTTTTGCTTCTGATGAAGGTGATCATTTTACAGCTGGATTCTCCTTAGTTCATAGAGGAAAAAAGATTCTAAGAAAAGCTTTGAGCTGTTTTGGCTTTCCCCAGAAAGCTGTCTAGCTGGAGTGGAAAAATAATAGCACTGGCTTCCGGCCTGGCATTGACAGATACCCTACCTGTATCATTGCTCCAGCCCCCTTCCTATCTTCCCCCACTTTTTTCCCCCTCTTGCCACTCTGTCTTCCCCATTTTTATTCCTTCTCCAAGGCCCAGGTTTTGTCCTACATGTCATGACACCACTCAAATGGGAGGTAGTAGTGACACAAGTATAAACTCTCTTCTCAGGCTGTCTGAGGTTGCTAAGCCTGCATCCTCTCTGCCTCCCTGGCCCACGTTCCTGGCATCTTAGAGCCCTGTACTTGAGCTGACCAGCCTTTCTCAACTTCAGTCATTTCCAAATCTTCTTCACAATTTTGAGATATCTAAGTAGTGCCCATATGGTCAATTCCTTTGTAGTTTTAATTTGATTTACTTAAAAAACTTAAACTTATCTTAGAAAGGAATTTTAATTCATTAGCATAAATAGAAAACCACTATCACTGTCCTCAAGCCCTGTGTGATGGTATTAGGAGGTAGAGTCTTTGAGAAGTGGTTAGATTGTGAGGGTAGAGCTGTCATGAATGAGATTCATGCTGAAGAGAGCTCCCTTGTCCCCTACCACCTGGTCAGGATATATGGAGAAGTTTGCAGCCTGAAAGAGGGCCCTTACTTGACCTTGGGGACACCCTGATCTCAGATTTTCAGACTCCAATACTGTGAGAAGTAAATTTCTGTTGATTACAAGTTACCCAGTCTCTGATAGCTTGTTACAGTAGTCCAGACAGACCAAGATAGTAAACTTAACAATGAATACAATAAAAGCAAAATAAAGAAGTGTCCAACTGTGTGCATTTAAAATAATTTCTCAGACTGCTTGTGTTTTAGTATTGCCTTTTGGAAAATTTCCTGCGAGAACCCTCAGGTTTCCTCCTAGAACACTGACGGTGGGGCTAAGGTGGCATTCTCTTGCCACTGCAAGGACCTTGGGCTCCATGTTCACTCTGTGAATGACTTTGTCCAAGCTACTATTTCCTGTGAGATTTCCACATTTCATAGCTACAGAAACAATGGCCACCTCTTAGAATTTTTATTAGGATCAAATGAGAAACATCTGTAGGGCCTACCACATACCTAAGAATAAGAAGCATTTGTTGGGAAGGAAAGCTTTTCCTTCACCTTTTAAGATTCTTCTGGCTGGTCGAAGAATGAAATTGGCATGAGACAGATTAATAAGAGAAAATCAAATTTAATTACATACATATGGGGAATCCACATAAACATGAGATTCTAAAGAGAGGCAAAATGAGGTATATATGTCATCCTGAACTAAGGGGAAGAGGGTAGGAGTCTGAGACTTTAAAGGGAGAGACAGCAATTCATGGGAAGATAAAAAAGAATAAATGTTTAGTAAACAAATGTTTGCTGGGCCTTCAGAAGCAATGGAACATAGAGAGGTCTTTGATCAAATAGGCTTTGCTGGGTTCCTCCCTGTCTACCATACCTAGTTCATGTTATACTATAGTTATCTATGGTAATAAGTCTCTTCCTGAAGCAGATCCTCTAAATTCTTTTAGGCAGTTAGAGAAAGATCACAGTTTCTTCCTGCGTCTTTTGGCCCTGATTGTTTTCAGCTCAAAATAATCCCCATGCCAACGTAGCACCTTTTGGGGTGATTTGTTCTAACCCCTACACACTCAAAAAATGTTCATTGCTTTACCTACTGCTCTTACTGAGTCAAGGAAACTTGAATGGTAGACCCTCTTGCCTTTTTATTTGGCAATGTGCTAAATTGGGTGATTTGATTCTTAAAACAGCCATCCTCCCTCCCCATTCTATCGACTTTTTTAGAGTGACACAGTTACCAGTGCTAGAGCTAGGATTCAAATTCCAAATGTATGATTTGAACGTATGTACAATGTACATATGTACATTTGTACGATTTCAAAATCTATGCTCTTAATAATTAAAATGCACTGATTTTTAAAAAAAATACAACCTTTTTGAGATATACTTTAGATACTATAAAATTTAGCTATTAAAACATATATTTTGATGAATTTTGACCAATTTGTATGCCTGTGTAATGACCAACACAATTTAGATTTCACCTCTAGAAGTTCCCTTGTGTGCCTTTCTGGTCACTTCCCTTTTGCTGCACCTTTAAAGTTCTGTCCCATTATTGACTATGGTCTGTTCATTTTCATTGCTGAGTAGTCTGTCCACAGTGGAACAGATTTTTTCTTACCCCTTGCCTGTTAATGGACATTTACTTTTGAGGCATCTCAGTCCTGTTCGTTTCTCTTCATGCCCGCCAATCACTGAGGTGCCAGCATCTCTTTCCTGGACTACAGTGATTGCCTCTTCAACTGATGCTCCGGCCTCCTTCATAGCCTCTTCAACTGATTCTCCACTCTGTAGGAGAGTGATCTTTTGAGAGGCAAATCTGATCAAGAATCATCAACTGACCCTAAAATTCTTCACCCCAGAATAAAGATCAAAATCTGTATTTCGGCTGGCAAGGTCCTGCAATGCCCAACTCCTTCATACCTGTGCCACCTGTCTTGTGACTGCTTTGCCCAATGGCTCATTGCCTTCTGGGTATCTTTGACCTTCTTTCAATTCCTCTTATGCTCATGCTGCTTGCTGTTCACAGAAAAAAGCCTCAAGGCTTCTGCAGTGCAGTTTCCTTCATCTGATACTGGTTTTCTCTCTCCAACCCTTCCTGGCAGCTCTCTGCTCGCTCCATTAGAGCCTGCTACCCTCCTTTCAACCTCCACTCAAATCTTGTTTCTTCAAGGAAGGCTTTTTAACCCTCCTGGTTGGTTCAACTCATTAGTTCTCTCAAAGAATTGTATTTTTTTTTTCCCTCCAGGATACTTTCTCAGTGTGTAGTTTTCCCTTCTCTGGTGGCATTGCAGCAAATGATTAGTATCTGTTTCACAGTGCTTAGGGATCTGGGCAGGCAGTGTCTGTGTCTTTTTTACATCCTGCTGATTCACGGTACTGCTCAGTGCTTGGCACAAAACGGACTCCTGGCAAACAGAAGTTAAAGGAGTGAATGACAGAACTGACCCTAAGATCTGCCAGTGTCCCCCATGAACACTTGTGTGTGCCACAGCTGGGTAAACTGCGGTTGACCTCTGGAAAGGAGGCATTAAGAAACTCATTACATTTGGGAAGGATTTATTTTGTACTAGATCAGGTAATTATCTTACTGTTCATATTTGGGAGAAATGGGGATCCACTTACCATTGTGCTTTGAGCTTTGGAAAGGAGATTACATTCTAAGAGAAGTAATTTGTGAAACAAATGTGAGATGAGTCAGATTATAGAGGTGGGTGACCTGAAAGGATGGAATAGCTTTTAGGCCCCATGGCATTGATGGCAACAGGCTTTAAGTTATTCTCAGAGATGAAGAAAGAATGAGTTCTGAGGGGATTCATAGCCTCAGAGCTTTGAAGGATAAACTAAATTAAATTGTCTGTGAGGAGCTATCTGCAGAGTGAGGGACTGGACCTGTCAAGCCCCAATAAGAACTCTTCAATTCTGATTACCCTGGAGATGACTCGATCTGCCTTCTTACTGGTTCCACATTCACCAAGTAGCCTTCTAACTATAATCCAGTTTCCCATGCAGATTGGTTCACAGGCAGTGAATACAGCCATCAACTAATCTAGTCTCAGATCTGTTTGATGTGTTATATGTTGTTGTAATTAATCATTTGCCATTCTGGTTTTGTGTATGGGTTTTGGTGATAAGCTTGGTTAGGGGGAATTTGTCTAAAAGAAATGGCTGTGTTCTTCTCAGTGGCTCCTGAGGCTGCCTAGCCAGTAGGCCAGGATCTGGAGACTGGAGGATTCACCTTGAAAGTACCCTGCTGTGGGGGGAGGAGTGTCACTTTGGGTTGCCCATTTTACAGATCAGTAAATTGATTGTTATTGGAAAGGTGCCTTAGTATAATAGTTATTGCAGAATGTAGGTCTCCATTCAGTCTGCATAATTTATTGATGTGCTTTGGATATAATCAGGAATGCAAGAGGAAGGGTCAGATAATAATTGACAGCTAGTTAAACATTTTGTAGTAGAAATCTATACTTGGAGCTCTTTGTGTTCAGTTTAGGGAAAGCACAATTTTGAATAACAGAGAGTTGTTTTCACAGTGACCTCAGTTTATTATAGGATGAAAAATAGCTGCCATGTATGAAATATTTACAAAAGCCAAATATTACAAGTTCATTAGTTAGATGTTAATTACCATTTCTTTAGCAAATAGACTTTGTCTCAGTTTCCTAAATGTAAAATAGTAGTAACAATAGCAATTGTTAGTTGAGTGTCTGCCTTGTGCCAAACAAACACTGTTTTATGTGCTTAACTTTAGTATTAGCTCATTAATTCTCATAAATAGCTGAAGAGGTAGATGCGATTGCATGATGATTCTGCAGAAGAGGAATCTGTCCAGGATTATGTAGTGAGTAAATGGGAGGGTTTTAAACACTTCACTACCTCATAGAATTAAATAACTTAATACACATAAAACACTTTGACCAGGATCTGATTCACTTTAAGCTTCAATAACTGTTAGCCATTATTATTATCAATTTGTTTTTATTGCCCAATTTCTGGGTTAGGAAAAATGGAACTGGGATTGAAACCTTCTGTATTCAAATCCCCACCAGCCTTTTCCATTATCCTTTGCGGCTGTGCATGCTTCCCTAAGGAAAACCAAAGTCAAAAAACACTTTGGCTTGAAATACTCCATCTGAAACTGTCTGCATAACAAAAATCACACACTTTAAAACCTAACATATTTTCTTTATTCTGCCTTTTCACTATTATTCCGAGTCTATCCTCTTTATTCCCTGTGCACTCCCGGAATTGTTTCACTACATTTAACCATATGAAAAGCCAACTGTCCACAGAGACTAAGTATTTTGAATCTTATGACAAACTTGCCCAAATTTTTTTTTGTTTTTTTTTTGAGACTCATGCCCAGTTCAGAGCCCAAGGTGGAGCTCAAATTCATAACCCTGAGGTCAAGACTTGAGTTAAGATCAAGAGTTGGATGCTCAACCAACTGAGCCACCCAGGTGCCCCAGTCTTTCCAACTCTTAAGGACATTTACATATGATACTTTTATTGCTAATATTTAAGAAAATGGGGAGGTTAAGTTTATTAGGAAAGGAAAGGTTTATAAGACTATTTACAGTGCTAGGAATCATATTCATTGCTAGTTGGAACTCAGAAGACTTTGAGATCAGGGGAGATGCTTTTGTTATTATTTCCTTGCTCCATAAGCCAAAGAGAGGAATATGATTTTTCAGCTGTAGCCAACAGCTAAGATGTTTGTATCTATAATAGTAAGCCAGCCACAGAATTAAATTTTTTCCAAAGGAATTATCATCCTCAGCTCTTTAAAGTGCAAACTATTTTTCATGGAAAATAGGATTAGGATTTAAAACCAGGTTAGAAACCAGTTTCTAATTTTTTTTGACTGACTATATGAAGGCTTTCTATGGATGATACACAATGGTTTTCAGTAGCGGAAGTATATTGGACTAAAAATCTGCTTTTCCAATAGTGATACATTTTCCTTTTTCCTCGTCAGTTAATCAGTTGGTCCTCTGATTTGAAGCTCTTCAGCTTGTTTTAGCCTTGGTACCTATGCAATATTATTCTCTGTTATAGAAGTTTTATGTTTTGCCAGGAAAAAGTTTAAGTGAATTACTTTGACATTATGTTGATGAGGCATTTCTGTGGGATATTAATCTCACTATATACATGAGGGTCATGTGAATTTTTTTCTGGCAGTTTGGATTGGTTCTGAGAGATTTC
This sequence comes from Hyaena hyaena, assembly GCF_003009895.1. Classification (NCBI taxonomy): domain Eukaryota; kingdom Metazoa; phylum Chordata; class Mammalia; order Carnivora; family Hyaenidae; genus Hyaena; species Hyaena hyaena. Next base: position 636,095 of record NW_024080745.1, on the reverse strand, counting down.
TAACAGTTCAGAATTAAATAATCTTGACTTTGGTTTGGACTTGGGTACTTAGAAATTCACTGTTATAAACCACTAATGAGAGTGAAAAATTCAATAAAAAAGTCATATCCTAAGGACCATGGCCTGAAAGAGCAAACAGTGGTTGTAGACAGTAAAGCTCATTTCTCTCTTCCCTCTGCTAATTGCTTTCAATTTTTTATTTGAAATGCAATCAATGTGTCTGCTTCCCTTCTGAAGATGCTAACAATAATGCAATGTGTAGAATAATGGACAGTTTTGTTTTAACACTTAAACAAAGGGAAGGAAACACCCCCTTTGCCCTTTTGCCAACAAATGCTCTGTGGCTTCTTTCATTTAGTCTCCGTAGATTATTCCAGTCCTTAGATTCCAAAGCAAACACAGATTTGAGAATGAGAGCCAGGCGGGACAAATCAGGCAATGATTTAAAACTTTCCATGGGCTTTAGAGTGCTTTATAAAGGCTTCATTTATTTATTTTAAAATTTCACAGGAAGAACTGTTATCACAGATTCATAATAAAAGAATGGAAAGATCTATGAATTGTGATTCAGGCATGTGTGTGTGTGTGTGTGTGTGTGTGTTGTTTATTGGAGAGGAAACAGTGTGGGCTTAGGATCTGGGTTTGAGTCCTGGTGACATCACTCAGCTGTGTGAACTTGGGCAAGAAACTAAACCTATGTGGACCTTGATTCTTGTCTGTTAAATATTCACACTGCACATTTTTAAAAAGTGAGATTTAAATCAACTAATGAATATAAAGAGCCACAAGAGTGCCAGGCACTCATGTAAATTATATATTGGGATGGTATTTGACTGTCCTGTAATACCTTTGTAGAATGAAACACAGTCATTGTGTTAAGATGGGGGAACACCTCTACTGGAATCATAGACTGTTTAAAGTCTTAGATTATTGAAAAATGGACCCAACAATCCATGATGTATAAAAGATCGATCATGCTTTGATATTTCTGGCCCATGTAGAAGTATAAATTTTTAAAATGAGATATATTTTACATGCAGAAAAGTGTACAGATCTTAAATAAATAATTCAGGTGTTTTGACAAATGTAACTTGTCAAATTAAGATATAGAACATTTCTCTCACGTGGAAAGTTCCTTTGTGTCCTTTTCCAGTCAATACCTGCTCTTTGCAGAGGTAATCATGCTTCTGATTTCTACCATTACAGATTAGTTCTGCCTTTTCTAAATATTCTATAGAATATACTATTGTTTCATTTGAGATCATGACTTTGAGATGTGTCCATGTTGTTGGACAGTTTATCAGTTTGTTTCTTTTTATTGCCAAGAATTATCCCATTATGTGAAGATATTATACTTTTTCCTTTATCTTGCTGATGGACATTTGGGCCTGTCACTTCCAGTTTGGGTCTATTAAGAATAGATATGCTATAAACATTCTTGTACAAGTCTTTTTGTTAACAAGTGTTTTTATTCCTTTTGGGTAAATACCAGTTTCCCACCAGCAACTTATGACACTTGGGGTTGCTCCACATCTTCATCAACACTTGTTATTGTCAATCTTTCTAATTTTAGTCATTCTGGAAACAGGAATCTTTACCACCTGATTTGGGTCAAGTGATTTATAGCAGTTATACTTAACCTGAATGTCTTGACACGTATTGGGTCTGCATTGATTTTGAAGTATCATGAAACATTTATCAAAATAACAGTAATAGTTTAAGCCATCAAGCTTATGAATAGTTTTGTTTATCTTTTGAAGAGGATTCAAGGTCATCTCCAAAATACCATACCTCTGAATTATAGGTATCATGATATATATTTTTCTGAAAGTGATAAAAGAGATACAGTTAATGCTACAGAAATTACATGTTATAGACTCTTAGCTATGCTTTAATCTATGGCAAGTGAAAGTTATAGGTGCCTTCTTAAAACCTGTAGCAACTATGAATTACTGAAAGATAGGATGAGAAATTCAGGGGCCAGCAAGTAAAACATTTTCACAGCCTAATAAGACAGTGGGTGGTGTATGTTAAGGTAGGTTTATTTGTTTGTTCACTCATCAATCTGTCTGTTCACTCAAAAAATATTTGCTCAGCATCTAATTTATTCCAGTAACGGGGCTAGGCTCTATCAATACAAGAGTGGCAAAAATGCAAAGAAAATTTCCAGTCTAGTGGGGTTAAGAGACACATACATAGATGGTTATATAATAGTTGGTCATCACCTAAAACAAAGAGATCAAGATTAAAAGTTTAGCATCATGACTTTTACAAACATCACAAGAGAACCTAGGGATAAACTAGTGACACTACTTATTAATTTGTTCAACAACATTTGTTAAGCTCCCACTAGATGTTAGGGACTTTGTCTGAAGGACAAAATGAGAAAACAGTTCTGTCCAGTGGATTTTAAATGTTAGCATGCACAAGAAAAAAAGAATGCTTGTGTTTTTGTTTTTTGTTTTATTTGAGAGTGCACGTGTAAGCCGGGGAGAGGCAGAGGAAGAGGGAGAGAGGGAATCTTATGCAGGCTCCACACCCAGGGTGGAGCCTGAGGTGGGGCTGGATCTCACCACCTTGAGATCATGACCTGAGCTAAAATCAAGAGTCAAATGCTTAACCACCTCAACCCCACCAGGCACTCTGAAAGTACTTCTTAAAAGCATGGATTTCCTGAGTTAGTAGATAAGGAGTGTCAGGAGTCTATTTAACAGGAATCCAGAATACTTTGAAAAAATACCCTAGTCTATTAGTGAAGGAAGACATAAATACTTACATGACCTCATGAATGAGCAATAATGGAAACATACAAGAGGAAGGTAAATCCACTCCCACCTGTAGGAAAAGCAAATCTCCTGTCATTATTGTGTATGTCTAAAGGTGATTGAGCAACATTAGCAGTATGTTTACATCATAATCATCAACAGGTCATTCTGGCCCTGCTGAATTCAGACTCAAGATGGTAACATCAACTATTACCTGACTTTTTGCCCTGCCAGCCTCTAATTGTGAGCCAGTTCCTTAAAAGAAATCTCTCTTTCTCTATATTTTTAAAAAATAGATCTAGTTACACTGACTCTGCTTCTCTCTGTCAATAGTTGACTAGGGCATTTATGTTCCAGTTTCCTTACCTGGTACGGGCACTCTTATCTCTGATCTGGTTGACCTCTGTAGGCATTTGGTTTTCTGACCCTCAAAACAGACATAAGATGAAGTTTTTTTGGTATTTAATGGGCCAGGTCAGAATAGCATGGGGAAGAATATGGTGCCTGTCTTCTTCCTTTTTTGTTTTTTGTTTTTGTTTTTAATGTTTATTTTATTTTTGAGAGAGAGAGGGAAGTGGGACAGGGGAAAGGCCAGAAAGAGACGGAGACAAAGGATTCAAAGCAGATTCTGCACTGAGAGTAAGAGCCCAATGTGGGGCTCAAACTCATGAACCGTGAGATCATGACCTGAGCCAAAGTCAGACACTTAACTGACTGAGGCCCCCAGGCACCCTGGGTGCCTATCTTCCATTCCTTACCCTCACCTTGCCTCTAAGTATGTAAAACTGAAAACGATATCAAGCCGTACCAAAGTATAGGTCAGTTCAATAAAGTTCAGACTTTTCTTCCCCTCAAGGTGACTTCCTGGGTACTTTTTGGGAAATAGTGATTTCTTTCCAAAGTAACGTTTCCAATGGTATTGCTTTGGTGGTGTTGAACTATGGGCTTGGTTGGTCTCTGAGGACACTAGGTTGTCTCCAGTCTCTAGCACTTCCCTTCGCCCAGGTTTTTCTCTGCTTCCTCTGCATCCCCAGTCTAGAATGTAACCCTAACCACAGCCTTTGTGACTGCAAGCTTGGGTAGTCCCTATCTCCTTCGAGCCCTTCTCTTCTCAGGCCCTAGAACCTGTTCTCCTTGTCTTCTGCAGCTCTAGAGGCCAAACTGTGGCTGCAGAAATAAGTACAGTTACCTTGGGCAGAGAGAGCCAGGGTTAATGCTCATGACCTGATCTTGAGAGGCTTGCATGTGGAAGTTGGCAATGACTCTGCTTAAAAGACTGTCCCAAGAAGGCTTTGAATTTGTGTCATGCCTGAGGCTGGAGCCTTTGCATGTATTATCTTACCAAATCCTCATTATTAATCCCATTCTCCAGATGAGGAAATGGATGCTGATCATTTCTTGGTAAGTTGCAGAGTCTGGCTTTGAACCCAGGTCTGTGTGACTAGTTTTGGTGTTTTATTTGGGGAATGGAACTTGAGCAGTCACTTTTGCCCTGTGGAGCCTGAGCAGATCACAGGGAAAACTGCAAGTTTAGTAAGTAGGCTGTCCTTTTTCAACTTAGCACAATGATGCTAGGAATGTGAGTACTTTGGACTCTGATAAGGAAGAAGACATTTAAGGGCAACAGGTAAGACTTGGTCCTCTGAATTACACTGTGAGAAATATTATCAGATTAAGTCTTCTTTCTCTTTTGTTTTCAACCTGATTCTTGTGGCTAAAAGCAAAAAGACACAATACTATTGTTCTTGTTTCAACATGAAATGACATTCATAAAACTGTAGGCTATAGGAAAGCAGACCCCAAGACCTAATCTGATAGTTGTTAGCATGTAAGTCTGTTTAGACCCCTTTACTTTACCTGGAAGAACCCTGATGGAGTTGATTTTCCAGTTGTGATAGATACAGGGCCCTAAACGAAGACTTCCTGAGCAGGGGAGGCAAAACATAAGACATATAGAAGTGGATTGGGATTGGGGGTAGGAGTGGGGGGCCTCTCCTAGGCTCAGTTGCAGGACCTTCTGTATATGAAGCTATGTTTTTACCTGTATGTGTTCCCTCTGGACCATAAGCTTCTTAAAGTCAAGGACCACCATCTCTGGAATCTCTGTCCTCTTCACCTAATATATGCCTTGTATACTATAAATGGCCATGGATGTTTGATGGACACATGAATGCATGGACAGAGGGATATGAAACAGAAGAAAAGGTCTATAGGCCACAAATTATTGTGGGGGCATCTAGGCATGCAACACTGGTGAGGAGGCTCTGAAGTCAGACTATTAGGGTTTCTATTCTGGCCCCACCTTTCCATTCTACATAACCTTGGACAAAGCACCCCACCTCTCTGGGCTTCCTTTTCTCATCTGTAAAATGCTAGTAAAACGGATTATGATGGTCTTTATCTTGTGAGATTGTTATGGAGTTTAACGAGTTATAGTATCCTGTGTTGGGCAGGGCATTACATCTTTATGATAGTCATTCTGGATTTTAAATAAAAATGTGAAAGGTAAATTGAGCTAGAGATTTGGAAGGTTTTGATGGATGATATGGAAAAGTCTAGAAAATTCAAGACATGTGAGGATATTGGGTTTGGGAGAGAGGCTGAAATTAGGAAATAAATGGAATTCCAATGAGATTATCAGGGGGGATATGAGAGAATTGAGTGGTTAGGCAGCTTGTGTCCTGAACATGCGAAATTCCCCACAATGATCAGTGGACTTTTCTTTCAGGTGGCTTAAGGGCTTTTGACTGGTATTATTTATCTACCCCAGTTTTTGGCTCTTAAGGAAAATTGATCTCCTCTTTAATTTTCCAGGAAATTGGTAATAGGTAAATTTTATGCTATTTTGAAATTTTAATCTATTCTGAGTTTTGAGTCATTTTTATTTCTTCTCCATGAACCTTCCTGTACTGTACAAGAGAGGCATAGGACTCTTTGAACTCTGCTTCCACATGTTACATGTTATATTATATTACATGTTATTTATTAATATCATATACTCTTAAATTATTATTTTTTGACCATCCAATACATTTACCTAATTCAAGAATCAGCATGATGTGGAAGCCATGCATTGTGAACTCTTGCTCTGTCTCCAGCTACTGACCTTGCCCCTTTTCCCATTTAGGTAGCCACATGCATTAGTTTCTTACAGCTCCAGCCAGTGTTTCTTAATGCAAATTAAGCAAATACGAATATAGTTTTTATTTTTCTCATTCTTATTGAAGCACCACAGTTTATTTTCCCAGTTCTCTAGAGAAGGGCCCTTGAATGACTTCAGATCTCTTGCTGTTACAAAAATGCTTGTATGTGCTCCAGCTTTGTGTTTGCAGGTCTATCTGAGAGATATCACGGGAACCCACTGGAAGTGGGCTTGCTAAACAGAGGGTAGACATTGCCTATGGACCTCCTTATGGGCTGTGTCATTTCTATGGGCAGGTGTGAGCCTGCTTTGTGTCCCCACAGCTTCTCACCCAGTATCTTGTCACACTATTGCTGGTCTAAGAGGTGAAACATGCTTTCTCAGTGTAACTTTAACTTGTATGCCTTTTATTATGACTGTACTTAAGCATCTTTTCATGTGCTTGAGAACCACTCCTATTTCTTTTATTTTGTAAATCATGTGTTTATGTCCTTTGCCTATTTTTCTATTACTTAAGACTTTTTGTTGTTTGAGTTCTAGAATACCTCGGACATTCATTGATCAAATATTTACTGACCAACTACTGCTCACCAGTCTCTGCAAAAGCACTGACTAGATAGAGTTAAATAGGACACTGCCTTCCAGAAGCTCACACTCTAATGGAGGATCTGTTCTATTTATAATATCTATCTATCTATCTATCTCTACATCGATCTTTATTTATATTTATACCTATAGGTAGATATTTATGTGTCTATAATTGTCTATCTCCCTATTTATCGATATCTGTGTATGTGTGTGTGTACGTAAGAAACACAGTATATGTGTGTATAAGAAAGAAACACAGTATAATGTCCAAGCATTATGATAAAGGAGTGTGGAAGTTGTTTTGGACCCAGTGAGGTGGGCTAATGCCCCCATCCAAGTTGGGATGGGCTGGAATTCTACATACATTCTTTCTAGGCTGACAGTGGGGCAAAGAGCAATCCAGGTTGAAGAAATCATGAGGGTCCTAGTTTCTTGTTCCTTCATGCTGCTCTCTGGTCTTCATGCCCATGCCCTCTTCAGTGCCAATCACTTAGTGAGTGCTAACTACATGTTCCCTGAGTGCAGTAACTGAAGAGGAGTCTGACGTAAGAGCCTTGTTGAGGTGTGAGAAGGCTGGGGCAGTGGCGTGGGCAAGGTCATCGTCACGGGGCAGACACTGTGGCAGCATTCTGCTCTTTCTCAATCCTTTCCCTCACTGGCAGGGAACGCCAGAACCTTCTTTGACCCTTCTCCCTTTCAAGGAGCTGACCCATCAAATTCGCTATGGCTCTCTGTCTCCTTTTCACCCCTTCGCTTCTGTTAAACCTTTCATTTCCCTACCTTTATCATCCACTTCTGCCTGTCTGTCTCCCTTTCGTGGCTGGCATCCTCATTGTGTTCCCCAGGCCACTATGCCAGAGATAGTCTTTATATCATTCGTCTGGAGATTGTCTTGTCTTTTTCTCCCCTTCCTGCAACTCCTGTCCCCCTCCTCCCCTTTCTCTGTAAACTCACAAAGACAGATGCCTTTGCCAAGTGTCCCAGTCTGGTGGCTTCAAACAGCTCAGATTTATTCTTACAGTTCTGGAGACAAGATGTCCAAAATCAAGATGTTGGCCAGGCCATGTTCTCTCAGAGGCTCTAGGAGAGGGTCGTTCCTTGCTTCTGGTGGTTTCCAGCAATCCTTGATGTTCCTGGACTTGTGGTAACATCCCTTCAATTTCTGCCTCTGCCTTTACATGGCCTCTTCCCCATCTGAGTATCTGCATCCAAATCTCCTTTCCTTACAAGGACTCCAGCCACTGGATTAGGGCTCACCCACAATAGGATGTGACCTCGGATGACCGACTTGATCTCTCTGCACTTCAGTGTCTACATCTGTAAATGAAGAAAGTGGTCCCACCTACCCCATGGTTGCTACATATTAGGTACTTGGTACAGGACCCAACACATATGACATGCTCCAGAAACAATAGGCCCCTAACATTCCACCTCTGTTTGCACATGGTCATGTGGGCTTAGAGCAGAGCTTGACACCAGACCTGCTGTTCCACCGAATCCTCCACGCACAGAGGCCTGCCCGATGTTGGCACAGTAAGCCCTCTAGAGTACGAGATGTCAAGTCAGCTCAAGGTTTATCCGCGAGACAAGTTGAGCTTTCCTTTCTCTTTCTCTGTGTCCCTCATTGTCCTTGTCTGGTCTGTGTGCCAAGCCTCAAGTGGCATAGAGTAAATGTTAAGAGAACAAGCTTTTGGGAATGGGGTGGGGACTGTGAGCTTAGGTCACCCAAGTGACATGCTCTTTGTGCAAATCTCCCCCTTTCCCCTCCCTTTTTGTTTGTCCTGTACGCAAACAAATTCCCTAGTGGGTGGGATAGAACTACCCTGCCTTGGCTTTCTGCTGATTTCATGCTCTTTGATGCTGGTGTGGCTCTGAAGGAGCTGCTAGTAAGGACAAACCACCATTTGTTTTGGGGGGGGAAATGAAAAGAAAGAAAAAAAAATCCAGTCTTTTATCTCTGTTTCCCTCTAAATTGCCAAAGGTCTTATTGTGGATAGCGGGAACAAGCAGGGTTTTATTTTTCCGTTCCTGCCAGGCAGCCATATGAGCATCAAAGCTCTCAGGACCCTGGGGTGTGGGGTGTGAGGGTAATGCGAGTCTATACAAACCCAGGCTGGGCTCCACCAAGGAATGATTGATGCTCCCAGGGAGCTGGGCTCATTTGATGGTGGCTCTCTGGGCAGGAAGGAGGAGCTCCCTGTTGTAGTGTGGGAGGGGAGGCTCTAATGAATGTGAAGTCAATTGATGAAACCACTCTGTATGGGGAACAAGATGCTCTCTTCACATTCAGAATGCTGGCTTCCCATTGAAGAGGCAGGGTAATATTGCATGGCACAATACTAGTAATAATCATAAACACCATCAGCTTTTTTTCTGTGCAAATATAATGTGCCAGGACCTGTGATAAGTACTTTAAATATGTAGTTTCACCTAGCCCTCATCACAAATGTATAGCATAGTAACTGCTGTCTATCCCTGTCCTATATTCCAGGAAACTGAGGCATGAAGGATTTAAATGACTTGCTTGAGGTCACACAGAGGCAGGATTTAAACCCAGGTCCACCTGACACCAAAGTTTGCTCTTAACCATTAGGTTCTATGGCTAAGACAGGTTAAAGGATAAAAATAAACAGCAGTAAGAAGTAGGAGAAATTAGCCTTCATTTACTGACTAATAATAAACACAGAGGAGGTAAGTGGCGTGGGAGAGAAAGTGGGTGTAGAGTTTGAGTTGGATACAGATTTTGTCTTGTGTGTGACCTGGGTAGGTTACCTTGGATGTTATCAAGAACCTAGGAATTGTCATTCTTTCTACTCTTCTATGTTTGGTGTGGCAAATTTTATCTTCAGTCACAATAGCTGCTCTCATGAACACAAGATGGCTACCATAGTTCCAGACATCACATGTAGATTAAAAAAAAAAAAAGTGTGCTTTTCCCCCACACAGCCACTTTTATGAGCCTGCAATCTTTCCTTTTAAAATATCTTCTGTCCCTGCCTCTCAAGCATGTCTCATCAATCACTGGCAAGGGAACTGGAACTACCATAAGAACCTTAGACCAATCAGGTTTTATTCCTGGGGAAACTTGGGATAGGATCCCCTTCCCTGAGGCTTGAGGGAAAAGGTGAACCCTATTGGTCCAATATTGGAGAAGGTAGGATCACTGGGTAGGCATTTAAAAAATATCCTACAGAATGCCAAGTTCCCAGCACAGAGCCTGACAACTGATAGAACTTCATTCCCTTCTCCAAATTCATCTGAATGAGGGGAGGCAGCCCATTTTGATTAGTTAAGTTTCCAATTATGGGTCATTTTTAAAAGATACATTGTGGGGCCGCCTGGGTGGCTCAGTTGGTTAAGCATCCAACTTTGGCTCAGGTCATGATCTTGCACTTTGTGAGTTCGAGCCCCATATCAGGCTGTATGCTGACAGCTCAGAGCCTGGAGCTTGCTTTGGATTCAATGTCTCTCTCTCTGCCTCTTCCCTGTTCATGCTCTGTGTCTCTCTCAAAAATAAATAAACATTAAAAAAATAAAAGATACATTGTGATGCCTTTATGCAAACCTAACAACTTGATGAAAAAGGGAGTATTCAGAGGTAGTTCTGGCTGAGAAGTCTTCAGAAATGGAGAGAGACAGCTAGATATCCATTTATCTTACTAAAAGGTCATTTTCAGAAAAGGGTAAACTCACAACTCTCATACAGATAATCAAGTGAACATGTTTTCAAGAATTTATTTTACTTGTATGATACAATAGAATTAGGCAGATATTGTGTTATAATATTAGTTTGCTAGGGTTGCCATAGTCAAGTAGCACAAACTGGGTGGCTTAAACAACAGATTTATTCTCTCACAGTTCTGGAGGCTGGAAATTTGAAGTCATGGTTGTTGAGGATTGGTTCCTTCTGAGGGTTGGGAAGGAGAATCTGTTCTATACGTTTCTCCCATCTTGTGATGGTTTGCTGGAATCTATGGCATTCCTTACTTTGGCATTCCTTAGATGCATCATCCTTGTATCTGCCCTCCTTTTCATATGGCATCGATTTTATGTGGCTGTCTGTGTCTTTGTCCAAATTCCCCCCCCCTTTTTTTTTCCATGTTTAAAGGGGTGCCTGAGTGCTCAGACAAAATTTCCTCTTTTTATAAGGGGACACGGTTATATTGGTTTAAGGCCCACTTTAATAACCTCATCTTAGCTCAATCATATGCAAAGACCCTATTTTCCTTCTTCCCTCCTTCCTTCCTTCCTTCCTTCCTTCCTTCCTTCCTTCCTTCCTTCCTTCCTCCCTCCCTCCCTCCCTCCCTCCCTCCCTCCCTCTTTCTTTCTTTCTTTCTTTCTTTCTTTCTTTCTTTCTTTCTTTCTTTCTTTCTTTCTTTCTTTCTTTCTTCCTTCCTTCCTTCCTTCCTTCCTTCCTTCCTTCCTTCCTTCCTTCCTTCCTTCCTTTTTTTCCCCTTCTTTCTGTTTTTCAGTAGGCTTTATACCCAATGCGGGGCTTGAACTCATGACCTTGAGGTCAAGACCTGAGCTGAGATCAAGAGTCAAACACTTAACATGACTGAGCTACCAAGGTGCTCTGTAAAGACTTTATTTTCAAATAAAGTCACATTTGCACATACTAGGGGTTAGGACTTTAACATTGTTTTGAAGGGGGGAACATTATTCAACCTATAACAACTGTTTCAAAAGAAAGGTCAAAATGGCACACATTGATAGAAGTAAAGGAATGTTGAGATGAATTGCAAATGGAGACAGAACTGTTCTGTCCAGTTTTTTTCATGTTTTTTTTTTAAATTTATTTCTGAGAGAGAGAGAGAGACAGCATGAGAAGGGGAGAGTCAGAGAGAGGGAGATACAGAATCTGAAACAGGTTCTAGGCTCTGAGCTAGCTGTCAGCACAGAGCCCAATGCGGGGCCAAACCCATGAACCGCGAGATCATGACCTGAGCTGAAGTCGGACGCTTAACCAACTGAGCCACCCAGGGGCCCCTTTTCTGTCCAGTTTTAAGGACAGTTGGAGTGATAGTGGACTGGTCAGTTAAATCACTACTGGACAGGATAGAAATTATATATTTATCCATTATCTATACTTACAAAGCTCTGCAAAATAACTCAGATACAGTGAACAGAGCTAGAATCTTCTAACCTGAAAGATTAGGCTGTGGAAGGGCATGCATAGTTTTCCACTGAAACAGACATTTTCCTATACTATTATTAGCTCATGTATTTTATTCTGTGGATGAGATGGTCTGAAACTCTGCTGTGCATTAAGTGGTCCTGACACCTCATGTGCATGATTTGCTTTCTTGGCAGCCTTACAGGCAGCTCCATTTCCTGGGTGTTTCCTGTAACACTGAGTGGGAGATCTGGCCATGTTTCCTCAGTGATCCTTTGGGCTGTGTGAGGCCAGCATTGCTCTCTGTGGAGATGTATAGAGTGTGTTACAGATATTCTCTGTTCTCTGCTTCTCAGTCACCCTGTGGAGGCAGGAAAGAAGGGCCCTGGGTAGACGCATTGCTACAACTACGTAAGCTGTAAGATAGAACATATGGACCAATTTCTGCATCATATTTATGATCTCCAGTCCTCATACCTCAGCCTCCAAAATGTCTAAGGGCATAACTTCTTGCTGTTACTATCTGCATCGGCTATTGAAATTCTTCCTCCGGCCGCATGGGAGAAAGCAACACACAAAAACAGTATTCAAATGTCTATGTATTAAAAAAGGAAACACAAGCAAGAATTTCATTAAGAAAGTGTTTTTAAAGAATTGCAGATACAGGGGCTCAAAAAGGAAATCTCTTTCTCCTTAAAAAGAATAACGTTGGGAAAAGATACATTCAGGAATTCTCTCCCCTGCAATTCATATTCTCAGACATTCTTTGGCATTCTTACTATATAGTTTCCTCTTTATTTTTTTTATTTTTTTGCTTTTTTTACTGTATTGATATATTTTTTATTTTTTTCCAAAGGAGAAAAATCTTACTGGAGAAAACCATGCCAAGCCTGAGAATGTTGCATACCCGAGGCCAAGCTCAACAAGGCCAGGGAACTCTCTGGTGAGAACTAACCCCACCAGTAACAAGGCCAGTCGCACAGGCTGTAGCTCACAACTGGCAGGAAGGCAGTGAAGTATCCTTTGGTCTGTATGTTCCGCTCTCTGATTTACTCCCACTTAACCTCCTGCCAGTTTCCTAAGCTTCACTCTGCCTGGAAGTTTCCCAAGCAGATGTCCTACACTGGTCAAAAGTCTTAATCTCAAATTCTGCTTCAGCACCCTAGGCCTCTTCAGGCAGCACCCACGCTGCAGTGCCTGCGGGGCCCTCACTGTGGTTGCTTGCCTCTTGGTGAACCTGCCTCACATGTCTGGAGAGAAACTCAAGGGGGATAGGGCCACTTTCCACTCTATAAATCCCAGGCCAGTTTCTCTCAGGCTGCTGCTGCTGCTGCTGCTGCTGCTGCTGCTTCTGCTTCTTCTTTTTAATGTTTATTTATTTTGAGAGAGAAAGAGAGAGAGAGAGAGAGAGAGAGCAGGGGACAGGCAGATAGAGATGGGGGCAGAGGATCCAAAACAGGCTCTGTGCTGACAGCAGAGAGCCCAGTGCGGGAGCAAATTCACAAACTGTGAGATCCTGACCCGAGCCGAAGTTGGATACTTAACTGACTGAGCCACCCAGGTGCCCTCTTTTTTTGTTTTCCTTAATTGATTTATTTTGAGAGAGAGAGAGAGAGAGAGAGAGAGAGAGGGTGAGGAGCAGAGAGGGAGAGAGAGAGAACATTAGAGAGAATCCCAAGAAGTCTCTGTGCTATTAGTGCAGAGCCCAACTTGGGGCTTGATCTCACAGTTTGTGAGATCCTGACCCGAGCCGAAGTTGGATGAAGCCGAAGTTGGTTAAGCCCTTAACCAACTGAGCCAGCCAGGTGCCCCAGGCTCCTTAATTTCTTTTGAGACTTGGTGAGTGTGCTACTTTGCCTAGATAACTCGTCCCTTGGAACCCATGGCACTGGTATCTCTTAGGAACTGTACATTCTTTCTTGACTTTCCCAGTTCCCCTCACCTACCCCTTCTTCTCACATCTTCCATTTACTCAGTGCTGACTCTGTGACAGGCAATTTGCTAAGCACTTTGGTGCATTATTTTTATTCCACCTTCAAAGTGGCTTTGTGGGTTATATAAAATAATGAATCCAGGCTTACAGTTGAGGAAACAGTGTTCAGGGCAGTTAAGATGATAATAGCCAAGTTTGAAGAGTCAGGGTTTGAACCCAAACTCACTGACTGAAAACCCAGTGTAATTTACTTTGACTGATCACGTGCCATAGGGCTGAAACCTCTGTCATGAGATTCTAGGAAAAGAATGCCCAAACCAGTATAGTTTGTCAGTTATGCAACTTAAAGGTACCTGAATTGCTAAATGTGATTTTGGGTGAGGGATTAGGGTTAGGAAAATTATGATGAGTTATTGACTTTCTTATAATGTGATGCTTCCCTCTTCCCATTGGATCGTTTCCTTTCAGGAACTTCTCTCAAAGGCTGAGACTATCCTGGTGCCTCGTTAAACTCTGGAGGCAGAAGGTTGCATGATTTTCAGGGGCCAGACTTTTAATGAATTTAGCAGGGATGGCCTTGAGTTAAATTTAGAAAAATCTTAAGTTTTATATCTGGGATGCCATCTCCAAGTTTTGTTAGTCTTTTCCTCTTTAAAATAAACCCACTAACAAAGATACTTGATTGAGCAAACTTTAATCAGGCCCCTGGACCTTCCCCTAGGCCCATCATTTGTGTGTCCTTGTAAAATCTAGATTTAGCAAGAACCTTGATAAGTCATTGTAACTAGAGCCACTCACCCTTGATATTTGATCACCTTTGCTATCTGATCAGGTTCTTTATCTCCCAGGTGATGTCTGATCATCCTGCCTGTTGTCAGCAAGAATCCCATTAGGTGGGTTTAGCCAGAACTCCTCTTATACCTTAGTAAGTTTTCATCCACTACCCCCTATTCTGCTCCTTGGCTTTAAATGCCCACTTGCCCATGCTCTATTTGGAGTTGAGCCCAGTGTCTCTTCCCTGCTGCAGAATACCAGTGCAGTGTTCCCTGTATCTGTTGTGATGGTCCTGAATAAAGTCTGCCTTACCTTCTTTAACATGTCTCACTGAATATTTTTTTCTTTAACACTTATGGTGCTGTGACTCAGATAGGATCAGATTCACCATCTGGGCCCCTGGACCTCTCATCTAGGACCCTAAGAATGCAACTTTAAGTCTTTGTCTTCCTTGATAGGTTGGGGATCCTGTGGAGAGTCTGACTCTGGAACCGGTGCTACAGACAGACATTGTTAAAGCTGGTAAGGACAGATTTTGACTCTGAAGATTCTGAGTATACTCCAGAAGCAGACTTAGAGTCCCAGACAAACAGATGCTGGGGTATAGTCCTACATTTCTCTGTTTGTAAGAAGATGAGTTGGAGTCCCAGTCTTCCTTGAAAGCTATCTGCTGGGCTGGAAGTCTCTTCATTCTGTTTCTCTTTCCTGAGAGGGGATTATTTTCTACCCTTCTGGGCTGGAAGTCTTTCTTCTTGGCTCTCTGTTCTCCTTATTGGATTCCGCTTCTTCCATGGGAACTTCTCAGTTGACTGAGACCCCTTCTTGTACCTCTGTTAATTATAGGCTCTGCCAACTGATCTGCTTCTTTTCTTGTTGGCATGATTTTGCTGAGGATAATTTAGAACTCCACTGGCCTCTTTGGAAAACCGGAGATCTCCCTAGACCGGCTCCTCTAAGGCCTCTCCTTCTTCATTGTGTCTTTCCTTCTTCCTCCTCTCACCACCTCCAGTGTTCCCTCCCATGCCTCGATACCTTTTATATGTTCCCCTTCAAGCCCTTACTTCCTCTACTCCTCTGCCCAACCTTGCCAGACTTTTCCCTTCTCACCTTATCCTCTCAGCTCCCTACAGCCACTTGGATTTTAGGCCCCCTACCCTGCCTTGGGGGCTCTCAGTGGACTCTGACACCTCTAAAAGCAACCACCTAAGACTGAAAAGAGAGAGAGAAAAAAGCTGGAACCAGAGTGTTTTGTCCACTCAGATATACACTGGAGATGTCCAGACAGCTGCTAGTTGTGACTACACTGGCCTAAAATTTAGTTTACATATCAGGGCAAAATAAAATGTTAAGTCTTCTCCACAAATATTGGCATACAGGTAACTGTAACTTGTCCCATTTTCTGGAAACACAATACAGACAAAAATATAAAGTGGAGATAAACCAGTGAGTTTGTATTACTATGTTTTATTAACTTATGACTAAAATTTGGAATGAAAACTAAAAAACATCTGTTTAGATATATGTGTATGTATGTCTGTATGTTATATACAAATGATATTGTTCTATCTCCAGATGGTATTACCAAATTAATTTATAAACTCCCCCAAATGAATTCTACTCAAATTGGTTTAAAGGCAACTGTGTACTTAAATAAATTAAATTGTCTTAAAACTCTCAGAAATAAAACTAACCTGTGTGTGTGTGTATGTGTGTGTGTGTATGTGTGTGTGTGTTAGAGTCACATGATTAAGCATATTCTTTGGTAAATAAAGCTACTTTAAAAAACTCTTGGTAAAGTAAAATAGGTGTGTCCTCAGAATTCTGAGAATTAATTATAATGTGGATATAAAATTTTTCCTACCTAGATTTACCAGTCAGACAAGCTTATATTATCTCTACTATATGTTTAAAATTATAAAACTATAAATTTAACCTAAGAATAGAATGTACAATAAAAATAATTTGCTTGAAGCATGTCAACATGCCAGTAAAAAAAAAAAAGAAAAAAAAGAGGGAAGAACCAAATGTTTAACTTTTAGATTCTTTGCTCCGTGATTTGTTTGAAAGTTGCCTGATTTTCTAACAAGAAAAATAACTTAAGATGATGGCCAGCTTTGTTTAATGTTTGTTTAATGAAATTTTCATGAGCAACTCAAGCATAATTATACAAACAGGTGAATTAAATAGATGTTAGTGGGATACAAGTTTATTAATGAACTTTTCAATAATAATTATGCTTTATAATGTGTCTACTTTAAAATGGTTGCAAAAATCGAAGATGTTATATATGAACCTAATGGTAACCATAAATCAAAAACCACTAGTAGATATGCAAAGAATAAACAGAAAGGAATCCCAGTATGTCACTAAAGAAAACCAGCAAACCATGAAAGAGAGCAAGAGAAGAAAGGATCAGAGAAAAACTACAAAAACAACCACAAACCAAGTAACAGATGGCAATAAATTCATACCTATCAACAATTAATTTGAATGTAATTAGACTAAACACTCCAATCAAAAGACATAGGCATAAATAGTTATGGAGAGGGAGGGAGACAAACCATAAGATACTCTTCAATACTGAGAACAAACTGAAGGTTGATACAGGCTGAGGGAGAGGGGAAAATGGGTGATGGGCATGGAGGAGGGCACTTGCTGGGATGAGCACTGGGTGTTATATGGAAACCAACTTGACAATAAACTATATTTAAAAAACAGAACAAAACAAAATAAATGTTACCAAAAAGAATTAAATTTATTTTAATTATTAGCCCTTTAAAAAATAGACATAGGCAGAGCAGATAAAAAGAAAACAAGATCTCATTTACAAGCTGCCTATAAGATACTTATTTTAGAAATAAAGACACCTGTAGATTGAAATTGAGGGGACGGAGAAGCATTTATCATGGAAATGGATGTCAAAAGAAAGCCAGAGTATCAATATTGATATTGAACAAAATAGACTCTAAAACAAAGACTGTAAAAAGAGACAAAGAAGGACACTATATTAATAATAAAGGGGACAATCCAACAAGAAGATGTAACAGTTATAAATATTTATGCACCCAATGTGAAAGCATCCAAGTACATAAAACAATTAATAGCAAACATAAAGAAATTAATTGATATTGATAGTAATAAAATAATAATAGGAGACTTTAACACCCCACTTAACATTGATGGACAAATCACCCAAACAGAAAATCAATAAGAGGGGTGCCTGGGTGCCTCAGTCAGTTAAGAATTCAATTTCTGTTCAAGTTATGATCTCACAGCTCCTGACTTCAAACCCTGCATCAGGCTCTGTGCTAACAGCTCAGAGCCTGGAGCTTGTTTCAGATTCTGTGTCTCCCTCTCTCTCTGCCCCTCCCTCACTTGTGCTCTGTCTCTGTCTCTCTCTCTCAAAAATAAATATTTTTAAAAATAAAGCCAATAAGAAAACAGTGTCTTTTAATGACACACTGAACCAGATAGATTTAATAGATATATTCAGAATATTGTATCCTAAAACAGCAGACTACACATTCTTTTCAAGTGCACGTGAAACATTCTCCAGAATAGATCATATATTAGGCCACAAAACAAGCCTCAACAAATTCAAAAAGATCAAAGTCATGCCATGAGTCATTTCTGCCCACAATGCTATGACACTAGAAATCAACCACAAGGAAAAATCTGGAAAGACCACAAATACATGGAGGTTAAATGACATGCTACTAAAAAATGAATGGGTCACCAAGAAATCAAAGAAGAAATAAAAAAATACACAGAAATATGAAAATGAAAACACAGTGGTCCAGAACCTTTGGGATGCAGCAAAAGCTGTTCTAAGAGGGAAGTTTATAGCAATACAGGCCTACCTCAAGAAGCCAGAAAAATCTCAAATAAACCTTATACCTAAAGGAGCTGGAAAAAGAATAACAAACACAACCCCAAACCAGCAGAAAGAGGGAAATAATTAGAGCAGAAATAAAGACCAGAGCAGAAATAAATGATATAGAAACTAAAAATTCAATAGAACAGATCAATGAAACCAGTAGCTGATACTTGAAAAGATCAACAGAGTTGATAAACCTCTAGACAAACTCATCAGAGAGAGAGAGTGTGAGAGAGAGCACAAACAAAATCACAAATGAAAGAGGAAAAATAGCAACGAACACCACCGAAATACAAACAATTTTAAGAGAATATTATGAAAAACTATATGCCAACCAATTAGACAACCTAGACAAGATAGATAAATTCCTAGTAACATATATCCCACCAAAAATGAAGCAAGAAGATGTAGAAGATCTGAGGAGATCAATTACCAGATGGCTGCATGGGTGAATTGTACCAAACATTTAAAGAAGAGTTAATACCTATTCTTCTCAAACTATTCCACAAAATAGAAGAAAGAAATTTCTAAATTCATTCTCTGAGGCCAATATCACCCTGATACCAAAACCAGATAAAGATATCACAAAAAAGGAGAACTACAGGACAATATCTCTGATGAACATAAATTCAGAGATCCTCAACAAAATACTAGCAAACTGAATCCAACAATATATTAAAAAAGTCATTCACTACACTCAAGTGGGATTTATACCTGGGTTGCAAGGGTAGTTCAGTATTTGCAAATCAATCAGTGTGATACATCCCATTAATAAAATGAAGGATAAAAACTATATTATCATTTCAATAGGTGCTGAAAAATTATTTGACAAAGTACAGCATCCATTTATGATAAAAGCCCTCATACATACCTCAACATAATAAAGGTCCTATGTGAAAACCCGCATTTAATATCATCTTCAGTGGTGAAAACCTGAAAACTTTTCCTGTAAGATCAGGAACAAGAACAAGGATGTCCTCTCTTACCACTTTTATGCAACATAGTACTTGAAGTCCTAGTCACAGCAGTCAGACAAGAAAAAGAAATAAAAGGCATCCAAATTGATAAGGAAGAAGTAATACTTTCACTATTTGCAGAAGGCATGATACTCTACATAGAAAACCTGAAAGATTCCACCAACAAACTACTAGAACAGGTAAATGAATAAAGTTGCAGGATACAAAATCAATGTATAGAAATCTGCATTTCTATACCCTAAAAATGAAGCATCAGAAAGAAAAATTAAGAAAACAACCCGTTTATAAGTGCACCAGAAATAACAGGACATCCTGTCCAAAGGGGTGAAATATCTGTACACTCGAAACTATAAAACACTGATGAAAGAAGCTGAACATTACACCAAAAGAAAGACCTTCCATGCTCATGGATTGGGAGAACAAATATTGTTAAAATGTCTATACTACCCAAAGCAATCTACATATCTAATGCAGTCCCTACCAAAATACCAATAGCATTTTTCACAGAACTAGAACAAGCAGTCCTAAAATTGTATGGAACCACAAAAGACCCCAAATAGCCAAAGCAATCTTAAAAAAGAATAAAACTGGAGGTATCCCAATCCCAGACTCCATGTTACATTACAAAGCTCTAGTAATCAAAACAGTATGGTACTGACACAAAAACAGACATATAGATCAGTGGAATAGAAAATTCAGAAACAAAGACACAATTATATGGTCAATTAATCTTTGACAAAGCAGAAAATAATATCCAATGGGAAAAAGACAGTCTCTTCTATAAATGGCTTTGGGAAAACTGGTCAGCTACATGCCAAAAATGAAAGTGGACTGTTTTTTACACCATACACAAAAATAAACTCAAAATGGATTAAAGACCTAAATGTGAGATCTAAAACCATTTAAATCCTAGAAGAGAGCACAGGTAGTAACATCTCTGACATCAGCCATAGCAACATTTTTCTACGTATGTCTTCTGAGACAGGAGAAATAAAAGCAAAAATAAACTATTGGGACTATATCAAAATAAAAAATTTCTGCACAGAAAAAGAAACAACCAACAAAACTAAAAGGCAACCTACTGAATGGAGAAGATATTTTCAAATGACATAAGTAATAATGGGTTAGTAACTAAAGTGTATAAAGAAATTATACAACTCAACACCCCCAAAACTAATATTCCAATTAAAAAATGGGCAGGAGACATGAAGAGACATTTCTCCAAAGAAGACATCCAGATTGCTAGCAGACAACATGAAAAGATTTCAACATCACTCATCATCAGGGAAATGCAAATCAAACCCACAATGAGATATCACCTCACACCTGTCAGAAAGGCTAAAATAAGAAGGAAGTGTTGGTGAGGATGGAGAAAAAGGAACCCTCTTTGCACTGCTGGTGGGAATGCAAACTGGTGCAGCTACTCTGGAAAACAGTATGGAGGGTTCTCAAACAAAAATAGAAATACCCTATGACCCAGCAATTGCACTAGTAGGTATTTACCCAAAGGATACAGAAATGCTGATTTGAAGGGGCACATCCACACCAATGTTTATAGCAACATTATTTACAATAACCACATTATGAAAGCAGCCCAAGTATCCATTGATAGATGAACGGATAAAGAAGATGAGGTATGTATCTATAATGACATATTATTCAGCAATAAAAAGAATGAAATCTTGACATTTGCAATGATGTGGATAGAGCTAGAGAGTATAATGCTAAGTGAAGTAAGTCGGTCAGAGAAAAACAAATACCATATGATTTCACTCATGTGGAATATAAGAAAATGAACGACTAAAGGAAAAAAAGACAGTGAGAGAGACAAACTAATAAACACTCTTAACTATAGAGAACAAACTGATGGTAATTGCGGGGATGGGAAGTGGTTAAATAGGTGATGGGGATTAGGGAGTGCACTTGTGATGAGCACTGGTATATGGGAGTGTTGAATCACTATATTGTACACCTGAAACTAATATAACACTGTATGTTAACTGTACTGGAATTAAAAGAAAAAAAGTTGTTGGGCACCTGGGTGGCTCAGTTGTTTAAGCGACTGCTTCAGCTCGGTCATGATCTCATGGTCTGTGAGTTCAATCCTAGTGTTGGGCTGTGTGGTGACAGCTTAGAGCCTGGAGCCTGCTTCAGATTCTGTGTCTCCCTCTATCTCTGCCCCTCCCCTGCTCATACTCTGTCTCTCTCTCTCTCAAAAAAAAAAAAAATAGTTGCAAAAATCTTTTCGATAACTTGAAACCTTAACACTATATTGTTTAGTTAAATTATGGATATTCATTGAGTAGATCACTTTCAAGTAAGATAAAATAAAAATATTGAAACATTAATTGCCAAACATAAGTTTATCTACTTTTGGCACCTTGTTTTTATACAGAATACAGAAACTAAATATATTTGAGTCTGTTAATAAACATGAAAAATTGTACTGGGAGAAAGATACGCTTCTAGAGAATTATGAAATAATGTATTCATAAATTTGCTACAGAATGATCCTATGTGGCAGGCAGTTCACAACAGCCTGCTTCTTTTCACTGAAAACTAGGATTACTAATGGTTAAAAATGCTAATCCATACTATGTAAATGAATCTACTAAAAATAATAAAAGTAAAGAAAAAAGAAACTGCAAAGAAAGATGTATTTTTGATAAGTGAAAATATGAAGTTCGTGTTTTTGTTAAAGGCAAAAGAGAAATTTTGTTCTAAAGTAGAATGACTAATTGTTCTAGACTTAGAAATAAGAAAGAGTAGGACACAAACTGAATGAATATAAAAATTTTTTTAAGAAGGTTTATGGAAAAGGAATCTTGGAAAAGGAATTTTTCCTTGCCAAGATTGAATGGATTTATTTATATGGGTTTTTAAAAAAAAAATTAGGCTTAGTATTACAAACTAGTACACTGATACAAAATTAGAACTTGTTTTTCTCTCTCTGTTATAACAACCAAGTTTTCTTAGATTACTGGTCTGCTCTTAATAAGACACTGTAAAATATATATATGTTTTTCCTTACTGTTAAGTAATCTGCCTGGGAAATCAGGATTTTGTGTCTTAAAATAATTTCCTGTGCCTCATGTTGTCTTTATCAGGTGTTTGATTACTTAAGAAAACCAAGTATTCTCAATATTAAAAGAGCTCTGATTAAAAAAAAACCAATTTTAATGTTTATTTTTGAGAGAGACTGAAAGAGTGCGGATGGGGGAGGGGCAGAGAGAGAAAGAGAGACACAGAATCTGAGGCAGGCCCCAGGATCAGGGCTGTCAGCAGAGAGGCCCACACAGGGCTCAGGGACACAAACTCCAAGATCATGATTTGAGCCAAAGTTGGACCCATAACCGACTGAGCCACCCAGGTGCCCCAGAACTATGATTTTTTTTTTTTAAATAACTATGTAACTTTCTCTATTTGCCTTTGAAATCTTTTAATTGTCACTTTGGTTGAATGGATCATGAAGTATTGTTTCACAGTGACTTGTAACTGAGTGGTCACATGTTCAAACCTTTGGACATTTTTAACAGTTTTCCGAAATCAAATGCTAAATGGAGTCTTTGTTACTTCCCAGAACACTCCTGGAAAGTCTCAAAGGATTTGTTTTCACTTTGTAAAAGAGAGATGTTAAGCTAATTAGGATTATTTGGTATGTTAAATTATGTAGGAAGCAACATCAAATGAGAAGTGATTCCAAGTGAATCTTTGTAGGTTATATGTGTATGGATATATGTTACTAATATAGATATTCTAGAAATTATGTGAAGTTCTTAGAAATTTGCAATACTCTCATTGTCTAGTTATGTTAAAACATTGGATGCCATAGAAATAACTGTTTTTCCTTATCAAATGAACTCTCATCAGAACTTTAACCATGGCCATTTTATGTCTTTTTATTCAGTTACTGTCTTACTCTGATTCTTCTCTGAAAGGATTTACAATTAGCTATAGGTCAGAATGCTCCCTGATGACATCACTTGAATAGTTTTGAGGGTATCCCACTGTACTGAGAATTTACAGATCTAACGAAAAAGCTGATGGATTCATAAAATGCTGACCTAACATCATGCAGAACAAGAATTAATTCATGGGATTGTATCAACTCATGAAGATGATTATAAGTTTTCTATGAATTTTTGTTTGAAGCATTCATTGTTGGCTCTTTAATATTTTCCAGATTTAGGAAAGCCTTTTCCTCATTTCTTTCAAAGTATCTGTAACTTGCAGACGTTTGGTAAATTACACCTTTGTAAACAGAATTGAAACATTTATCTTTTCTTCATCCTTGATCCTTCCAGAATGTGGAAACTCTTAGCATTCTTATTTTCATGACAATATAGTTATTTGCATAAGTTCAGTAAGAATCTCTTCTTGTAATAAGACACAATTAGAAACCTTGGTTATATTAACAAGGCTTCGACTGGAATATCATATTTGAGAATGATGTGCATCAGATCAGATATGACCCAACAGCTTTAAGGAAATAAGGTTGACCCTAAGGAGCCAAAGCTTTTAAGGCACCCCCTGAGAAAAGGTGGACTGTATCTGGCCTATAGGATTCCCCAACTCACAGGCGAGTAAGGAAGGTCACTTCTTGGCAGACCCAGGAATCTTAGAATATTTAGGGGATACTGAGAAGAGAGGAATCCACCCAAATCAGTAGATGTTGAAAGCAAAATATGGTAGTGAATTCTTGGCTTGGCTTCCTAGCCTTGAGAGGCTTTTAAAAGTCCAATCTATGACATCTAAATTCCAGCAAAGCAAACCAAAAAGTGGGCTCTTGCTGCACTTGTGTAAATAATCAGGCCAAGATTAATGAGATCAGACTTACTTTACAAACAAAGTCGTCTTACTTTGATTATCTTTGAAATCAAGAAATGGGGTGGCTGTAGAGTTTTTTTTTTTATTCTTTTAAATTTTTTTATTTATTTCAGAGAAAACTATAGTGCACTCTTGTGGGCTCTGTCTTGCAGAGCCCAAATCTTACGACGTCCTGAATTCTTTGTTTGCTCCAATATTTGGTTACAACTCTCCAAAATAGTTTCTAATTATTCTCCTGATTTGGAATTAAAATAAAAACTAAAATGAAGAAGGAGGAGGAGGAAGTGGAGGAGGGGGGAGGGAGAAGAGGAGGAGGGCAAAGCATGCCTGAATAATGGTGGAACTTAGACGTCAGAGGTATTTAGAGGTTGGTGCACGTTCCTGGTGACACTTAAGTCAGATCTCTTCTGTCTTCACACCAAGATGGCTTCCTCTCAACACAAACTCTCTGCATATGCCATCCCTTTGGCCAAGACTGCATCTCACCTCCATTGCTTTGTGTAGCTAATGTTCACTCATCCTCTAGATCTCAGTGGAAGCATTGCTTTCTCAGGGAAGCTCTCTCTGACCTCTCTAAATCAGATTTTTCTAGCTTCTTAAAGCACCATGACCACTCCTTCTTAGGACTTGTCACATGGATACATGGTTGTTGGATTGTTGACAGACTCCTCCACTAGATACCAAGTTTCAAGAAGATATGAGTGATGCCTGCTCTTGGTCATTTGTATCTGTAGCCCATGGCACCTTACCTGGTACATGGTGGGCCCACCCTAAATAGTTGTTGAATGAATGGACTTGGAACTTTCAATGACTTTAGGCATTTCCCTCTACTGCCTCCACCCCCATCTCATATTAGAGGGGCTGAAGATATACATCATTATCCATCTACAGAAGCATATATTAAAATTTTTTTTTAAATGTTTTATTTATTTCTGAGAGAGAGAGACAGTGTGAGCAGGGGAGGGTCAGAGAGAGAGGGAGACACAGAATCAGAAGCTGGCTCCAGGCTCTGAGCTAGCTGTCAGCACAGAGCCCGACGTGGGGCTTGAACCCACGAACCGTGAGATCATGACCTGAGCTGAAGTCGGCCGCTCAACTGACTGAGCCACCCAGGTGCCCCTACAGAAGCATGTTAATGTAAAACTAATAGAGCAAAGCAAAAGACATTCAATAACCTCTCCCTTCTTATTCTTTCAACATATTCCTTTTTCAGGTTCTCTGTCAACACAGTTGATACGTTTTCTGCATGCACATGCGTGTGTTTCCCTGACATGGAACTTTTACTAAGCTTATCATAATATTCCTTGGGATTCACTTGGGAATAATGCAAGATAAACATAGTATGACCAGTCTTGTAGGGCTGAGCTTGCTGTTTGAGGCCCACAGCATTAGGTCAGAGGCCGCCTAGGAAACTGATTAGCATGACTTGGACCATTGAACTAGGTAGGACTCCCTACCTCCCCAAGTAAAGATTAGTTTGTACCAGTTCTTTTTTGCATTGGAAAAAGAATTTTCCATGCTTTGCAGATAAGATCTTGGTCATTTAAAAGGCTTTTACCTTTTTTCTCCACCCTGCAAGCCATGATGGTCACATATGGTCATTGCTGGGTCCACCTCACCCCAGGAGGTCTTTCTAAAAGCTGAAAGACAACACTCTGGCCTCAGACCAAATGTGGAGTGGAAATGGCCCAGCTTCTTGGCAGCTTCTGTGTCTCACTGACAGCAGCCCAACTTGTAGAAGCATCTGGTATCAGGAATATCCTGAGCTCGGGTCCTGGGAAAATTTTTCTCTGTGGCTTTTGCGGGGGGAGTGAGGGGGTGAGATTTAAGGACTCTGTGTGTGTGTGTTGAATATTATATGTCAAATATTTTCAAAAACCTTAGAACTAACCAAAATAGATTTTACTCTAGAAATATTATTGGTCATTTATGATGGAGACTTTTTATAACTTTTAAGGTTGAGATTACATCACATTTTTTCTAATGGCAGTTATTTTGGAAGACTGAGGATGGGAAAGCAGATTGTAATTTAAATTGTGCAGTAGATATTTTCCATGTGGCTTAATATGAAGTTTTAGGAGTCAGGATCTGGGGTCTTCAGTCCAAATTGATTTCATTCTTCATCCAAGGAGCATGCAGAAGAAAAGAACAGTGATAATAACAGTGATTAAGTGTGTGGACTTAGGTGTTGGTCAGAATCTCAGGTTATTAGCTGTGTGACTTCCACACAATTTGGGAATTGCAAATTTGCATGCTGGGAAGGGTAATTTCTACTTGGCAGAGCTGTAAGGACTATTTGCTATAATATATGTAAAGTGCTTAACATGCATTAAGTGTTGGATAAATGATGAATTTTATTATAATTATTATTCCTGCCATATGTCCAAGCCATACTTGACACTTCTGGGCAGCAACCTCAAGGTGGTGAGAGGAATTGAATTGTGGTTTCTAGATGGTAAGAAGGATGCAGTGACTCAAGAACCAGAGGGGGACGCCATTCTGGAGTAGGTGCCTCTGATCTCTCTCTGTTGCTAGCAGTCCCACTGAGGAAGCATTTGTAGTTTATAGCAGACTTTATCCTCCCCCCTCTTCAACATTTTATGTTTTTGTTACAAAAACATGTAGGGTAGATGATGTTAGCTTAGTTCTTAGATATAGAAGTTAAGTGACTAGCCAAGGGAAGTTAAGTGACTAGCCCAAAGTTGCACAGCTAATAAGTGACAGAATTTTAAAACAGGAACTAAATTCAGGTCTTCTTGTTTTTTTGTTTTTTTAAATGTTTGTTTATTTTTGAGAGACAGAGAGAGAGAGAGACAGAGCACAAGCAGGGGAGGGGCAGAGAGAGAGGGAGACAGAGAATCAGAAGCAGGCTCCAGGCTCTGAGCGGTCAGCACAGAGCCCAACACAGGGCTTGAACCCACAGACTGTGAGATCATGACCTGAGCTGAAGTTGGACGTTTAACCAACCGAGCCACCCAGGCGCCCCTAAATTCAGGTCTTCTAATGCCTAATTCAGGGGTTCTTTCTGTATACTAGAGCAGTAAAATTCAACCAGTATTCCTATCAGAAGTTTAAAGGTTTTGATGCTATCTTTTGTTAGCCTGGCATAGCAGTTTGAAAATTTTAGGGGATCTCCTTTACCTGTTCCCCATGACCCCCCTGGAAGACATGTATTTTCTTTCTTTTTTTAATGTTTTTTATTTATTTCTAGGAGAGAGAGAGAGAGCGTGAGCAGGGGAGGGTCAGAGAGAGAGGGAGTCACAGACTGAAACAGGCTCCAGGCTCTGAGCTGGCAGTTAGCACAGAGCCTGACGCGGGGCTCGAACCCACGAACCGCGAGATCATGACCTAAGCGAAAGTCGGACGCTTAACCGACTAAGCCACCCAGGCGCCCCGACATGTATTTTCTTTAGATGAGAAGTTATGGAGGTTTAGGAGCTCACAGAGATTGTCCAGATTCACTTGGTCAGGTTGGGGCGTGGGGCTGGTGATGGTGCAGACCAGACCTGCCCCCATCGAGAGCCCCTCTATTGCCAGCACAGGAGCAAGCACCCACTAAACTCCCAGTGAGTATGAATTGAACAGTTGTAGCTAACATGCCACAGTTACAGGCATTTTCTCATTTAACCCTCAAGACGCCCCATGAGGATCTAGAGACTCCGAAGCTAAGGAATGTTCTCTCTGAGTCTCACATCCATGCTCAACACTGCACATACTCTTTTTTGATTAATGAGGTCAGGCTTGCTGATTCTTGATGTGGTGCCCTTTCTGGTACTAACTGGGTCCAGTGTGGGCCAGTAAAAACCAAGATTCCAAATCAAACACAAAATGAACCAACCGACTGATAGATCCCTGGAAACAATCAAGAGGCAGGAACAGAGATGAACGAGATTTGGGTAGCTCTTGCACAGCCCTCCTCCTTGTAACTGTCATCAGTATACAGCACATTCTCCAACAGCAGCCCCCACCCTCAGCCTGGAAACGAAAATAGAACACTCCATGATGGTGCCACATTGGAATGTATGGCCTGAAGAAACTCAGTGGTCTTAAATTAATTTAGGTTGAGGAAAGACAATGCGTTTTTAAAAGTAGTATGCTTTTGATCCCTGACTGCAAATAAGCACCTTGGAGGCAGCTTAACTTCTTCCTATCTTATCTGTGGCTCCTTCCCTTTCCCCTCTGGAATAGGTATAGGTATTGGCCACTAATTCTTTGTCTTGTGTCAAAGACCTTTCATGCACTCCTCCTCAACCATCAAATATTCTTTCACTTCATTTTAACCCCTATAAACATCAATTTATTGTTCCATCTCCTATCTGTACAGCTTGATTCAAGGGAAAGCTGGGGTCCTAAATATTTCAGAGTGATGGAAGCATTAGTGTAGCCACTGAATTGACCCTTGGAGCAAAAAGGAAAAACAAAAGTTTGGTTTCAGAATTATAAGAATTTTTTCTTTACTTTTTTTTTTTCCTTAATGTTTCCCTCTCTCAGACGATTGCTGCTCTGGCTGCCTGGATCTCATCAGCGCCCGCCATGGGCTCGGCAGGGTGGTGGTGGGTCTCCCAATATTTCCTTTCATTGTCAGAAGGAAGGGCCTCAAGAATTATAAGAATTTTTTCATTGCATCATGTACCAACCAGCTGGGTAGCACATCAGCTGAACTTGTCGCTATAGGCGTATTTGCTGCTGCAGAGGAAGGAGCTGGAAGATAAAGAAGGGGTACAGGTAGGAACAGACAGAGCTGGTAGGCAAAAGTGACAAAACATTGACCTGAAATGCACTGAGAATCTCTGTATCTGAAAAGCAAACAGCAGGGTCAAAGATGGCCAAGGAGAGGACTTGTCTTCCTTTTAACCATGGACTGGAGCGAAGCTATTCTTTTCCGGCTCCATGAGTAGTTAAGGGCAAAAAGAACAACCACTGGCCTGGCTATTGACAATGAAATATGCTGGGTCTAATCCACATTCTCTCTTAAGGCAGTGAGTGGGTACCTACTGGTTCTCAGAGCCTCTAACCAGTAGACGGCACAGTCCCTCCAGCCCTTAAAGGTGATCTCAAGTTTCGATGCTCTACAGAAGGTAGCATGGTGTAAAGCAGGCCTCTCAAATCTTAGCCTGCATCACACTCATCTGGAGAGCTTCTTAAAACAGAGACTGTTGGGCCCCATAGCACAGTTTCAGATTCCGTGGGTTTGGGACGGGACTCCAGAACTTAACATTTCTACAGATTCTCAGCTGATTCTGATGTGCTGGTCTGGGGATCATGCTTTAAAAACAATTGGTCTAGAGAAAAAAACAGGGACTTGTAGGCAGTCAGGGATTCGGGTCCCAGTTCTGTCACTTCCTGTGTTCCTTTTGAGTGAGATACTTAACTTCTTTGAGTTTTGTGTTTTTCATCTAGCAGGGCAAATAACAGAGGATAATGGTAGTGTGGTTAGATATGTGGACTGTGTTCAATTCTGTTCCTGCCACTGACCACTGGTGTGGCCTTAGACAAACTGCTTCCCCTTTGAATCCCTCAGTTTGTTCACCCAGAAAGTGGGGGTCACAGCTGTCGACTACCCAGAGTTGCTGTGAGCTTTGTGAAAATAAGTCAAAACAGTCACAGCAGTGGCTGGCACATGGTAAACGTGATACAAATATGCACTATGGTCACTTTTTGTAGTTGTGTGACTTAGAGGAGATGAAGAATATGAAGTGCTGAATGTCATGTCAGGTATATAGAAAATGCACAGTAAATGTCAGTTGATTTCCTCTCCTCATATCAAAACAGGGAAATGAGAGCTGGGAATGCTGACTGAAAGAATGTCCTTTATGTGGTGATCTCAGTAGGAGGCATGGCCAACAAAAGACACCAGCATGAGGATTTTAGCTGTTAGTGAAGCAGAATGTGCCAGATGCCTACTCATTTCAAGATGTCTATGCCAGTAAAGCCTGCCTTTGAGTAAAGATCAGCAACTTGGAAGACATTAGCCAGTTGATGTCTGGCACTCATAAGTGTGGGCAAGCCTTTGAGGGACTCCCAGCAGGATGGTGGATGGCTAGCATTCCATTTCACTCTGAGGGCTGGAACCACTTACGTGTGGCTCGGGACACAGAGACTTCAGGCTGGTGGTACTCGGCCTGATCCATTTTCTTCATCATCTTCATTATACAGCTCAAGGCAGCCCTGAAATCATTCTGGAGCTAATGCTGAGCTCTAAGACAGCTGTAGCCATTTATTTTAGTTTCTGGCCATGTTGTCTTATAGTGGTCTGTGGATAAAGGGCAGGGTGAAAAGTTAGATAAAATTGTCCATCATCCCTATTGTTTCCAGTGAGAATTTAGTGAGCTGCTCTAGGATAAAACATTCAAATATGTCTTGGCTGCATATTAGTAACTCCCTCTTGGATATTTTTGATACCGAATAGTATATTAAAGGCCTCGAGAAGTGCCACAGTAAAAAAAATAATGAGTTTTATTCTTAGAAGTTCTCAAATTGTTTGTCCATGGAAATGTTTCTCTTTTAAACAAATAATATTTCTTTTTTTAAAAAATTTTTAAAGAATTTTTTTTACTGTTTATTTTTTAGAGAGAGAGGAAGTATGTGTGTGTGGGGGGGAGAGAGAGAGAGAGAGAGAGGGAGGGAGGGAGACAGAATCCAAAGCAGGCTCCAGGCTCTGAGCTGTCAGCACAGAGCCTGATGCAGGGCTCGAACTCACAAACTGTGAGATCATGACCTGAGCCAAAGTCAGATGCTCAACCCACTGAGCCACCCAGGCACCCCCATAAACAAATAATATTTCTTAACATCTCTCAGAACATATTGTGGCAAATTCTGGAATAGGCAGAAATTTAAATGTCTAGATATTAAACTATTTAAACATTGAGGGCTACTGATCCCTTGGAGGAAAATAGGTTAAAGGCCCTATATAAGTCTTCAACCCTTTTAGTTTATTGCTAGACCCATACTAAACTCTTGTCAAGTGCTGGGTCTCCAAATGTCACTGATCCAATCTTTTGACATGACAAAGCTGTGTTTATTGTTTATTGTGGTAAGGCAGATGACCACCTAGACAGAGTCTGGGTAATGTCTTCTAGGGGAAAGGGCAAGGTTAGATGTTATTGTAAATTGGAAGTTTGGTTTAAAGTTATCTTCTAATGAGGGGCCTTGACTGGGTAAGGATAATGATACAACAGTTGAGGATTAGAGACAGCAAGACAAAAACTTTTCAGTTGAGGGATTTAAAAATGTTTAAGGTGTTAACTCTCTGTTGGTGCTTCTTATTGGAGAAATGAAGGCTCTTTTGGGGAGGTTCCTATAATGAACAATCAAGTTATTTGCCTGGACAAAAACCACCTGGATTAGAAAAGACATGATAATGAGGAAAACGGAGTAGTAAAATCCTGTTAATGTATTGAAGACAGTAAGGGTGTGTGTTTATGTGTGTGGTGTGTTTAGGGGAGGAGGAGGGTTAGATAGTTCCAGTCGTCAGTTCTCAGTTTCTACGCTGTGTACATGAGATAGATGGTTCCCACTCTCTTCATTCCTGAACTTATTACATTGATCTTGAGTACTTACCTATTTTATTTTATATATTTCCTCCAGGCCAGACTGCAACAGGATATAAACCTGGGGATGTTATTTGTGTGGGACTTTACAACTTCATCATTGTTGAGTTACTATTGTGAGCCCCACCTTCTGCCTCCTCCCTCCCAAACACACCTTTAAATGTGTATTATGTCAATGCACAGAGATGAACCTCAGGATGGTCACATTTGGAGACATAGTTGACAGGAATGGCATCCATCCCTTTGTTGGGTTTTAGCATATTTTAGAGCAAGGATAGAGGACAACTTTGAAATGATGAGGTAGGCCTTTGTTAGTTTTCTGAGGATAGAACCTCTGAGACGTGGTGAATTCTTGGTAATGACCAAGATGGAGGATGCATTGACGTGGACTGCTTTCCATTTACTTATGAAATTCACATGTGTTTAAGGCATTTCTTATTTTACAAATAGAAAATAAGAAGTGTTATGATCTTTCAAGTTTTATATTACATTTTAAGAAAAAATGATGGATTTGCTCTCCATAGGATCAGAGGGCAGACTAAGCATAGATTGAACTGATATCTTTAATAACAATGAAGTTATATTTTATGAATTAAATAGGAGTTAAAAAAATTCAACCTCCAATTCAATCCCAAATCTCAACTTAATTTCCAGCTCAGGCATTATTTTGTAGGAAATTATTTTTCTTTTTCCATTGGTAAGCTGTTTTTATTTCCTGGTATTTGATATTATTTTGAAAAAAGAAATATTTGGGGCTAATGGCACAGTAGCTTTGAAAGCACAGGAATGTTGCTACCCTACACACTACTTAATCTCTTCTGTTAAAAATTGATATAATTTTGGGGCTTTTGGCGGGCTCAGTTGGTAGAGCATGTGGCTCTCAATCTTAGGGTCTGAGTTCAAGCCCCATGTTGCGCATAGAGCCTAGTTAAAATAAATAAAATAATAAAAAAAATATTTTAAAAAGTTGATATACTTCTGTGTAAATAAAGATATATCTAAGATCTTGGATAGTACAAATTTAGTATTAACTTTAATAACCAAATACTAGTTGAATAAAAGTAGGTCTAGTTTAGATGGCAAGAACTATTTGAATTCATGAAAAACCTGAAATCCAGATCATCTTTTTTTTTTTTTTTTCAAGGACATATAGTAGGTGGAGATAGTTCAGTCCAGTAATATATACTTATTGAAGTCCATACCAATTACAGCATTATACTAGATCCTGGGAATCCAGTAACCCAGGCACGGTATCAGTCTCTGTCCTTGAACTCATTGTCTAGAAGGGAAAGCTGAGGTAAAAACATGTAAGTCAGAATACAGTAGATGTATAGTAGACAGGGTACAAAATGCTGGGGGTCAGTGAAAGGTTTCTAGGGGAGATAATGTATTAGTTATATATGGCTGTATAGCAATTACTCCAGATGTAATACCTTTGAACAATAAAATTTTATCATCTCACATAGTTTCTGACAGCGAGAAACCTGGAGAGGCTTAGCTCATGGTTCTGGCTCAGGGTCTCTTGTGAAGTTGCCATCATGATAGTGGCCAGAGCTAATATCATCTGAAGGCTTGACTGGGGAGAATCTATTTTCAAAATGGCTATTGGCAGGAGGCCTTAGTTCTCTGCCATGGGGAGTCTTCATAGGGCTACTCATGATGTTGTCTCTAACCTATCCCAGAGTAAGGGAGCTAAGTGAGTGAAAGCCAAAAGCTACAATGTCTTTTATGGCCTAGCCTCAGGAGTGACATTCTTCACTTCCTCCTTGTTCTGTTGATCATACAGGTCAACTCTGATATAATGTGGGAGAAGACTATGCAAGGGTATAAGAAAGGGCCCATTGGGGGCTGTCTTGGACACTGGCTACCATAGATACTACCTAACCCTAGTAGAAGTTCCCAAGAAATATACTTTAATAAACTGTGATTTGAAATAGTTTTTAATTAACTGATAGCCTTAACTGACAATCTTTGGCCGAAAAATAAATGTCTGCACATAAAAAGAGAATAATACTAGCCAATATTTATTGAGCTCTTTCTATGGGGCAGGCACTGTCAAAATACTTGCCATGGATCATCTCATTGAGAGAAAGTACAGCTTAGTGTTTAAGCATCTGGATTCTAGAGCTACCCAGGATTTTTTTTTAAGCGTTGATATGTTGCGGCAGATTACTTAACCTATTGTGCCTTGGTTTTCTTATCTATAGGTAAAAGAAATAATATGTCCCTCATAGGATTGTCTTTTTTTTTTTTTTTTTTAATTTTTTAATGTTTTTATTTATTTCTAGGAGAGAGAGACGGCGTGAGCAGGGGAGGGTCAGAGAGAGAGGGAGTCACAGACTGAAACAGGCTCCAGGCTCTGAGCTGGCAGTCAGCACAGAGCCCGACGCGGGGCTCGAACCCACGAACTGCGAGATCATGACCTAAGCGAAAGTCGGACGCTTAACCGACTAAGCCACCCAGGCGCCCCATGGATTGTCTTGAGGATAAAATAAGCCAAGCCACCAGGCTCTCTTCTAATTGCTGTCACACTTCTGTTCAGAAACAGATTTTTAAATAACTTTATTTCTTTATTTTTTATCCATGGGAGATGCAAGGGATAGGCATCACATTGGACTGATGCAGTGGGAAGCAAGGAAATCTGAGTCCAGAGTTGGGTGTCCTCCATAAAACAGGCTGGTTGACTCCCATGATGCCAGTCAGCTAGGCTGGGTTTCAAGTTGTTAGTGCGCTGCTATGTTCACTCCTTCTGGAAAAATGAAAAAAACAAAAAAACAAAAACAAACCAAAAAACCAATGTGGGTCACTCTGTGGACTACTGGGCAAGTATTTGCTCCCTAGGGGAGGCAGATCTGCTTACTGGCTTGGAATAACCCATGCTTTTTCTGCGGAACACGGAGACTGGCCGACAGGCCACCCCATGGTGTCCCTCTGACCTCATGCCCTGTGACTGAGGACATTTCTTTCTTCTTGGCCCTGGAACCCTTTGAAGTCCCACCTGCTGTTCTCATCTGGTTTAATCTGGTTTAATCTGGCTCTTGTCATTTTTTTATCTCCTTAGCATTGCTCAAAATGTCCCTGCAGGACCCTCCCTCTTCAACTATTTATATCTTTAGAAAATAGAAACTTGGATACAAGAGCTGGCTTTTCCTCAGCTAGGTCATCTGCCTAAAGCCTTCCCAGGTTACTGTGGGCACGCCATTGTATTCATATATCACTGCTCTGGATTGTGAAAACAGCTTTTCACCAACTAAATCACCAAAAGCCCCAGACAAATTTATCTGAATTTGTAAAGGTCTCTGGGAGTGTTTTATTTCCTTTTCTTGTATATAGTTACTTAGAAATAAATGGTAGGGACTTACAATGGCAATGTGATAAAAAAAAAAAAACTATGTTCAGAATAGCGCCACCCCCTCCTTTGGGAATAATGCTGATAAGGTCCTTTAAAATGTGCAAGAGAAACACCAACTACTCACCAGGGCTTACTCATTTTTTAAAAAATTTTTTAATGTTTTATTTATTTCTGAGAGAGAATGTGAGCAGGGGAGGGTCAGAGAGAGAGGGAGATACAGGAGAGAGAGAGAGAGAGAGAGAGAGAGAGAGAGAGAGAGAGAATCTGAAGCAGGCTCCAGGCTCTGGGCTAGTTGTCAGCACAGATCCCAACGTAGGGGCTCGAACCCAGTAACTGTGGGATCACGACCTGAGCTGAAGTCAGATGCTTAACCGACGCCCCAGGCGCCCCAGGGCTTACTCTTTAAATGAGAACAGTAAGAACTTTGTTAAAGTAAAGCCTCATTAGCTGAGGACTGTCTATTAGGTTCCTGTATTTACCTTTCCATGATGAAAAGCTAGACTTGCCAGAAGTTTGAGCAGTCTCCACCTTTTCCCAGACAGTTGTCACCTTGGCCCCAGTCCTTGCCTGGCTGGTGACATGGCATCTGCGGTCATGCTGTCCACATCTGGGGTAGGAGGTGGGGATAGGGGTCCAGGAGGCACGAGCATCCTCCTGTTCCACATCTGCTCAACCCTCTCCTGTCCTTGTTGAAAACTTTTTTCAGGTCCTTTATCAATTTTGAGTTTATTTTTGTGTGTGGTGTGAGAAATGATCTAGTGTCATGCTTCTGCATGTTGCAGTTCTCGCAGCACCATCTGTTAAAGAGGCTGTCTTTTTTCCATTGGATACTCTTTCCCGCTTTGTCAAAGATTAGTTGGCTGTATACTTTTGGGTCCAATTCTGAGTTCTCTATTCTATTCCAT
Organism: Hyaena hyaena; assembly: GCF_003009895.1. Lineage (NCBI taxonomy): Eukaryota > Metazoa > Chordata > Mammalia > Carnivora > Hyaenidae > Hyaena > Hyaena hyaena. The sequence continues at coordinate 600,289 of NW_024080745.1, read as the reverse complement.
TGGTCTATGTGTCTGTTTTGTGCCAATACGATACTGTCTTGATGATGACAGCTTTGTAGTAGAGGCTAAAGTCTGGGATGGTGATGCCTCCCGTTTGGGTACAATGACAAAAAAAAAAAAAAGAAAGAAAGAAAGAAAGAAAACTTTTTTCAAACTCAGTTTCTTTAGAGAAATATGTTTAAAACTAATCTCTGGCCAACCCCTTTCTGTATCCTCACAGTCAACCGTCCATCCAGTCTAGCCACTGCCTCTGGATATGTTTTTTCATAAACAAATGCAAACATCCATCTCTACAAAGAGAATATAAAAGACATGAGAGTATAAGTCTGTCTTATTGCCTTAGGAACCAAAGAAATGAAAGGAAAGACCCCATCTGAGACTTTACACTGTTGCAAGTTAGGGGCATGCTCAGGATAGCAGCTTTGAAGTAGAGCAAATCAGTTCCACGTCTGCCCGTTAGTAGAAGTGCTATTCAGCCATTCTAAGCCTTATTTTCTTTTCAGCTAACAGGTGAATAATAATAAGCAACTTAGAGTTACTGTGAAGATTTGGGGGCCACATAAAGCATCTAGGAAGTGCCTGGCACATGTGAACACTCAATATTCCACCTGTTATCATAAACAGATTTAAAAAAATCCATCTACACACAAGACTTCTGGAAAGGTTGGACTGTTGATATCTCACTGTACCTCTACTGCCATAGCTAGTAGCACAACCCCATTTTATCCATGATTATTGTTAACTCACATTTTAGATGTGAAAACTGAGCCTAAAGAGGCCAAGTGATTCAACCAAAGTGTTTTGTCAGAGCTGGGGCTCAAGTGGATTTCCTCAAATTCTGACTGAGCACAAAGTTTGGGGTTCAACATTAAATGAAAGTTATTTTTAGCAAGGCAGATGGCTGTGTAAAAACAACAATGGAACTATCATCGAATGTAATGAGCACTATAAAGATATGCACAAATTGCTCTAATAAATCATATCAAAGAACAGTTAGTTCCAGGGCAAGGGATTGGTGGAGGTGAGAATGGGGTGAAGTTAGGGAGGCTCTGAAGAGTAATTGTTAAGTCTTATCTAGTGGACTTCTGAAACAAGTGGTCATAAACTGGGCTGCTTGAAGATACATTTAACTTATCCTTTATTATTATTATTTTTTTTTTGAGAGAGAGAGAGAGGGCAAGAGTAATAGTGAGCAGGGGAGGGGCAGAGGAAGAGGGAGATAGAGAATCTTAGGCAGACTCCATGCCCAGCACAGAGCCGGATGCAGGGTTTGATTCCATGATCGGAGAGATCATGACCCAAGCAGAAATCAAGAATAGGAGGCTTAACTTGACTGAGCCACCCGAGTGCCCCTTATTTGTCCTTTAAAGTACCTAAAATTATTTTGAGTTGGTTGCAAACACTTAAAAACAGGACATTTTTGGGGCATCTGGTTGGCTCAGTAAGTTAAGCATCTTACTTCGGCTCAGGGCATGATCTCATGGTTCATGGGTTCGAGCCCCGCGTTGGGCTCTGTGCTGATAGCTAACTCAGAGCCTGGAGTCTGCTTCTGATTCTGTGTCTCCCTCTCTCTCTGACCCTCCCCTGCTCATGTTGCCTCTCTCAAAAAAATAAACAAAACATTCAAAAAATTTAAAAAAAAAACGACATTTCATGTAAAAATAGAAATTTTTGGCTTCAGATTGGAAAATCAGATTTGTTAAAATGATTGTTCATCATTCTACTCGGTGTCAGTTGGCTGTCTGCTTCAGCCTGGCTGACCTCAACATTGTCCACACTAGGCTTCTTCTTGAACTTTGCCAAGGGTCAAGAAATTGAAAAGATAAAATTTTTCAGCAATCAAGCATGAAAATTTAAAGTACTAGAGGGGTAGAGAAAATCTTTGTTTACTTAAGTAGAATAAAATATTTAGGAAACCTACTATTTATTTATTTATGTTTTAAATCTTTAAAAAATTTTTTAAGTGTATATATTTATTTTGAGCGGGGGGGTGGGGAGAAGAGAGCAGGCTCTGAGCTGTCAGCATGGAGCCTGATGCAGAGGACTTGATCTCACCAACTGTGAAGTCATGACCTGAGCCGCTATTAAGAGTGCAATGCTCAACCTCCTGAGCCACCCAGGATTCCCAAGAAATTTACTATTTATTGACTAACCATATCCTTTATTACTTAGATTTCGAGTGTATGTCTAAATGTAATTATCACAAAGGGACTAGAGAGTTGGAAATCCTGTGGAGATTGTGGAGGTGTTGAAATGATTTCAGAAAGAAATAGGCTTCAGAAAAGGGAAGTAGTAAAGTAGGAACTCTAAGGGCTTGCATGCCACTATGGTTTGTTGATTTTGCTGATTACTATTAGAGATATATTAATAAAAATTAATTAACTACTTTATAATTTATTCTTTTTTTCAAATTCCCATATCTGGACCTATGATTTAATGCAGAGGCTTTCAAACAGCCTTGCCCAAGACCCACAGTATGAAATTCATTTTCATAATACATAAATGCATGTACATTCATCTGTGGGTGGAAACTTGGGTTGCTTCTACCTTTTGTCTATTGTGAAAAATGCCAGTATGGATGTGGATGTACAAATATCTGTCCAAGTCTCTGTTTTCAGTTGTTTTGCGTACATGCCCAGAAGGGGAATTGCTGGATTACATGATAACTCTAATTTTAATATTTTGAGAGAGACAATGATATAAGATGATTTTCAGATTATAGCTACTGTGAAATAACGGACCACATTAGAATGTTCACCTGCATTGCCATTACTTTCCAGTGTGCTGCCAAGTTTGCAAAAAATTCTCAAAGAAATGTTATTGTGGTTCTGAGGAGTACAGGACTCTGTAGGGGCAGCGTCAGAGTAGAACCAACCTCTGGGGACAGCCTGCCACTGAATGACAAATAAATAGTATCCAGTAAGAAGACTTCATATGGAGATCAAGAAATTTCCCTCTGCTTTCTATGTTAAAATGTATGCTTATTAACCTAGTCTGTTTTGTGTCATGACTATACAACCTTAAAAACGGATACTCTTCTCCATGCGCTCTAAGCAGCCTCAAGTGAGATGGCAAGGAGCAAAGAAAATCCTAAATTCCAGTTGAAGCCATCAGTATTTACATGTAACAAAATAGAAACCCCAAATAAAACCCAAAACCCCAGCTTCTATTTCAAAGAGGTACATATCAATGTAGGTTCATTGTAGGATAATAAAAAAAAGACTTATAAAGTATAGAAATGGAAACCATCTGTAATCCCACCCACTTTTTGTTAAATTCTTCCAGATTGTTTTCTATACATAAATGTATTTTGTGTACATTTTAATTTATCAAACAAGTCATGCTATAATTTTTTTGTTTTGTGACTTCCCCCCAATTTGTATGTTATATACACATTTCTATACCATGTCTTTCCTCATGAAATAATATTTATGGTAGAAAAATATCAGTTTTTGCACACAAAAACATTTGACAAAATACAGCATTCTTTCTTAATAAAAACCCTTAAGAAAGTAGGGATAGAAGGAACATACCTCAAGATCATAAAGGACATATATGAAAAACCCACAGCTTCTATCATCCACAATGAGGAAAAACTGAGAACTTTCCCCCTAAGGTTAGGAACACATCATGGATGTCCACTCTCACCACTGTTATTCAACACAGTGTTGGAAGTACTAGCCTCAGCAATCAGACAACAAAAAGAAATAAAAGTCATCCAAATCGTGGAGGAAGTCAAACTTTCTTTCTTCACAGACAACATGATACGCTATGTGGAAAACCCAAAAGACTCCACCCAAAATCTGCTAGAACCAATACATGAATTCAGCAAAGTCACCGGTTATAAAATCAATGTACAGAAATCAATTGTATTTCTATACACTAATAATGAAGCAGCAGAAAGAGAAATGAAGGAATTGATCCCATTTGTAATTGCATCAAAAATCATAAAATACCTAGGAATAAACATAACCAAAGAGGTAAAAAATCTATATACTGAAAAGTATAGAAAGCTTATGAAAGGAATTAAAGAAGAACACACACACAAAAAAATGGAAAACTATTCCATGCTCATGGATTGGAAGAACAAATATTGTTAAAATGTTGACACTACCCAAAGCAATTTACACATTTAGTGCAATTCCTATCAAAATAACACCAGCACTCTTCATAGAGCTAGAACAAACAATTCTAAAATTTGTATGGAACCACAAAAGACCCTGAATAGCCAAAGTAATGTTGAAAAAGAAAACCAAACCCGGAGGCATCACAATTCCAGACTTCAAGCTGTATTAGAAAGCTGTAATCATCAAGACAATATGGTATTGGCATAAAAACAGACACATAGATCAGTGGAATGGAAAGAGAACCCAGAAATGGACACACAAATGTATGGCCAACTAATCTTTGACAAAGCAGGAAAGAATATCTTATGGAATAAAGACAGTCTCTTCAGCATATGGTGTTGGAAAAACTGGACAGTGACATGCAGAAGAATGAACCTGGTCTACTTTCTTATATCGTACACAAAAATAAACTCAAAATGGATGAAAGACCTAAACATAAGACAGGAAGCCATCAAAATCCTAGAGGATAAAACAGGCAACAACCACTTTGACCTTGGCTGCAGCAACTTCTTACTTGACATGTTTCCAGAGGCAAGGGAAATAAGAGCAAAAATGAACTATTGGGACGTTATGTGGAAACTAATTTGACAATAAACTATTTGTAAAAAAAAAAAAAAAAAAAGAAAAAAAAAGAGGGGGCACCTGGGTGGCTAATTCCATTAAGCATCTGACTCTTGATTTTGGCTCAGGTCATGATCTCACAGTCATAAGAATGAACCCCACATGGGGCTTGGCCCTGAGCACAGACATGCTTGCGGTTCCTTCTCTCCCTCTTTCTCTGTCCCCCTCTCACTCTCTCTCTCTTTCAAAATAAATGAATAAAAATTAAAAAAAAAAAGATAAAAAGCTTCTGCACAGCAAAGGAAACAATCAACAAAAATAAAAGGAAGCCTATGGAATGGGAGAAGATATTTGCAAATGACATCTGATAAAGGGTTAGTATCCAAAAATCTATAAAGAACTTTCAAACTCAATACCCCCAAAACAAACAATCCACTTAAGAAATGGGCAGAAGACATGAATAAACATTTTTCCAAAGAAGACATGCAGATGTCCAAAGGACACATGAAAAGATGCTCAACATCACTCATCATCAGGGAAATGCAAATCAAAACCACAGTGAGATACCACCTCATTCCTGTGAGAATGGCTAATTAACAACTCAGGCAACAACAGATGTTGGCGAGGATGCAGAGAAAGACGAACCCTTTTGCACTGCTGGTGGGAATGCAAACTGGTTCAGCTACTCTGGAAAACAGTATGGAGGTTCCTCAAAAAATTAAAAATAGAACTACCCTATGACCCAGCAATTGCACTACTAAGAATATATCCAAAGGATACAGGAGTGTTGATTTGAAGGGACATGTGCACCCCAATGTTTATAGCAGTGCTATGGACAATAGCCAAAGTATGGAAAGAGCCCAAATGTCCATCAACTGATGAGTGGATAAAGAAGATGTGGTATGTGTACACACACACATACACACACACACACACATACACACACACACACACAGGAATATTATGTGGCGATAAAAAAAGTAAAATCTTGCCATTTGCAACAACATGGATGTAACTAGAGTGTATTATGGTACGCAAAATAGGTTGGTCAGAAAAAGACATATCATATGATTTCACTTATATGTGGAATTTAAGAAACAAAACAGAGGTACATAGGGTAAGGGAAGCAAAAATAAGATAAAAACAGAGAGGGAGACAAATCATAAGAGACTCTTAAATTCAGACAACAAATTGAGGGTTGCTGGTGGGTGTTAGGTGGGGTGATGAACATTAAGGAGGGCCCTTGTTGGGATGAGCACTGGGCATTATATGTAAGTGATGAATCACTAAATTCTATTCCTGAAATCATTATTATACTATATGTTAACTACCTTGGATATAAAAAAAGTAAAATATCAATTTTATGGATATCACTTTTTATTTGTTTAATGTTGTATTATGGGACTTTGTCTTCGAAACTTTATTTTGCTAATATAGCAATGAATATTTTTTCATTAGTTAATTTTTAAGTTTATCTTGACTGTTTAGAATGAATCTTAAAAATAGTATAGCTTTTGCAAATGTATGCATTGATTCTTATTTTTTCAAAAAGAAAATAATTGCACATTTTCAATATTTTTAAAAATGTTTTTATTATTTTTATTTTTGAGAGAGAGAGTGAGCAAGCAGGGGAGGGTCAGAGAGAGAAGGAGATACAAAATATGAAGCAGGCTCCAGGCTCCGAGCTGTCCGAACAGAGCCCGACATGGGTCTCGAACACATGAACTGCGAGATCATGACCTGAGCCAAAGTCTGACGCATAACCGACTGAGATATCCAGGCGCCCTTGTGTGCTTTCAATATTAAGAGTAATATAAATTTATTATTATTATAGGTTTGAATAGTACAAAATAGAATAAGAAGAATTAAAATTGCTCATTTTCCTCAAGGTAGTTGTGTTAACAATTTAGTGAACATTCTTTTAGACTTTCAGTGTACATATGCAAACATACATATTTATATAAATGAGATCTGACACTACATTTGAGTTTGGTAACTCAAACTTTTTAACTTAGAAGATAGTGGATTTTTTCCATGTCATTAAATATTCTTTTACAGTATTTTTTGATGGTTTCAAACTATTTCATTGTGGTGGCAAAACTTTTCCTCTACTGTCTTTGGTGTCTATGAATTAAACTGAAGAGAGACAGATTAGTAAGGGGAAAAAAAATATTTTTTATTCATCTATGTATATGAGAATTCACAGAAAAATGTGACTCATGGAAGTGGTTAGAATTTGAGGCTTATTTATCATCACAGGTGCAGAAGAGAGGGAAAAGGCCACTTGGGGGAAAATAAAAGACTTTCAGGGAAGATAAATGGGCCCTTAGAAGAATAGATAGATTTAACAGCTTAGTGACAAGGTCTATTTAGGTGATTTCTTACCCTGGTGCTGATCTCCAGTGATAGGAGAGTGCTTAGGACAGCTTAATTATTTGGGGGCTCTGCTTTTAGGCAGATGCAGGGAGTTCAGAAAAGAAAACTTCACAGTGGTATGTTCTGAATTTTTTCACCATATTTGTATTACCCAGGTCAATCCAAGTTTCTGCAGCCTCTATGGAGGCGAACTTGGCCACACACCACCTCTGCTAAAGGGATGGTGCTCCCTTCCTCTGCTGCTTCTACCCTCTCAGCCACCAGCTCATTGGAACAAGACCAGGGACTCACTATAGGCAATCACTCTGTTATGAGGGGTCCTGGTGCAAAGTCTTTGGTCAGGCAGAGAGGCTAGACCAATCATGACCTTGTTATTGGATTTGAGTTGAGGTACAAGTAGAAAGTTAAACTGTTAACAGTGAATTCACAGCTTAAAAATGAAGGAGAGCCATGAGGGAGAGTAATTGCCTTGAAAAGTCATAAAGAGGTCAGTTAACATTATTGGGAAGCAGGATGTGTAAAAAAGGCTATCAGGTTGATACAATTACATAGAGTAAAGAGTTATGTTTTAGGGTAAAGATGGGAGATGAGAATTTGAATCTTAATACCCCACATAAATTGACTTGCATCAATTAACCTTCTCAGCCATATTTTCCTTATCATAACATATAGATAATAATATGTCTGGTATTGAGTTGTGGGAAAAATTTATTGAGATAATATAGGCAAAGCACTAAATTCTTCCTGTGCTGAATTTTTTCCTGTACTGTATTTTTGAATCTCTGGAATTTAATATATTAATTTATGGGTATATAATTAATGATTGCTATGTTATGTTCCAGGAAGTTTTCATAATGAAGTCTGGATTTTTTATTGACCAAAGTTCTAAAATAACCAAGCAAATTTTTTATTCTACAACTTTCTTTCACTTTGAAGGATAAAAGGAATATTCTACCAAGACTGCTCATTTGATTTTGGGCTTATAAAACTTGTATTTTCTTTCCTATAGTCCCTTGGAGTCTTGAACTCATTTAATTAAAAAGAATATCAGCAATGAAATGCCAGTTGACAACTGGGTAGACTGCATGCATCCTCATAGGATTTGAATTTCTTAACCTTTCTTTTTTTCTTAGAAAGGAGTACCTAGAATTTTCTCCCTTGTGGGAATGGCATATAGAGGGGGTGGGTAGATTCAACTTTTAGTCATGTCAAGTCATGTCAACTTTCTGCCTCTTCCCATCTCTTCTTCCCATCCCCTCCCTACTAGATAATTAAGGACTACGTGGCATGTATAAATAGTTTCGGCTGAGAACATCCTCGTATCTTTGTCCCTCTTATCACTGAGCAGGGCCCATAACTGATGTTGCAATTAGAGTGCTGATTTAGCTCTGAGAGACACATTGCAAATGCTCCACTGAGGAGGATGGTATTTATATCACTACTGACTGATGAGGACTTTGTCAACTGTGCCTTTGCCAGATCATTCAATGGCACGCCCCTGGGTTAATCTACTTCTCATTATAACCAATGATCCATGGTGATGTGTTTTCAGAACCACTCATCTTACACAGGGTGCTATGATATGGAACAGACCTATATAAATACAGATAATCAGGGAAATACCCAATCCAAAGTATAGAGATCAACAGAAGAGCTGTAGAGGTCGAGACATTTAGTGACTTACTGGGGCACATTTGGTCTTCTTTGTGCCAGCAGGAATTTACACTTCTGGTTTTAGGGTTTAATTTAATTGTTTGTTTTGACATAAGAGAAAGGAAATCAAAGTAGATTCACTACTTAACATTTACCATAGAAAAGTCAGGCAATTCAAAGTTGTCTTTTTTCATTTCTTAGATGCTATGAGTGCTTCAGAATCATAACATATTCCTAGGTCAAATATTTAACACAGAATCAGAAATCCTAGGATTATATGATTAAGAGCTTAAAGCCCATGGTTCCCTATCTGTTATCTATCTATCTATCTAGCCAACTGTCATCTATCATCTGTGTGTCTTTCTTTTGTGTAAAATGAATAGTAGAAATGCAAATATGGAGTTAGGCTTATTGTCTTCCTAACTCTTCCATAGTGGCTAGAAGTTAGGATGTTACAGTCTGTTAGAAGAAGGCTTAACTTTTGCTCTCTTCTTTAATATGGAGAATTGATATCTACAATCGTTAGTGAAGAACTTTGAAAACATAGCTTCATGTTCCACCTGGTTCTCCAGCAATCCCAAACAGATTACCACCTCTAAATCTTTCCTACCTAAAAACCTTTCTGTCAAAGGTATACTAGGAGTCCAGATGATATTGCAATATGTAAAGACATCGCTCAGTACATACTGAGTCTCCCTGATGGGCACCAAGGAACTCTTCTTCTCCTTCTTCCATGGCCTCCTTCTCTCAGGACCAACGTCTTTCTCCTCTCTGATTCTGGCTCAGGTACTCAGCCAGTCAGATGGGTCCTATTGGAGCTGGAGAGAAGGGAAGTAGGGTGGGGAGTCCTTACTCTAAAGAGAAAGCACAAAATGAAAATGGTACCTCCTGATTCAATCTTAAAGTGAAATAGCTACCAGATTAACTCTTCCCTTACTGACTTTGGCCCACTCTTAGAAAATGTTTGTGTTATTTAAAAAAAAAATTTTTTTTAATGTTTTATTTATTTCTAGGAGAGAGAGAGAGACAGCGTGAGCAGGGGAGGGTCAGAGAGAGAGGGAGTCACAGACTCTGAAACAGGCTCCAGGCTCTGAGCTGGCAGTCAGCACAGAGCCCGACGTGGGGCTCGAACCCACGAACTGCGAGATCATGACCTAAGCGAAAGTCAGACGCTTAACCGACTAAGCCACCCAGGCACCCCAATGTTTGTGTTATTTTGTGTCTTTCTTCCCTCTTACCGTATACCCTCAGTATTGTTCTAACTTGTATGGAACAGAATGAACCAAGTGAAAATCTCTCGGTTACTATACAATCAAGCCTTCCCTGTCTTCTATAAACATCTGCCTCCTTTGTGACTAGAGACTACAGGCTAAGGACCCTCAATTTGCATCTCAGAAGTATTGGATATAGCCCCTTGAGAGGATAAACAACTAAGCAGGAAATCCATATGTGATTTAGGCCTTGTATCTAGAATATATAAAGAACTCTCAAAACTCAAAAATAAGGAAAAAAACCCCCACAATTAAAAAATAGACAAATGACTTGAAAAACACCTGAAAATCTACAAATGCCCAATAAGCACATGAAAAGATGCTCAGCATCATTGGAGAAATGCGAATTAAAACCATAGTGAGATGCTATACACATACAAGAGTGGCTGAAAAAATAAAATAAAATAAAACGAAATAAAATAAAATGAAATAAAATACAATTGTCACGTGCTAATGAGGGCACAGAGCAACTGGAACTCTCATCCGTTGTTGGTGGGAATGCAAAGTGTATAGCCACTTTAGAAAACAGTTTTGCAGTTTCTGTGTATCAAACAGTGTATCAAGTTGATACACACTTATTGTATGATCCAGGAATTCTACTTTTAGATACTTACTCAAGTGTATTGAAAACATGTTCATTCAAAAACCTACATGCAAATATTTATAGCAGCTTTATTCATAAGCGCCCAAAACTGGAAATAACACTGATATTCTTCAACTGGTTAATGGATAAACAAACTATAGTTCATCTAAACAATGGAACCACTGAGCAATAAAAAGGAACTGATTTCTGATACATGCAACAGTATGGATGAATTTCAAATGTATTATTCTCAGTAAAAGAAATGAGATTCAAAAAGTTCAAAATCATACCATCTGATTCCATTTATATGACTTTCTGGAAAAGACGAGACTATAGGGGCAGAAAACAGAAAATGGAGACAACAAAGGGACATAAGGGAATGTCTTGAGATAATTGAAATGCTGTATATCTTCATGGTGGTGGTTATACAATTGTACATATTTGTTAAAACTCATAGGACTCAAAGGAAAAGGGTAGACTTTACTGTATATAAATTATACTTCAATAATTTAAAAAAGGAATAGCCATCGAAAAAAACAGAAGACAAAGATAAAATGATCAACCATGGCAACTTACTTCTTTAAGAAAATTCACAAAATGAGACAAACCTCTGGTTATATGACCCAAGGTTGCGAGAAGGACCAGGGAGAGAGGTAGGACATGTGGATAAAAACGGGTCCATCCAAGGAAGCCCCTCTTGTCCCTCTGAGGTTCAGGACTGTGGAGGAAATGGGTGTATGAGGAAAAGTTGATAGTTTCCCTGACACCAAGGGCCATGAGGGTGATTTGAGAGCCGTGAGTTTCCAAGCCTTCTTGACAGTTTTGATTACAGTGCTATTTAGCAGGGGTGAATAGCTGTAATGATCTTTAGCATGTTATAATGGATTATATTGTCTATAATGTTATGTAAAGACTAAAAATTTACTGTGCTTATGTTATGGTAGACACTGTTCTATGTCCTTCATATTTAATAACCCATTTAAACATCTCATCAATCCGGTGAGGGGAGGTATTATTATTATCTCCATTTTACAAAAGTAGACATGGAGGAGCAAGAGAGGGAGTTGCATTTGCATCTCCTTGTTGAAACAAAATGATGTTTTTTGTGGATTTCTCTTTCTGGTGTGTTCTTTTTTCTTTTAACAGAATTGTTTCATTTATATTCTTTTGTACTTGACAGACTACTTTCAAAAGCCATATTTTATTTGCAACCAGAGGAACTTTGGTGGGAAGTAGTAGTTATTTGTGTGTGTGGTTGAAATGTAATGATAGTTCCTAGAAAGTTCTAGGAAGAGTTAAATGCTGCTATTCTGAATTCCATATCTTAGTTTTTATTCTCTATGCCCTTGTGAAAATTTACCCTTTTCTTTTTTGATTCCTACTGATCCTTCAAGGCCCAGGTAAAGGCCTCGCCTCCCCATTCAGTGACATTTATGAAGTGCCTATTACATGCTGGGCATCAGCTTTTCTTCCTTGACCCCTGAGGGAGTATGCTACCACCTTTCTTCACAGTGAGAGTACAGAGATGAATGAACCCTGCTTTGGGGAGGTCACTGTCTAGTTGGAGAGTGGAAAGATGCTTGGTCTACTCTATATCACATATCACTGCAAAATGGAGGCAGTGAATGAGTCCCAGGATACATGTATTCTCCTGAAATAGGAAGAACAAGGACGAATAGAGTAAAAGATGAGGTAAAAGAGAAAATGAAGAAAAGCCATTTGCCAGAATAAGATCAAGGGTAGAATTAGAAACCTGAAGAAATAAGGGAGTTTTGGAAGAGTTACCTTGGGGAATAAGAAAGGAATGTGCTCAGAATTCGGTATAGCAGTCATTCTCAACCTAGTGCACCATAGAATCACCTGATTTAAAAAAAAACAACAACAACACAATGCTTGTTTTGTATCCCAGAGTTTCTGATTCAGTTGAGCTTGTTGAGGGGGTTCAGTCACTAATGGTTTAAGAAAGCTCACAAGTGAGAAAGAGGATCTCTTTTGCATTGCTGGTGGGAATGCAAACTGGTACAGCCACTCTGGAAAACAGTATGGAGATTCCTCAAAAAATTAAAAATAGAACCATCCCAGCAATTGCACTAGTAGGTATCTATTCAAGGATACAGGCATGCTGTTTTGAAAGGACATATGCACCCCAATGTTTATAGCAGCACTGTCGACAATAGCCAAACTATGGAAAGAGCCCAAATGTCCATCAATGCACTAATGGATAAAGAAGATGTGGTATTACAATACACATATATAACAATGGAGTATTACTCAGCAATCAAAAAGAATGAAATCTTGCCATTTGCAACTATGTGGATGGAACTAGAGGATATTATGCTAAGTGAAATTAGTCAGAGAAAGACAAATATCATATGACTTCACTCATATGAGGACTTAAGATACAAAACAGATGAACATAAGAGAAGGGAAGCAAAAATAATATAAAAACAAGGAGAGTGAAAAACATAAGAGACTCTTAAATATAGACAACAGAGGGTTGCTGGAGGGGTCGTGGGAGGGGGGATGGGCTGAATGGGCAAAGGGCTTAAGGGATCTACTCTTGAAATCATTGTTGTGCTATGTGCTAACTAACTTGGATGTAAATTATAAAAAATAAAGTATAGAAAGTAAAAGAAAAAGAAAGCTCCCAAGTGATTCTAATGTGAACTGGGATTGAGAAACACTGCAAATATTGCTGAATAGTGCTGAGCGGCTCGTGCTCACCCTGCATAAAAAAGTTTCTCACTGTTCTTGACTCTCATATTCATTTATTTGTTCATTAAAAAATGTTTATTGAGCACCCATTATGTGTCAGGTACCTCACTAGTCAGAGAAACAGTCATCTGAGGGCTTTGATAACCATTTCCCTCCCATTTTGGCACTCATATTAAGTCTTCTTTAAAAAACTTAATATATTATTGAAACTTTACAATGCCTACATGTGGTAAGCCCTGTGCTTGTCCTGCCCCATGTTCTATAATGAGGGAAATGAGCCACAGAAAAGTAAGGTAACTTGCCCAAGATCACACAGCCAGTAGCTGGCAGAGCGAAGAGGCTGCAGAGTGGCTGTCCTTAACCGCAAAGCAGTGTTGCCTCTCTGCTGCCTCTATCTCCACGCTGAGCCCAAAGCCCTCAGAAATACTGAAAATACTGTCAGCCAGATATATTTAAAGTGATGGAGGGTATCTTGTCCCCAGTGAATGCATTTCATTGGCCGGGATGCGGTCACGTGGATACATCTTGTTGCTGGCGAGGCTGAGAAACACAGTCTGACTATGTGTACAAGAAGAAAAGACTAAAGGATGAGTGAACAGCTAGGCAGTCTTTGATACAGTCTCCTCTGATGAGATAGAAGTTTTATATTTAAAGTAGTCAAATGTGTCATATTTTTCTTTATACGTTGTACACTTGGTGACTTGTTTAAAAAATACTTCTCTGTCATAAAGACATAAAGATATTATGCTATATTCTTTTCTAAAGAATTTCAGGTTTTGACTTACATTCTTTTTTTTTTAATTAACAAATTTTTTAAATATTTATTTCTGAGAGAGAGAGAAAGAGAGACAGCCTGAGCAGAGGAGGGTCAGAGAGAGAGGGAGACACAGAATCTGAAGCAGGCTCCAGCCTCTGAGCTGTCAGCACAGAGCCTGACGCGGGGCTCAAACGGACAAACCGTGAGATCATGACCTGAGCCAAAGTTGGATGCTTAACTGACTGAGCCTCCCAGGCGCCCCTTGACTTACATTCTTAAATCTATAATCCACCTGGCATTAATTTTGGTGTATGGTGTGAGGTAAGGATTACATCTCTTCTCTTTATGTCTGGTGTTCTGGAATTTCATGATGCTGTCTTTTGGTCTAGCTTTTTCCTTTTGTGCTAAATTCTCTCACTAAATTCATGTTCTTCAAGCTCTAGGAAAATTTCTCGAGTACTTTTTTTGATAATTTTATGCCTTCTGCTTTTTTTTTCTGGAACTCCTATCAGATATTTGACCTGGATTGACCTTTTATATATTTTATCTTTTCTCTCATACTATACCTCTTTATTTTTTATTTTTACATCTTAGTGTGTGTGCATGTCTTCAATTATTATCATTAATTTAATACTAATTATCATCTCACATAGCATTTTCTCAGACCAGCATTGACAAAGACCAATAAAGAAAAACACAAACTGATGTCACCATTTTGGCTGATGGTGGCAATAAGATTGCAAGCCAACAGGTGTTCTGGCAGACATGAGTCTTGCCTCTCTGGAAACTTCATATTCACAGCCTGGACATAAAACCTGGTCTGTGTAATTTCAAGGCCAATGTTCATGTACTCATAAACTTTGCCAGGAATATCTTCCATGCAGAAGGGAGACAGAACATTCAGGAAGAGCAACATAAACTGAGCCGAAGGGGCTGGCAAAGGTACCACACTGGAGCTTCACTGCTGCCATCAATCACTCATTCTTTCCTTCACTCATTGATATTTTCCAGCCTCATGTGCCATGGGATTTAAGATTACAGATGTCTTTAGTGGTCAAGAGACCTCCGGGGTAGCCTAGGGCAGGGGACATGGAACGAAAATGGGCTAGGAAAGATGGACTCTATGCTGCTGCTGTTGGGGGAGGGGGAGAGAATTGACTGAACTATATATATATATATATATGTGTATATATATATATATATATACACACACACACACATATATATACATATACATACACATATATATACATATATATGTATATATATATATACACACACATATATATACACACACATACATACACACACACACATATATTTATTCATAGAACAGTTGGAAAATAAAGTAAAAAATATGTCTTATATATATAAATTTTATTGAATTTTCAATTTTAGCAATTCTATTTTTAATTTTACAAGAACTCTTTCTTGTTCTCTGTTATTTTTTGTCATAGCATTTTGATGCTATTTAATAGATGCAATTGTTTTCCTTAATCTTTCAGCAGGTTATAGTTCTTTTCAGTTCCCTGTCTTTATTTACTCTGAGATGCCATTATCTGCTTTTCTTGGCATCTCTCTATTGTTAAAGGTCTCTCTGTTATTAGAGAGAGGGGAGTGCTTCTGACCTGGGTGGGGCTCACTGTCTGATGGTAGTTGTTTTAGGTTTGATTGGCAGGAAGTTGGCTCAAATGCTGGGAAACTTCCAGATGCCATTCTATGGAGGTCTTTTCTCTAGAGCCATTCAGTTTTTCCAGATAAGAAACTTCATAATTCCTGTCTGGAGGAAAAAGGGCCTGGCTACCAGGAAACTAGTCAGGCATGTTTGGGTGCTTAACAATTCATTGATTAAGTGTTCCAAATCAATCCCACCCTTTGCTGTAATAATAGAAATGGCAAACTTCTCTATAGCTTACTCTGTCTCAGGTACTAATCTAATTGCTTTACACTGTTAATTGCTATAGTAATTGCTTTACTCATTTAATCCTAACAAAGCTATGAGGTTACAGAAGAGGAAACTGAGGCACAGGGAATTTAAGTAACTTGCCTAAGATCACAGAGCTACTAAGTTCTAAAGCCAGGATTTGGACCCACGCTCTTTGACTAACCGTAAGGCCTATGCAGTGCTGCCTCGATAGAAAATGACATAGGCTGGTATTTGGACAATGTTAGTTCCACCCGACGGGTTTTGCCTATTTTACTCACCATTGTACATCAAAATCACAGATCAGGGCAATAAATATTTATGAAATGAGTAAAAATATAAACTTCATACAGAAAAGGCATTTACCTCTCCTGAGAGTGAGCTCACTAAAGGAAGGTGTAGTATGTGCCTGTACTGAGGCCCTCTCTTTTTCTTTTGATTGCTAAAACTCACTTTTCTTTTTTTGTCAGGGAAAGAAAATGGATCTGAGGTTGGAGGAGAGGTGATCTGGGGTACATTTCCTCAGTAGGACTTGGTCATCTCCTCCAATGGTTGGTTATCTCATTCTTTATTCAAAGACAGCTGCTATTACTTGGGAAGGGAGCTTATTACATTTTTCTCAATATTGTATGCTATGAATCAACAGTCCCATCATTAGCTGTCATCTGAAGTTCAGGGCAACCCCTAGCCCCCACCTTTCCTATTAAAAGAAAAAAAAACACCCCAACAACCAAGACCAAGGCTTGATTTTTGTATTGTTCTGTCCGAACGAAGACTCCTATCATTCTTTTCCTTACAGAATGGATTTAATTTTACAGTGATTATTTATAGCATGAATTTTCTGAAATGGAGTAACCTGAAAGCAATGGCATACACAGGCTTTTTACATGCTTGAGTGAAAAAAAATCTGGGTCTTATTTCAATGATTTATTGCTGTTTTGACAGTGTACTATCTTCCACTGAAATGTTTTTGTAAAAATGGGCCCATGCATAATCAGGACCTGAGGTTTTATTGCCAATGTCACTAATATTTATGGTAGTCTATAGAGTAGAAATGATTACTTTTGTTTAGACTGCTTGTTTGCAATTCCAAACTTCTCAATGGCTTATGATTAAGGAAAATACTTTGTGTGGACTTTCCATGTTTTAGAAGGATAGCTATCTTAGTCAGTTCTGTCTGCCATAACAGAATACCATAGACTGGGTGGCTTACAACAAGAGACATTTCTTTCTCATAGTTCTGGAGGGTGGGAGGTCCAAGATCACAGTGCTGACAGATTAGCTTAGCTGGTGAGAGCCCTCTTCCTGGTTCACAGACCACTGTCTTCTTGTTATGTTTTCTCATGGCAGGAGGGACAGGAGAGCTCTCTGGGTCCCTTTTAGACAGGCACTAATCCCATTCCTGAGGGCTCCACCCTCATGACCTACTCATCTCCCGAAGACCTTACCTCCTGATACCATTGCTTTGGGGGTTAGGATTTCAACATAGAACTTTGGAGGGATAGAATCATTCAGTCAATAACTATGGCTGTTATAATAGTTTTTTTTGTTTTGTTTTGTTTTTGTTGTTGTTGTTACTATATTAAACAGAATAATTGACTGGAAGAAAATATAAAGGGGAAAATGAACAATTTCTTAAAAGAAATTAGCAGCTCTCTGGAATTGCTTGGTTATAAGTCACAGAAACCCATTCTATCTATGTTAACTAAAATAGGAACATTTATAGAAGATTACATAAGCCTAGGACAGAGAATGCAAAGAACTATTTGAACTGGGAGCTGGAAAGTCAGAGCTTGAGATCTCCCTTCCTCCCTTCCTCCCTTCTTGCCTGCCTGCCTGCCTGCTTTCTTCAGACCTCCCAAGTGCCAAGCACTGTGGATACAGTGGAGAAATAGATGAGAGCTCAGCGGCACAGAGAATATATGCTAAGTAGCATATATTCTTGTAGGAGGAGATAGCAATAAGCCAAAGTCAAACAATTACAGTAAAACCTTGGTTTGTGACCATAGTTCATTCCAGAAGCATGCTTGTAATCCAAATGACTTGTATATCAAAGAAAACTTCCCCATAAAAAATAATGGAAACTCAGATGATTCGTTTCACAAACCAAAAATCTTCATATAAAAATGATTTTAATACTGTAATATAAATACAAAATAATAAAGAAAATACAAAATATAAAGAAAAATAAACAAATTAATTTGCACTTACCTTTGGAAACCTTCGTGGCTGGTGTGAGGGAGACAAGAAAGGAGGATTATTGTGTCGGATGACTTCACTATCACTCACGGAATCACTGCTATCTATTGGCTCAATGGAATCTTTTTCTTTACGTGCAACTTTAACAAGGAACCTATCTAATAACACTTGGTTTTGCCTCCTTTTTAGGATTTTGCAGAAATGTGATACTGCATTGTCATTAAACAGATTCATTGCTCACACCTTGTACAAAATTTTGCACTGTGTTTCACATTTGATACGTCGTCCTAAGCTTGTTTGAGGTGAAGGATACCTCTGCCTTTTTCTCTTCTTCCTCTGCCAATGAGATGCAGATGTAGACTTCTTATAAAATCTTGCAATTTCAGCCACTTGTATACCTCTTTCTTATTTCTTGACAATTTCCTTCTTAACTTCCACTGTAACCATCTACTTCTTACCACCCTCCTTTTCAAACTTTCTGCATGGGGGCCATTGTATACACTTGCACAGATGTTGACTATAGTATAGTATTAATAAACTGTTGTCATATGCTGTATTTCATGTAACTGGCAATAAGGCAGCAGAGGAAAGGGGCTCTATCTACAGCCTGACCTAGAATGAAGCGAAGTATTCCTAAGCTTACTCTTGTATGGAAAAACAAAGGACTGTCCATAGGTACTTTGAAGTGACAAAAAATTCACTAGTGCCAGTTGTGGGCACCTGCTAGCTTGGCTGAAAAATCACTGATTTCTGCCAAACACCATGGCCTGAGCATGGGAAATGATCACCCACAATCCCACAGCAGGGGCGGGGGGAAGAACCATTGGCTCAGATGTGATCGTGTGACATTAGGCATCATGTACCACTTGTATTGCAAGATATCGCTCTTTTATCAAGCTAAAATTTATTAGAAATGCTTGCTTGTCTTGCAGAACACTCACAGAACCAGTTATTTGCAACCCAAGGTTTTACTGTAAAAGATTCTCATAATTCCAGTGACCATAAATTTCTTGCCCACATTTGAGAACCAATGGGGCACTATTAATAGTCACAGTTGACAATAAGTGTAAACCTGTCCAAGGCACACCAGAAATGTCATGGGCAAAGAACTATGGAGAGAATTAGAAGAGGGTTATGTTGTAATGACTGCGTGGCTACTTGAGACTGGTGACAAGAGGAGTTCTATGTAAGCTGAGACCTGAATGACAAGAAGGAGCCAAGTGTAGGAAGATGACAGGGATGAACCTTCTAGGCAGAGAGATCAACTAAGGGCTCTCAGGGAGGAACAGGCATGGAACATTTGCGGAATACAAGGCCAGTGTGGTCGGCATGCAGTGGACAGAGAGAGCCTGGTTGGAAAGGGGCCCAGAGACATAGGCAGGGGTGATGTGAGGTCGAACCTTCTGGACATTAATAGTTTGGCTTTATTTATACAAATCACGATGGGAAGCCACTGGAAGGTTTTCAGCAAGGAAGTGACATGATCTGTTTTACTTTTGTAAAGAGCACCCTGTAATGTTATGCAGTTAGGGTTTAAAAAAAGTTGTTTGCAATTTTTATTGATCTTTCTTCGATGTAGTTATTTCTTTTCTTTTTTTTAAAAAAGATTTTAAGAAATGTTTATTTTTGAGAGAGAACACACACATATGAGAGTGGGAGAGGGGCAGAGAGAGAGGGAGACAGAGGATCTAAAACTGACAGCACAGAGCCCCATGTGGGCCTTGAACTCATGAACCACGAGATCATGACTTGAACTGAAGTTGGTCGCTTAACCAACTGAGCCACCCAGGTGCCCCTGTAGTTATTTTTTTTAAAGTTCCTATTTTGAAGAGATACAAACTTACATAAAACCGTATCACTGTATATCAAATGATATGGTATCTGACATTTTCCTTAAAATTAGAGATAGGAGTTCCTGGGTGGCTCAGTTGGTTAAGCTGCTGGCTTTTGATTTCAGCTCAGGTCATGATCTTGCAGTCATTGGTGAGCTGGCAGTGTGAAGCCTACTTGGGATTTTCTCTCTCCCTCTCTCTCTGCCCTTTCCCTGCCCTCTCTCTCTTTCAAAAGTAAATAAATAAACATTTAAAAAAATTAGAGGTGAAACAGGATTGACTATGATTGGATACTTGTTGAATTAGAGTTTGACTATTATTTCTATTGTATATGTTTAAAGTGTTGTTTTTTTTTTTTTTAATAATGAAATGTTAAAAAGAAAAAAAAAAGGCCCACTCTGGCTGTGGCAGGTTGGCTGTAGTGTGGACACAGAGAAGTGAGTGGATTGGGGATACTTTTTGTAACTAGAGCCAACAGGACATACTGGTAGGGGTGAGGAAATGAGAAGATCCAGTGGTAACTCTTAGGATTTTTAGCTCAGCAGCTGGCTGGATTAAGATGCTATTGGCCAAAAAAGTGAAGACATAGGAGGAGCATGTTCAAGTGGGGAGGGGGGAAAAGTTCTCTTTTGAGCATGTTCAGCTTAACATTAGACATCCACATGGGAATGTCCAGTGGGCAAATCTGGCATCTCGCATAAGACACATGATGTCTTATGAGCTACTTCAGGTGCCCTCACACTCACCTGACCTGAGATCCTCTGCTTATTTGTTCTGTCTCTGTCGCTGATTCTGGTGGGCTCCCAGTGGCTTTTTTGTAGGTGCCACCTGACCAGTTAAAGCCCTGTTTCCCAGGGGACTCCCCATTGATGCTGACCTGCTCAGTGCCTGGACAAAAACAACTGGGAAATGAGGAAGAGTTAACACCTCATGGAGTAAAGCTTTGGTCAAGGGGGAATGGGAGCCAGTGGATAAGTTCTTCCCTCTTTCTCTCTTTGGAGCCAGTTCTGGGATGTGTTCACTCATGTGGCCTCTTGGAGGATGGTCTAGGGAGATAGAGCAGTCATGCAGAAGCCAGCTGTGTAATATACCATTGTATTTTCCTTCCTTCCTTTCCTGCCTCACCCTCCTTTCCTCAACATTTGGAGAACAAAAGAGGTAGATTCAGTAAAGCAGATGGAAAAGGAGGCAGCAAAGTAGAAGGAAAGCCAGGAAAAAGGAATGCCATGTAAATCTTTTAAAGGAGGTAATGCTCATCTTTGTTGAATACTGCAGACAGCGCAAGTAAGAGAAAACTAGAAGGGTGATCCTTAGATTTGGCAAACTCACAGGTCATTCATTAGTCAACTTGATAAGACCAGCTTTCATGAGGTGATGGAGAAGGAAACATGACTACAATGGACTGAAGAGAGAATAGAAGGCTTAAAATTTTTAAAAATGTAGGCAGTAAATAGAGACATCCTTTGTTTTGAAGAGGAACTGACATGGTGGCTGAAAAATGATTGTGGAAGAGGAAGGATTTTCATTTTTTGAACAAGGGCAAAAATTACTGTATGTTCCTGGGAATAAGGTGGGGGGGGGGGGACATAATTGTGAAAGTGAAGTCTGTGAGACTGTCATAGGGAATGTATTTAAGGGCTCCAATGAGAAGTAGGTGGACATGGGAGGGCTAGTGTTTGAAAAGGGGAGAATGTGCATTTTGGAAATGGGGAGCAAATAGACTGGGGATATGTCGTAGGATCACTTGGCAGTGTTAAGGCAAATTGAGAGTTGTGGCTGGGACGAGTCCCTTTGGGTTGGTGCCAGTGTCTTTCAGTGAGCCTGCTTTCTTGTTCCCGCTCTTCCCAGCCAAGGCTGACTTTCCATT
Source organism: Hyaena hyaena (assembly GCF_003009895.1). Taxonomy (NCBI): domain Eukaryota; kingdom Metazoa; phylum Chordata; class Mammalia; order Carnivora; family Hyaenidae; genus Hyaena; species Hyaena hyaena. Next base: position 578,424 of record NW_024080745.1, on the reverse strand, counting down.
TCTTCTCAGTTTTAGAACTGAATTCTAGTCTCTGGAAAAGTTGCCCTTACATGTAATCTACTCCTGGTCCCATCAACTGTGGTAGGGAGTTGGTCATGGATGAGACACAGTTGTCAAAAGACCAGCACATGGCTAAGGCAGGCACACCAGGAGATAACTCCACCCTGGCCTTCTGAACTTCCTGCCCTATAAAAGGGCTGGAGAACAGGTTGGATGCATCTGGCTAAGCTGAATTTTTGTTTGTTTGTTCATTTGTTTCTTGGGATAGCCTCGTTATAGGCATAGCAATCCATAATCAGACTGTGTTCTGAGTTTTAGTTTGGGACCTTTGTTCTCTATAGCTGCAAGGAAGTATCTTCTTTTATTAGACCCAATCATCTCAAAGAATTTGTGTAGGAGGAATTACAAATAGAGATTGTGTGTGTGCATGTGTGTGGTGTGTGTGTGTTCTCCCCGCTAGTGGTATCTTGGCTTCTGTTCCTTGCTGAATACAGGAAGACCCACATTTTTTCTGTGGGGGAGGGGTCTTGTGTAGTGATTTGCTCACAGGAGCCAATGGCCCATTTTGGGAAATGTTCTGGGGAACCTCCTTGGGGCTGCAGCATGGGGGTAGAGGAATTTAGAGCTTAATGATTCAGTGTTTTGGCCTTTACCACTACTTGCAAGTCTCTGTGCCATTGTGTTGTTCACGATTGCCAGGTTATCCCTACAGCCAGGCAGAAAGACGCTTTGGTTGGGAGCTCAGGCCTGTAGTCAGATCTGGTTTAGGTCTCCACTCTGCCATTTACATACTTAGCGACCATGGGACATTCTTCAAATACACCTTCTTTATGTGGTTCTTGGGGAGAGGAAATGTGTGAAGAGCAGTCAGCAAGAAGCCTAGCACAAAGTAGACATGGCACAAATGAGAAGAGTTTAATTTCCAGGGGCACCTCAGTGTCTCAGTCAATTGAGCCTCTGACTCTTGATTTTAGCTCAGGTCATGATCCCAAGGTCATGGGAGGGGAGCTGAGTATGGAGTGTGGAGCCTACTTAAGATTCTGTCTCCCTCTGCCCCTTTCCCCTGTTCACATGCTCTCTCTCTCTCTCAAATAAAACTAAAAAAAAAAAAAAAAAAAATGGTTTAATTTTAGAAGGACCTATTGGTATAAAATGCTATTATTGTATGCCCAGTGCAGTGTATGGCCTAGAGAAAGAAGACAAAGCTATTTGGTGAAAGAGGTGAGACTAGGGAATAAAAGAGCACCAGGTAAAACACAGAATTATGGAACTTTAGTTTGTGAGGAAGATTTTGATTAAAATCTCAAATATGCTGCTTGGACCCTTGATGAAGTTACATCACTAAGCCTCAGTTTCCCATCTATAACAGGGGAATAATAATGTCTGCCAATGTAGTTGTTGTAAAATATAGATCAATAGAACACTAAGCATAAGGCCTGACATTTAGTAGCTATTCATAAAGAGCTTTGATGATTAATAATAGTAGATGGTAATTATTACTCACACAAAGAGGCAGTGTAGCTGAGTGGGATGGAGTGGCCTCCTGCATTCCTGAAATTGTACCAAATTAGTAATTACCCACTTTGCAAGGGCAGAGGTTGACCCTACCCAAATCTCAATTCTGATGATTTCACAAAGGTTGTTAGATTTGACATGACAAGGGCTCCTTTCAAACATACATAAGTTAGTAATAATCTTGGCCATGACTCTTGGATACTCCATCTTTCATTTTGCTTTGGGCATCTCACCCTTCTGTTAAAAGCAGTATATATTAAATCTCATTTTTTTTTCTTACTCTTTTGAATCTGATCACTCAGGCCTTGATAAAATCCTTGTTCTGGAGTTTGTTCCAAGTTCATGGAAACAGCATCACAATGTATTATTCTTGCCAAAATTGCTTAAGTGGAATTGAATCACAAGGAAACAATCAGATTAATTCAGAATGTGGTACATTCTACAAGACATGTAACTGCCCAGGACTCTTCAAAAAAACTTGAAAAACAAAGCAAAACAATAAGGTCAGGGTTGGAGGTATGTAAAGTTAGATTGAAAGAGACTAAATATATGTGATAACCAGGTACAATGCCTGCACCTTGAATGAGTATTGAGAGCCCTCTCCTCAAAGAAAGAAAGAAAGAGAGAAAGAGAGAAAGGAAGGAAGAAAGAAGGAAAGAAAGAGAAAGAAAGAGAAAGAAAGAAAGAGGAAGAAAGAAAGAAAGAAAGAAAGAAAGAAAGAAAGAAAGAAAGAAAGAAGGAAAGAAGGAAAGAAGGAAAGAAAGAGAAAGAAACCCAACCATAAAACATATTATGGGACAACTGGGGAAATTTGACTATGGACTGTATATTATATAATATTATTCAATTTATGATAAGATTCCTGAGTATGAAAATGGTAGTGTGGGTGTGTAGGAGAATATACTTGTTTTTTTTCAGGCAATACACATGTAAATATTGAGGGGAAAAGTATTATAATTTCTGCAGTTTCTTAAAAAAATTTTTTAATGTCTATTTATTTTTGAGAGACAGAGAGACAGTGCTAATGGAGGAGAGGCAGAGAGAGAGAGACACACATAAGCATAAAGGCCGAGGTGGGGCTTGAACCCATAAACCGTGGGAGCATGACCCAAGCCGAAGTCAAATACTCAACCAACTGAGCCACCCAGGCACCCAATTACTGCCATGGTTCAATCAAATAGTATGTAAATGTATACATTTATATCCATAGGTAGATGTATAAAGAGAAAAAAAATATTTTTTGGAACATGGAAAATACTAACAACTGTTTAACCTATATGAAAGGTTCATAGGTATCCATTAAACTGTTCTTTCAATGTTTCTAAAGCTTGACAATTTTCAAAATGAAAAGTTGGGGGAGGAAAGCTTGTGGAAGAAAATGAGCTAGCCCATCTGCATGGTTACTTCCAGTGAATGCTGAGTGAGGAGCCCTCTATTCAACCTCACAGACCCTGGGGCTTTTATCCTTTCGGAGACTAAGAGCTCACACCATAGACTTGAGCCCTTGGCCAAGTCTCACCTGGGAAATCCTCTGTTCTTTACAGTCCTGCAGCTGAAACTCTGGAGTCTGAGATGGATGTGGAGAGAAAGCTTGTTCAGAAAAGGAAGCAGTCAAACAAACATGCATTTGAGGGAGCACCCATTAAAAAGATCCTAGGATGTAAAGTCCTTTTAGTTTTCAGCAGGCATATGGCCCGTTAAGCATCTGTGTAAATTTAGTTGGAATCTTGTCTGCCTAGGTGATGAGAATAAGAATTCCAGGGTAAACATAATTCAGGAATTTATACCTGGAATTTCTGGGAGAAATTAATAGAACTAGGTGAAAGAATTTCCTTTCAAGAATGGATTTATTAAGGACAGATGGGTCCTGGGGTCATTCTTCTTAGAGCTTAATTACCATGTTCTGAAGTACTTTGAGATCTTAGTGACTTGACTCCTTCGGATCCACTGGTGTCAAATTTAAAACCAACCACACAAAATGTTGGGGGCAAAAAGTAGTCCAGTAAACAAACTTATTAATAGAAATGAAATTCCACAGGGAACACAGGCACACACAAGTCAGTGGGATATTAAATTCCTGTGATAAGTTAACATGGATTAAGCAAAACTTTTTATAGTGCAAGTTCTTAGTATCAAATTTTGAAGCACAGCAACATCTAATAATATAATTATAATATATTAACTATTTATTTTTTTAATGTTTATTTTTGAGAGAGCGAGCAAGCAGGGGAGGGGCAGAGAGAGAGGGAGAGAGAGAATCCCAGACGTGGAGCTCGAAACCATGAACCACGAGATCATGACCTCAGTTGAAATCAAGAATCCATTGCTTAACTTACTGAGCCACCCAGGTGTCCCTATATTAACTATTTCTAATAGGTTGCAAATAATGCTAAAGGGCTATATTGAAAGAAAACATTGTTTCACTCAATAAATAATTATTGGACACCCTTTCTGTTCTGAATTTGGGAATAAAGCCAGGGACATATCTTCCTGGAGCCCACTCTCCACCAATGAGGCAGGCTTATTATGTGATGAGTTACAATAGTAGCAAATGACCAAAAAGTAGCAAAAAGAATAGTTTGTAGATCTGACATCTGGAATAGCTTAGATTTTGTGAATGCTACTCATCACAGAAGAAAACTATCAAATGTAGAACTATTTAAAACATTTTTTAAATGTTTTATTTATTTCTGAGAGAGAGACAGCATGAGCAGAGGAGGGTCAGAGAGAGAGGGAGACACAGAATCTGAAACAGGGTCCAGGCTCTGAGCTAGCTGTCAGCACAAAGCCCAACGCAGGGCTCGAACCCACACACAGTGAGATCATGACCTGAGCCAAAGTTGGACACCTAACCGTCTGAGCCACCCAGGCACCCCTGTAGAATTATTTTTTAATGTTAATTTATTTTAGAGAGAGAAAGGGAGAGAGAGAGAGAGAGAGAAAGCAGGGAATGGGCAGAAGGAGAGGGAGACACAGAATCTGAAACAGGCTCCATGTTCTGAGCTGTTAGTACAGAGCCAGATGTGGAGCTTGAACTCACGAATCGTGACCCTTGTTGAAGTCAGTCGCTTAAGGGACTGAGCTACCCAGGCGCCCCTGTAGAACTATTTTTAATATATTTAAAGTTTTTCTGAAAATTTTTTCATTGTACAAAGACTTTAATTTTCTTTTCTCTCTTTTTCTTTTTCTTTCTTTCTTTCTTTCTTTCTTTCTTTCTTTCTTTCTTTCTTTCTTTCTTTTTCTTTTTTTTTTTCTTTCTTTTTCTTCCTTCCTTCCTTCCTTCCTTCCTTCCTTCCTTCCTTCCTTCCTTCCTTCCTTCCTTTCTTTCTTTTTTCTTGAGAGGACACAAGTTAGTGAGGGGCGGAGAGGAAAGAGAGAAAGGGAAGCAGGGCTCATGTTTACTCGAAGCAGAGCTTGAGTTCACTCAAAGCTGGGCTTGAGCTCACCGGATACAGGGCTCAAGCTCACTTCATAAGAGGCTCGAACTCACGAATTGTGAGATCATGACCTAAGCCAAAGTCAGATGCTTAACGACTGAGCCACCCTGGTGCCCTAAGGCTGTAATTTTCTAAGATAACTTTAAATACTGAAGGTTGGGACTTTTGTTCTTTTGTTTAGGTCCCCCACCCTAATACTTTCAGATAGAGTGATTGACAGGATGAGTAGCTATGCATGTGATTGTCAGCATGAAGATTGCATGGGACAATGCTCACAGTCCTCCATTCCACCAGCATGACAGTGTGGCTAGTGGTTAAAGGTACCAGTATTAGAGTTAGATTCTTGAGTTCAAGTCCAGGCTCTGCCACTTGATAGCTGGGTTGTATGGGCTGGTTACTCTCTCACGCCCAGTTTCCTCAGCTAAAAATGAAGATAGTCATAGTACTACCCTCCCTAACTCTTGTTTTTTCTTTTAGCATTCTAAATAAGATAATGCAGATAAAGCACTTAGCAGAAAGTAAGTCTTCAATAGATTTTAACTATTTTTTAACCTAATTTTTTTATTAAGCAATTCAGGAATCAGGCAGCATCCCATCTAGCAAGTAGAGGGGAGCTCCTTAAATTTTAATATTATATGATTGCTTTAGTTTTTGTGACTAGTAGATTGTCTGATCATGCCCACTGGCTTTTTGTTCTCATTTTTCAAGTTGAATGCAGGCAGACCCCTGATTTCACACCAAATGCATTCACTTCTAGTCTTGTATGCACAGTAATCAAAGTGGGCTTTTACTGTCCTAGAGAAAAAAAACACCGTAAAATTTTATCTGTAGTATAAAAACCTAAATCTGACATAGGAAAGAAAGTTCGAAAGTATTAGAGATTAATACAAGAAAGTTTGGGTTTTTCAAAGACAAATATGCAAAGTTGAGAATGACCTTTTCCCTGAATGAGCATCTGGAATGACTGTATGCAGATTAGTACACTCAGGATCCCAGCAAGTGCCAGCTACTTCTGACTCCACTGGAGCTTTTTTTTCTAGCAACTTTGGGAAATCCATATCTTTATTACTTTTGTTTTTTTAATGCTGGACAGTGTGACAGAGATGGCTAATTGTCTCAATATTCATTTCTCCCTTCTTTTTTGTTAGAGGACACTGATTTTTAGTTGGACCTTTGGCTACCCAGAATATGGACTACATTTCCCAAGCTCCCTTGCAGCTAGGCATGTGATCATGTGACTAAGTTCTAGACAAAAGGCTGTGAAGATTTATGTTCTTGCAAGGAAAGATGTGCTTTCTTTTCTTTCCCAATTCAGCCAGAATGTAGGTGTTGTGGTGAGCTACCTAGACCATGCAGATGAGAATAACACCCGAAGAAAGGTGGAAGGAACTTGAATTTGGATACTATGGAGTAGCCACATTATATTAGAGAAAAATATAATTCTATTTTGTTTAAGTCATGGCTACTCAGTCTCCTTTAACTGTTAGTTGTATCTAGATCATAAGTAATACAGGCAGGAATGAATATGGAAGTAGAAGTGTCTTCCCAGCACCTCCCCTGACCGTAGTTTTTTGTTTTTTTTTTTTCTGGCTTGAATCCTGGGGGAAGATGCTGATGCATATGTGTGTGTGTGTGTGTGTGTGTGTGTGTGTGTGTGTGTGTGTGTGTGTGTGTTGTTTTACTCTGTATGTAAGAATTCATTCGCTGAACATAAACAGTATTTATATTGAAAGTTCCAGGCATTTTACCTTGAACGCGCATGCGTGAATGCACACACACGTACACTTCTATATCAATCTTAATTATCATGTTTAATAAGCATACAGTCTAGATTAGAAAATCTATATAGTATGAGAAGTAATGTATGGCCAAATGAAATGAGATAATGAACATCAGAAAGTTTCACAAAGGCCATAATTTTTACTCTATACCTAATGAATTACCTATGAAAGTAGAAAGCTAATCTCCAGAAGAACGAGGGATGGGAGTTGACTTCATTTAGCTTTCCCCATTGTTTACAGAACACCCTACTCCTAGATTTTCTTCAGTTCTGTGTCATGTCGCCCCCTCCACGGTCTTCCGGCTCTTTCTTGGCACTCTCCTCTTCCCCACCCACATAATGCCTCCATTCCAGAGGCCTGTTATCTCACAAGTCTGGCCCTCCTTTATCCTTTGTGTGAGACAGGCAGTCAGCATCACTGTCCCAGTTTCATAGATAGAGCAACGGTCATTCTTCTATTGTTACTCGACCAAAGTTAACCAGTGAGTCATTCTAAAGTCCTAGAACGGATCCCAATTCTTGTTCCTGGCATCATTTGCAGAACCAAATTACATTGCAGGTTCAGGAGGGTGCTGGCCTTTGAACAGCTCAGGAAGGAATGCATCTGCGTGTGACTTAGTTAAAAACAAGGATTAACTCTCTATTGAAAACTGCTGGCCTGAAAAAGAAATGTATTAATGTAAAATCATCTAACATCATCTTCATACCAAAAAGATGCTTAACTGCTCTGAAAATGCTCTGCAAGTGCTTTGGTTCATGGCTTCCTAAGTACTAGGTTTTCAACCAGAATATGTCTTATTTACAGTTGAGAAGATCAATTTTTTTCCTCTTACAATAGTCACCTATGTGAATTTAGATCTGGGAGGAAACAATTTATTTCCTTCTTTTCACAAGAGGATCTTTAAAGCATCTAAGAACAACAACAACAAGAATAAATTTAAAAGAAAGTATCTAACAGAGAAAAAAATTGGCTTGCTCATGTATTAAAATTAGGAACACAAGCCATTCCAAACACAAGCTGTTCATATTTAGTAGGGAGAGGCTTTTTATGTAGCATTTTCAGCATAGCTTAGAATCTCCTAATTTTTTCCCTTTCCTTGTGTCTTTCTTTGCATCACATGTAATCCTGTTTCTTCTTCCTTTCACCCACCCTCCTAGCCAAGTTGACGAGAGGCACAAAGTGTGCCTGCAGTAGTAACTCTAGATTTAAAAGTAGCAACAACGTCAGTGTGAAGGCAATTTAGAGTTTGAATATTAAATATAGTGACTTTATCCTTTGTTTCATAGCTATGGGAAAAGGGAAAATTTTGGAAAGCAGAAATAGGATTTCTTACTTGGAATCCAGGAACCCTTAAAGCTGTCCTTCTTAGGATTTTCAACTGCAACTACCCTTTGAGCCCTACTCAGACACCCTGAGTCTAGATCCCTGAAGATGGGTCATGGGAATCTTCAGTTTAAGAAACTTCCTCGGTGGTCCTTATAACCATTAACAGAGAGTCTCTGCTCTGAGGAGTCCATGGATGGTCTTTAAGGGCTTTATGAAGCTCCTCAATATGTATACAAAGTGTGGTACAAACGCATTTAAGTGTGTTTTTCTGAAGGAGATTCTCAAGGAGTTCTGTGACCCTGGAAAAGGTCACAGGGTCACATTTAAGGACCTAAATGGCTGATAAATGTAAGGGGAAATAACCCCATCTCACTTATTAGTGAACAGGAACTAAAAAAATTAGTAAATGGATTGAAAAATCGGATACAGTATTTGTCAAAGATCTAGAAAAGTAGGAGTTCCCATACATTGAATATGAAAACTAGTGATTACAGACATTTTGGGGAGCAATTTGACAATAGCTATTGAGACTTAAAATACATTCTCCTTACAACCCATTTTAAGTACGTACAAATTCTTGAATGTATGAACCTGACTTGCTTAAGGATATTCTATGGGGTATTGTTTGTTTATAATTGCAGAAAATTGGAAATAACCTAAAAATTCACCAATAGGAGAATGGCTAAATAAAATGTAGTATAATAAAGTGCTCAATTACTATAAAGTGATTACAAGGAATGATCTAAATCCTCATGTTAATAATTATGAAAATAATAGTGAATACTCACATGCTTACTTACTGGCACTCTTCTGACAATTCTGCATATATTAACAAAAAGTCTGGACCCCAAAACATAATACATAATTCTTTTTTAAATTAAAAAATTTTTTTAATGTTTTATTTATTTTTGAGAGAGAGACAGTGTGAGCAGGGGAGGGTCAGAGAGAGAGGGAGACACAGAATCTGAAGCAGGCTCCAGGCTCTGAGCTGTCAGCACAGAGCCCGAAGTGGGGCTTGAACCATAAACCGGGAGATCATGACCTGAGCTGGTTCATGAACCTAACTGACTGAGCCACCCAGGCACCCCACATAATATATAATTCTGAGTAAAAAAAGAATGATACAAAGAATGATACATGTTGTGATACTACTACTGATGTCTAAAAGTACAAAATAATACATGGTTTATCAATACACATGTAGTGAACATGTGAAAACATGGATTTCCCAAATATACACAAAATTCTCTATAACTGAGATCTAGGGTGGCACTAGGGAGGGTTTATACAACTGGGGGCATTTCAGTCTACTTTATTTTGTCAGAAACCTGTCATTTTCTAAAAGACCTATAATTAACAAACATTTATATGGTACTGTACTCTCACAACCAATTAGCAAAGGGTGGTGATTAATTTTATATGCCAACTTGACTGGGCTAAAGAGTGTCTAGATAGCTGATAAAACATTATTTTTTGGGTGTATCTGTGAAAGTGTCTCTGGAGAGATTAGCATTTGAATCAGGAGACTGAATAGGATCGCTTTACCCTATGCAAGTGGGCATCACCCGATCCACTGAGCACCCTCAGTAGAGCGAAAAGGCAGAGGAAAGGTGAATTTGCTCTTTGTTTGAGCTGAGACCTCCATCTTCTCTTGCCCTCAGGCATTTGGGACTCATACCAGGACTGACAGCATTGGCCCCAATTTTTTTAGATCTTCTCAGAATTCACAATAACTGGGGAGTAAAGGGCTTAGTATTGCCAGGCATGTACCATAAATTTAAGATTAAGAAAACTGGAAAAACTCAAAAGATGCAATTTTGATTTAATAAAATCAAGTGTCTTCCCTCTCTTCCTACCTCACTCTATATTAAAAAAAAAAAAAGGAAAAAGGGCTAGGGAAAAAAATTATGGCTACTCAGTTAATTATTCTTTTAATCAAATTTCAAAGTTAGAGCTCTTTACCTCTAACTTCTCCATCCTCTTTGTTGGCAGGTTTAAGTGGTCCTACAAGGATCTGCACCTTTGGTCCCAGCACCCTCCCAGTTCACCCCATACCCTACCCACACGGACTCCTCATCCTCATTTTTGCAGTGCCAACCTTTGCATATGCCACTTCCTTTGCCTGGGAAAGGCTTCTTTCTGACCCTGCTTGCCTGGAAAAGCCCGATCATCCTTTAAGAACCAGCTCGAAGTTCACCTCCTCTGTGAAGGCTCCCCTGAAATAGGAGTCATTCACCCCCACATGCTGATTGAGTACTGTCAGTGCTTCAGCCAAAGACCACCAGGAACATGCCAGCAATGACATGAGGTAGGTTTATTACTCATTGATGGAGGGAAAACATGCTCCATGTGCTACAGAGAACTTATAAGATTTGGGCTTTTGTTGGGTGACTTGGGGAGGATCTACTGACTCAAAACTCTGCTCTAGATTGGAAGCTGCCAAAGAGCAATGGGCAGTTATATGATTGGGTATTTCATGGGTGGCACAGTGACCTTGTTTTTGTCTTGGCATAGACAAAATTACACCATGACCTTGTTTTGTTGCACTTTATCATGGTTCAGAGTAAGTTTATCTGAGGTTGGTGTACTATGAGACTGTTTATGTCTAACCGGAGAACAAAATGGCCTGACTATGAGTGTCAGGCCAGCTTGTAATACTATTGGGGTCCAGCTGTGATTATCTGTGGGTGTCAGGGGCTGGTTTCTTTTTTCTTAGCACCTACAGTACAGCAGTTCTTGGACTTTGATATTGTTTTTATGTCTTTTACATTGCTTGGCATGTTGTATTATGACACAGACGGTGCTGTCCATTCGAACCCTCCCCCCACAGTGGGGCAAGCATGGGATGTCAGTGGGACTGACCCCACCTCCAGCTTCAGTGATGAGCCTTGATTTGTCTAGAACAACCCAGTGACTAGTTCAAGGATGGGCACTGCAGATGATGTTGCCTGGAAATAGGCACTGAGATTTGCACGGAGGAGAGTTGGTGCGGAAGGCTCACAGGAAGGACGTTGATGGAGAGGGAAATCCAGGGAGGCAGTGCAGAAAGTCGAGCTGTTGTACGGTTGCAGCAAAGGCCTCATCTGATCCTCCTTGGGAGCTTTGGAGCTGCGATACCCCTCCAGAGAGGTCTGAACTGATGCAGGGTGAGGCTTTGTACTTGCTCATTGACCAGCAGTTTCTTCCCCAAAGGGGCAGGCGGCCCCTATTGGCTAGAGAGCACTGTCTGCGGAGGAACTCACTTGTGAACAATCACCTGCTCCAGCAGCGGGGGATGGGAGTTTCAGTGCTGAAAGGAGAATCTGGTTGGTATAGCCACTAAAATGGACAGATAGGAATAAACAATTTTCTTGTCCTACTGATAATTTCACCTCTAGAAGATAGGATTTTGGTGCCAGTTCAATCCAACGAGGAGCACTCGGTAGGTGAAATGAAGAGCCTTGGAAAACAGTTACTATTATTTATGTAAACACATGGCTCAAGGCCAACCCAGTTGGGAGTATTCTTTGAGTACAGTGATTATTTCAGGGAGCTCAGGAATTTTTTGGTACTTAAGGGAAGAGAAGTGTGTTTTCCTCCATTAGACGCCAGAAGAAAGAAGTTTCTGGTAGCATCATCAGGACAAAACCAGCATATGGACCATGGAAGAATTGAGAAACTTGTAGGGAAATGAGGGTGGTGATAGAATGTTGGAGCTACGTCAATGATCAGGCCACAGGTAATTGTGCACATCTCTTTCCAATTCTGTGTTTAGTGATTTTATACTTTTAGCTTGAAATAGATCATGGTGGGAGTATTCACAACATGGAAATTGGCAAACATGATAAATCAAGGCTTTGTTCTCCAGAGAATCAGTTAATTGTTATACACACTTTCCAGCAAACCACTAGTGGAGCCCTGATCAAAACGTGCCTGAAGCCTGTTCTTGTTACATGACAGGACTTTTCAGTTACATGAGTCGATAGATTCTCTTTATTATATAACCTATTTTGACTCATAATTACCACATAATACAGTTTATCTGTTTGTACTTCAGTTTTCTCCAATAAGCTGAAAGCTTCCTAAAAGTCAGGGAACATCTTTTTCTTTGAATTTTCAGTGCCCAGCATACATTGAATACATAAAGTAGAACGATCCTTAAACTGAAAAAGATCAAGCAAGCGTTGATAGAAAGGTAACAGACATTTAAGATGAGTGAAAGTACAGGTGTTCAACTTGTCTGTTTTGTTGGCCTAAAGAAATTACATTCCAGAGTTGAGAGAATTATGACAAATTGTCAATGTGGGAGAGAAGATAAAAGATAGGCGATACCCATTTGATTTTCTAAGAAGGAGGAAAGCAGATTCTGCAAGCTGTGTGGTTTCCTGATGAACTCACATAGGTTCTAGAAGGGATTGTTGAAATGTTAGTTAGTGAAGGAGATGAAGCAATGTTCACCAGGATATGCTCATTAATAACAAAAGCAAAAGTGGACAGCCAAGGGTTTGCATAATGTAACATGGCCATGGAGTTAAATTTAATGGGGATAAGTGAAAGATACTGTATTTGTGTCCAAAACACCAATGGCACACTTTCAGGATGTGACATGGCTTAGCAGAGATTATATCTGACAGTCAATCCAGTTTGAGTCACCTATGTGATGTGACCATGAAGAAAGCCGGTACAATCCTGGGTAGCATTAAACTAAGCTTAGTTTGGTCTTGTGACTTACTGATTGATGTGCAAGTCTTATCTGATGACCTAAACAGAAACAGATCCTGTTTGAACAGCATTTTGAAAAATGAGTTCTCCTTCCTCCCTCAAACCTGGCAGAGCCTTTTTGAAGAGAAACCAGGGTGTGTGACTCAGGTGGGGGTAGTACCTGCTGATGAATTGCGTTGGTGGCTGCACGGGGAGTAAGCTCCACCCAGGTTCAGGTGATCGGTCTGCCTATTCACATGCCATTTCCATGCTGTATTACTTACCGAGACTTTGCGGTGTGTCACTGTCTGATACAGCGGGTTGTCCTTCGTAGCCCTTCCTTTTTAGTGTTTTTGAGATATTCTGATGGTGTCCATGATCTATAAGCTCCTATCCTCTCCGGCACCTATCTCCCCGTTCATTACATGGCAACGAGAACTGTGTGTGGATGAGAACAAGGAAGCAGCTTCTGGGCACTCCTCTCTCTCACTCTCCCCACCTCCACACCCATTTTTCTCAAGGAGAGTTGGTGAATGTGGGCTCGGTTAATATTAAGACAGCCACAGCCTGACTTCCATTCTTGGCTCAGCTGCTTATCACTTGTGATCCTGGATAAGTTCCCTAAAATCCCTAAACCTCAGTTTCCTCCTCTGTAAAGTGGGCAAAATGATGCCTTCCTCAGAGTGAGAATGAAGGGAATTGAAATGCAGACAGCACTTAGCCCAGAGTCTAGTATATAGAGAAGAATCTCCTTCTCTGGCGGCCATGTCTGCTGTTGTTCTTGTAGGAGATGGTGCTTTGTTAGTATAGTTCCTGTTATTTTTATCAACGACTCCTTGATTTCCTTTATTCTGGTTCATGAATTTGAATGTGAAGAAATGATATCTCTATTTTATTTAACCTTTCTTTGAGATCTAGCTTTTCCTTCTAGTAAGACTGCAGGAAACTTGACTGCAGTGGTATTAGCATTGTGACTTTGTCGCCACAGAAACCAAAGATCTTTTCACATAGTCTGATAGTTATTGCAGACATCTCAATATATCTGCCATCATGCTTTGAAATGACAGTAGCTATTTGACCCTTCATCAGATACTCATATTTAAAGCATTGATTGGGGGCCTGGGTGGCTCAGTCAGCTGAGTGTCCAGGTTTGTCTTAGGTCATAAGCTCCTGGTTCATGGGTTTGAGCCCCACGATGAGCTTTGTGCTGACAGTGCCAAACTTTAGATTCTCTGTCTCCCCCTTTCTCTGCCCTTCTCCTTTTCAGTCTCTGTCTCAAAAAGAAACATTAAAAAAATTTTTTTTTTAAATAAAACATTGCTAAAGTAGTACACATATTACTACGGCACATTATTTAAATATTTGGTAGCCATAACAACATGATTGTTTTCTTTTATAATTTTCTTTATTTAAAACATTATTCTGAGAAGTTGTCTGTAGGCTTTACCAGCTGGCCACTGGAAGCCGTGGCACATAAAAGGTTAAGTGCCCTGTGCTGGTCAGCTCGGTTGGATGAAGAGCAGTGAAGGTCATAGGGGCTCTCTTGTAAGGCCAGTTCACCTCCCTTTGCTCTATTCCTCAGCCCCAGAGATGGGGTAGCATATCCAGAGGCATGTCTCAGTCTCAGAAGGGACTGAGACCCACCCAAACAAGCCCGTCTCTTTGGCAGTGAACAGAATGCCCTGTGGATGGTGGATTAGCCTTGGCGTTGCATTATGGGAAGGGTGGGCCATTTGGGTATGAAAGTCAGTTGTTGTCAAAGCAATAAAGGCAGAAATGACTCACTCGTAACTGGTGGCGGGACCTGTGATTGATCAGCAGTCCTTCATTCTGACTGTCTCTCTCAGTCTAGGCCTTTTTTTCCTTAAGTTTATTAGTTTTTAAGCTTATTTATTTATTTTGAGGGAGAGCAGGGTAAGAGAAGAGAGAGAGGGAAAGAATCCTAACCAGGCTCTGCACTGTAAGAGAGGAGCCCTATGTGGGGCTCAAACTCACAAGCTGTGAGATGATGATCTGAGCCAAAATCAAGAGTCAGATGCTCAACCGACTGGGCCACCCAGGCACCCCTCTCAGTCTAGGTCTTTTGTTCTACATCAAGTAAGGCTCTCCACTTCCTATTCCTTTCTCTCCTCATCCTCACTCATCTCTCTTTCTCCATCTTGTCTCTGCTTCCCTGTCTCTTTCCTTCCCTCATTTTTCTCCTCCCCTCTCTCTACCTCCCCCCGCACTTCTACAGGGAAGAAGCAGTAGAAAATTCTGAATTTAGTATTGAGCACATAGTGGACATTCTTCTCTATGCCTGACCTCATGTTCTTGACACTGATACTTGTTGGCTTTGGGCCTGTGCTCGCGCCCTTTCTGTCATCACATGCACGCGTGCGCACGCACACACACACACACACATGCACACACACACATACACTGTCCATCTCTTTCTCTCTGACACACACTTACCTCAGAAAGATTATATTTATAATACCCTAGGGTATTTCCAAATGCCAGTATTCATTTTGGGAGCACACTTGTCTCTCTTGCTTGGAACAAACTGAATTTTCCACTGGCTCAGAGTTTTGAAGTTCTTCCGGCTGAGGGAAGAGTGAGAGACTCCAGGGGACCAGCCATATGTCAGAGCGCTATCAACTTTCTGCTCTGAGGGTCGAGCTCACCAGAGCAGAACATTTGTTGAAGGATTCACAGCCACATTTGGCCCAAGCAGCTCATGCTGGGTCTTTTACAATAAAACTTGCTGGTGGAAAGGGCTTCTGGAGTGGAGAGACCAGGTGTCGAGTGAGAATAGATCCTACCAGGCTGACACAGGCCGTCAAAAATGATGTTTTGGGGCACCAACATCTCAGTAGGTTAAGCGTCCAACTTGGTTTCAGCTCAGGTCATGATCTCAGTTTGTGAGTTTGAGCCTCGCATTGGGCTCAGCTCTGCATGGAACCTGCTTGGGTTTCTTTCTCTCTCTCTCTCTTCCCCTTCTCTCTCTCTCTCCATCTCTCTCTCAAAATAAAAATAAATAAACTAAAAAAAAAAAGAAAGAAATGATGTTTCCAAAGCCTAGAGAAGAGAAGGGTTTGAAACCAATAAATCCTCAAAGGACAAATTATAACTCTCACTCAATGTCTGTGAATTCATCTGAATTTACTTTCAGTTTGGAGTGAGCTGAAGGCTCTCATTTCTCAAAACTGGACTCAGGGCTGCCTTTATGCATAGGCAGATTTGAACAATTACTCTTCTCTTCCCAGAATTTAGCTTTTCCATGAAATATCCTTAAAGGAGTTCAAAACAGTCATTCCACAATTAGAGCTATGGCTTGAAATCTCATTCCTCTGAGAGTTGACTCACTGACTTAATTCACACTAAAGTGTGAATGACTAACACAAGATTCTTTCCTTTCTTGCAAATAGATTTATGAAATAAGAAATATAGTGAGAGAGAATGCAGGAGACTCAGAGATAAAGAGGAAGGGAGAGAGAGAAAGAGAGGGGGGAGAGAGAGAGAGAGAGGCAGACATTTGAGAGGAAATTGAATGGAAGAACATAGAAAAATGGGATATTGGAGATTTTATAACTTTATATATTTTACAACTTGTATGCTCAGAGTTGGCCCCAATCAATTTTCAGGAGGCAACTGCATAGCTTAATTATGGATAAGTTTTTAGCACTCGTTTTCAACTGCACTTTATATTGTTTGGTTTTCTTAGCCTTTCATATGAGAAGCTCTTTAGTGGGTAAAATGGGAAGGTGGCAAGAGAGAGGAGGAGGTTCTAAACTGGATCAGAACCAGTGTTCAGAGGATGATGTTTCATCACCTTCCATGTAATTTTATCAGATGTCATTTCAAACCAGTTAAAGAGCTCTTCCCTTCTACTTCACAATAAACAAATCTAGGGAGAATCCTTTCACTTCCCCCAAATGACCATTCTTTAAGGGGAATTTATTTGAACAATTTGATGTTGATTTCTAATCTGGCTTTGATTTGGTTCCTGTATGGGTCACTAAGCAAAAGGGCATAATATGTCACATGCTCAACATATAAAAACCACCTGATTTTAGCTGTTTGGTGAACTCCAAGGTCAAAAGAAGGGTTAGCAGCAACAGAAAAGTATCACTTCCAACACAGGATGTGCTGTACCACACATACAAGGACCACATGCAGTAAGTAGTTTGTGTGGGTTTTCATGATGTTGATAGCAAGGCCTGTGTAAGCTTTGCGGTGAAAGTCAGCTAGCTTCTCACTTGTACTCAGCCCAGCTTCTCAGCTCCCCATGCAAGAAGGTAAAGTACTTGGAAGAGGAGGAGATGGCATCCAGGGCACCCTCTGCCTTGAGAGGCTTCTTCCTCTGACATCTGGAAGGGAACAGGGTGATTGACTTCAAGGTTGCGGTCCCCAGACTGAGACTCGGAGAGAAGAGTTTTCCTCAGATTCCTCTCCCTTTGGTGGGACAGTGGGGCTCCAGGCCGAGATTGGTGGGCTTGGTCTCCTTCTGTTAAGCTGGAGGACAGGGGTTGGTCAAAAATGCCTGTCTGATTAATTCCTAGTCTAAAGACTAAATTGCAGTACTTTAAATTGTCAACTCAAGCGTTATATATTTTAGATTTATATATGTTTTATTATTTTCTTGCTTATTCTGGACAATGACATTGTTTCCTTCTTACTGCTCAGTATGGACATACCGTGTGCTCACGCATTATAACTCTAGCTGACATTTAGCGCTATGCTTTCATAGTGGTTCTTACAGTGTGGTCCCCGACCAGTTGCATCAGCATCCCCTGCCTGGGAAGTTAGAAATGCACATTTGCAGGCCTTCCCCCAGACCCTAATGAATAGAACCTGTGGGGGTGAAGCCAGTCGTCTGTGTTCCAACAGGCGCTCCAGGTGGTGCTGACAGACCCTCAAGCTTTCAAACCAGTAACCCTGAATTAGTGAATTCTTCAATCATTTATTAGCAATACTCTTCTGCGTATTCTCTCAGATGTCACGTTGACCCACTTGTGCTTTAGGGCTGGAGAAGTAGAGGCTTAGAGGTGTGATGGGGAGGGTCCAGGCTACTCTGCCTCTGTGGTTTTTCTTTCTCTTCTGCATTTCAGAGCTTATCACAGGATGCCTCTGCCTCTGCTGGCACGCCGGAAGGGAGCTATCCGAGAACACCACTCAGAACACAGCCTGGGGAAGGAGAGCATCGCTGGGTGGGCTGTTGAGTGACAGCTGATGGACAGCTGGCCTCATCTGCTACCTCGGCGTCCTGGCCCCCTCTTCGTCTCTGCTCTCTCTCTCTGTTGTTGCACCTGCCAAGATCAGCTGAGCCGCTGCGGCTGCCTGTCTTTAGAGAGGAGCTGCGTGGAGTGAGGAAGTTGGGTGGATGGAATGGCCTCTCCTTGGAAACGGGCTCTCTTCAGGCTCAAGGTCATTGGGAGATTACCACTTAGGACATGGGCAAAGGCTTGCCTGTTTATTTAGGATGTGGACTGGAAGTCAGAATAGCAGTTTTATAAACAGAGATGGAGTTTTGTTGTGTTTTTACCTTTGTGCTGATTCTCCGGGGAAGTTAAGTGGTGTGATAGAGAGATCTATGATGAGAGGGAAAAAAATCAATTTTAGCGAAGGAAATGTAGGTTCACTTTCATTTGTAAATATATTTCTTCTATTTATTGATACTCCATAAGTTTCATGCCTATAGGCTTAGGTTCAGAATCCTTTTTACTAACAATCATGTTGCTTTCTTTCAAGGAGGCTCAGAAACTTAGTGTCTGCCCGTGTAGCAGTAGGTTCTGGCTGCCATGCACGGGGCAGCATGTGGGCATGATGGGCAGTGTGCGCCTCTCATTCCGTGGTGCCCCCCCCCACATGCACACATATGCATAAACACACGTACACACACATCCACATGCACATGTGTGCATGTGCATGCATCCCCCTCCCTCCAGGACCTCTTATGTCTTTTTAACTTCCCAGTCATTAGACATATACAATTTGCCTTAAAGTTTAAAGTAATGAAACTGAAATAATGGAATAATGGATAATGAAATAATGAAATAATAATGAAATCATGAAATAATGCCCATTAAGGCAGCTTGTTGGTCTAAAGCAAGGCTGAACTTCCTGCTTTTTGAAAAACTCGTTCCCAGAAATAAAGCCAAGTCGGCAAAGGAAAACCTAGTTCTCCCTGCTGCATAGGAGACAGAACTACACATATTAAATGATGTCTCCAAGATGCTATGCTGCTTGGAGAAAAGATGCCGTACACACCCAGGCACTTCGTGTTAAGACTGAGCACGTAGTCTCCATGTGGACTAAGTGAGGCCATGGTAAAGTTGGCTGAAAATGAGTCAGCAGCACTTTGTGAGCCGTTCCTTCCCCTAATAAAACATCTTACTCTCTAATAAAACTCTCTTGCCTCTCTCTTTTCACCTTGGGCAGTTTATAAAGGACAATGTCCCTCCTTTGGGATTATCTAATCTCTAAGAGAAAGCACCTTGCCCTCCTGCATTACTGGCCGGAATGTAAAATGGTGCAGCTGCTGTGGAAACACTTTGGCAATTCCTCAATAAGTTAAACACAAAGTTATTATGTGTGTTTAGGACCCAGAATATTCCACTCCCAGATAGATAGTCTAAGATCATTGAAAATCTATGTTCATACAAAAACTTGTACATGAACGTTGACACCAACATTATTCATAATAGACAAAAAGTGGTAACAACCCAAATGTTCAGCAACCGAGGAAAAGACAAACAAAGCTGTACCCACACAATGGAATATTACTCAACCATAAAAAGGAATGATGTATTGACACATACTAGGACACGCATGAACCTTGAAAACATTATGCGAGTTAACAGAAGTCTGAGACGAAGGGCTACATGCTGTATGACTGTATTTATATGAAGTGTCTGGAATCGGCCAATCCATGGAGATAAAAAGTAGATTAGTTGTTGCCAGGGCCTAATGGGAGAGGAGAAGTGGAGAGTGACTGCTAATGACCATGGGCTTCATTTTGGGGCCATGAAGGTGTTCTGGGATTATGTAGTGATGATGGCTGCACAACAGGCCTATACTAAAAACTCCTGAATTGTAACCTTAAAATAGTAAATTTTATGGTATGTGACTTATATCTCAATTTTTTTAAAAAGCCTTAAAAAGGCTCTGCCACTGGGGCGCCTGGGTGGCTTAGTCGGTTAAGCATCCGACTTTCACTTAGGTCGTGATCTCGCGGTTCGTGGGTTCGAGCCCCATGTCGGGCTCAGTGCTGACTGCCAGCTCAGAGCCTGGAGCCTGTTTCAGTCTGTGACTCCCTCTCTCTCTGACCCTCCCCTGCTCACGCTGTCTCTCTCTCTCTCTCCTAGAAATAAATAAAAAACATTAAAAAAAAAAAGGCTCTGCCACTTTATGTTTTTCCTTTTGGATTAAGACAGGTAAGTAGGACACGTCTCAACTCGGGGCCCAAGTGACCTGTTTATTGAGCTGAGTGCTCTCTTTTGCCCTGCTTGATATGCTGTACGATATCAAGTGCTAGAGCTGGAGTAGCAGATAAGAACCCAGAGGCGTGTGGGAAAGGAATGGAGAGTAGGATGGGTCAGCTGCAATCTTTGGGGAAGAGCTGTACTCTGCATTTACTCTGTCAACAAGTATCCCTGGAGCCCTTTCATGGGCTAAATCTTGTGTGATTACTAACATGAGTAAGACCAGTCTCCGCCTTCATGAAAGTCAGGTTAAGACAAATGTGTTAAACAATCATAATTCAAAGCAATCTAGGGGTGCCCGGGTGGCTCAGTCGGCTAAGCGTTGGATTTAGGCTCAGGTCATAATCTCACGGTTCATGGGTTCGAGCCCCACGTTGGGCTCTGTGCTGACAGCTAGCTCAGAGCCTGGAGCCTGCTTCAGATTCTGTGTCTCCCTCTCTCTCTGACCCTCCCCTGCTCATGCTGTCTCTCTCTCTCTCTCAGAAATGAATAAAACATTAAAAAAATTTAAAAAACATAAATAAACAAAGCAGTCTACCTACTACAGGAATGTACAGTTGACAAGAGAGCTTGTGGAAGACATGGTGGGGGGTCTTCCCAGCCTTATCACCAGGAACGAAGGGGAGGAAGTAGGAAAGATGGTGTGTTTGGGACAGATGGGGAAGTGGCCAGAGTTTCAATAACATCCTTAAGGCAAGTAATGACTCAACTCTTAACTTTATCTTTTTGTTTTTTTAAGTTTATTTATCAGTTTTGAGAGAGACAGAGACAGAACAAGTGGGGTAGGGACAGAGAGAAAGGGGGAGAGAGAACCCCAAGCAGGCTCTGTGCTGACAGCTGCAAAGCCTAGTACGGGGTTCAAACTCACCAACCATGAGATCATGACCTGAGCCAAAACTAAGAGTGAGTCACCTAGCTGACTGAGCCACCCAGGTGTCCCTTAGTTTATCTTTTATAAAGCTTCTTTCTAAAGGTTATATATGCACTGGCTAAGGTTTTCAACAGATCAAGAGAGAACATGGTTCCCTCCTTTCATCTAATTGTCCTCTCCAGAGGGAACTATCTTCAGATAGTCTTCTCTCTTAACAGATCCCTTTTTGCTTTATTTTTGAGAGATAGAGACTTCATTGTCAAGACTAGATCGCAGAGAGTTAAAATGAAATTTTAAAAATCAAATTCTATGGATTGGTTGGTTTTCATTTGCCTGATTCAATTCTACTCAGTTCAGTTCAGTTTGCCCCAACCAATTCTGTTATCTTTACCTTGTAGCAGGCCTTTCATGCCAATTAATTGATTGTAGTGGCTTAAAACAAAGTTTGGTTGTTATTCATTTATTCAAAAAATATTTCCTGAGTTTCCTACCATGTATATAAGACTTGAGAGAATGTCGTGAACAAGAGAGACATAGTGTCTGTCCTCAGGGAGCTAATTGGAGGTTACAGAAGATAAGAAAGTAGGTCAGGGGAACTACTGTACATTATCTAGCCTTTGAGGAGGTGATATTTAAGTTGAGACCTGAAAAATAAGAAGGAGCCATGCAAAAATCAGGTGGAGCGTACAGCTAGTGCAAAGGACCTGCGGTGGGAACCATTCAGGCATATGTGAAGAAACAGGAAGGAGCCAAGGGTGTGGGGACCTCAGAGGAGGAGTGGAGAGGGAGTGGGGGCTTGTATTCATTTGTTAGGGATGCTCTAACAACCACAGCCTGGGTGGCTTAAGTAACAGAAATGTATTTACTCAAGGTTCTGAAGGCTAGAAGTCCAAGATCAAGGTGTCAGCAGGGTTGATTACTTCTCAGGCCTCTCTCACTTCCTTGTAGATGGCTGCCTTCTTCCACTGTCTTCTCGTGGTCTTTCCCCTGTGCCTGTCCGTGTTCTAATCTCTTCTCCTTATAAGGACACCGGTCACATTGGATCAGGGCCCACTCATATCACCCCATTTTACCTTAGTTACTTCTTTAAATGCCCTATCTCCAAAATCAATCACAATCTGAGGCACTGGGGGTTAGGACTTCAACATATAAATTTAGGGGGACACAATTCAGCTCATGGCAGGGATGATAAAGTCTGAGCAGCGGCTAGATTGTGTAGATTTTTGTTGGCCAGGGTCAGAAGTTTTGTTTAAGAGTGATTAGGAACCACTGGAAGCTTTTAAGTTGGGAGGGGGTTATGATTAATATTTGGGTTTTTCTCAGTTTCTCTGGAGATCCCAGCAAGGGGAACTAAAACCCACTGGCCCCAAATCCAGGGGTGATCTTCCCTGTCAACCCAGGGCCTGGCTTAAATTCTCTTCATCCTGTTCACTGTTCTTGTTTTTCAGCAGAGTTTGCACAAAAAGAAAACAACATACTGAGGATAGTATGCCTCAGTATTCCAAACAAAGTCTGAAATGCATAAAGGCTCAACCATAAATACACAGTTTGCAAGACTCTCTGATCTATTTATGGCACAAAAATTTCCTAAATAGAGGAACTGGATCAACTGCAAATAGAAAGCCATTGTTGACTTTCTATGAGTACATTGGTTATCATGATGGCCTGTGTGCCAAGAGATTGTTATACAGACGTTTCTGTGTGGTGGTAGTTTTCTGTGCTCATCAGTGGATTTTGTTTTGTCATGTGGGTCAAGATCTCCAACCATAAACAAAGAAGAAATGTTGGCTTGAGAAATATCTACTTTACTTTAATAAGCAGAGCTGAAACTGGAAAAAATAATTTTGTTGTATAAACATAAGCTTGTTGTTCAGTTAAGGGCAAAGCATAACTCTTGCAAAATGCTAAGGGGACATGGACCCCATGGGTGAACTTTCAAAATGGCTTTGGAAGAAAAGAAACAGCAGCTCTGTTTATTGTGGAAAGGTAGAGAATGTCAAAGCAGAACCGTCAAAATTATTTTCAACGACTGAATGCCATTTATGAGCTGTGAGGTACCTACTTCAACAAAACTCTTTCAAGTTGAAAGGGAGAAAAATCTCTTTTTATGCATCTAAAGACAGCATCAAAATTAACATCTGAGTTATAAAAATAGTCCATGAAACATATGACTTGCTTCTGTGACTTGATATTTTACCAGATAAAATTCCAAGTGAATCTCTTCTCTTTTGCATTTTTAAGAGCTATTTCCCTTCTCTGGCTTGGTCCTCTGGTTAATGTGTTGAGGCAGGCTCTTGTCAGCCAGATGGAATATAATCTATATTTAGAGCTTCCATTAGTCTTGTGTTTGAATGTGCTACCATTTCCTAATTTCAGCACACAAATATTCTACGAGAGTGGATTGCCATTTATATTTACTGCTGCATAATAAAGTCAATTATGCTAATACACCTTATTTCTCATGAAGCTTTTAAAAAAACTCATGCATATTCCCTTTTTATTGGTTACCTATTCATAAATGGGAAGTTGTTAACTTGATAACATTTACTAGTTTTCAGAGTGGTCAGCCTTAGTTCTGGTTTCTCTCCATGTCCCTTCCCCGCTGGTTTGGGTGCTGTTTAATACCTTTCTTTTCAGCTTGTGGGAGTTCAGCAGCCTAATTAACCTTGAGAATGGAAGAATAAAAAATGGAGCCAGTCCATCTTCAGCGAAAAGGTTCATTTTGCCAGAGTAATTATTTTTCTTCTAAATTGAGAAATTATTGTATTATCCCAACTAAACAGGTACTACTATGCCAAAGTGCTGTGGCTTAACACTGAACTTTCCTAAAATCAATTGAGTGTTAATGAAAGTTTGGGGATAGCAGAATTAAGAGAGAAGTACTCTGTTTTTTATCACCACCTCCCAAAACCATGTAGTAGAAAGCTCTGATGATGATTATAAAAATAACAACTCCCTTTGCTTGTGTGGGACAGAATAGAAAGCCATTTCACAAGCTTTCTGCATGGAATCAGAGTAATCCTCCTGGTGGCCTCTGGCAAAGACCTCCTCTGGGCAAACAGAATGCTGGCATTGTCATCAGGATCCTGGGAGCGAGGCCTTGGGCCAGGTCTTGGGATTTGAATAAACACAGCATATGAACAACCTTCTGGAATCAGAGTCTTTAGCGAAACAAAACAAGAGTCTGAGGCTACAATTACTCGAAGGTTTGTTTGGACCTCGGAAGGTAGATGGGGAACCTACAAATGGCCTTATGTACAGGAGAAGGCAAATAACCAGATTCATGTTTGTTCTCAATCAGCGGCTATCTGTACTCAGTGGGAACATCTACTGTGTGGTTTGTCACACAAAGGAAATGACCAGGGGTTCAGTGGAGTCACCAGAAAAATTGAGTTTTGTCCTTTCCAGCCACCAAGGTCAGCACAGAAGATCAGACATGAATGGATGTCTGGTGTTGGCTCATTCACAGGTCGACTGAGACACACTTCTTGCTACTATGTCCTATGACCCCTGGTTGGGGAGGATGTTAAGTGCAGACCCCAAGTCACACCAATAATTCTCAGTCCCAGCTCCTGCTATTTTTATGGTGTCTTTGTTTTCTGCTCACAACTGGACTGCAGCCAGTGCTGACTCCCCTCCTATTTCTGTTTTTCTCTGCTTACCCTCCTGGGCCTCTATGACTCTTGATTCCAATTTCCAGTGTGTGGGTTCCCCGCCCCCGCATGCTTCCAAGCAGTTCTCTGACACCAGCTAGGTGTCCTACAGTTCAACTCGCTTCTGACGTCATGTACCTGCAGACTGTGTCGGATCCTATAGGGAAGGGTTCAGTGCTCTTGCCATCTGCCTCCCACCTTCAGATGCCAGGTTGTTACCTGGCCTTCTGACTGACTGCCTACAGACTGGAGGTTCCAACAACTCCCTCCTTGGGTTCTATTAATTTGCTGGGGTGGCTCACAACTTAGAGAAACATTACTTACTAGATTATTAGTTTCTTATAAGACTTTATGACTCAGGAACAGCCAGATGGAAGAGATGGAAAGGCAAGTATGTTGGGAGGGGTGCAGAACTTCCATGCCCTCTCTAGGTGCACCACGCCTCCAGAACGCTACCCCAGGCGCATGGGTGCTGAAGCACCTGACTCTGGGGGTCTCAAGCAGCCCAGGTTCAACCACTTGCCACTGACAAAATCCAAAGGCAGAGAGAAGAGTGGTGGTGAAATCAGAAAAGAATTTACATAACTAAGACCAACAGCAGGAAGATAGCAGACTAGTGTCTCCAGAGTGAAGAAAATACTTCCAGGTTTACATCAGGAAAATGTGAGACAAAGGCTTTTGGGTACATGCAGGTGGGCAACAAGAGTCAGGTCAAACATTGTCTCGGGGTCAGTTACTCGGAGTCTTGATGGCTCAGGTTAGTTCTTACTGCTTGAGGGGATGGTTTCTGGTCCCATCACGGGATGCTTTGTCCGAAGGATCTTTTGCCTGAATTAAGACATAAGATGGAAAGAAGAACTTAATCAATTAGAAAGTATAGGCTAAGGTCAAAATGGAAGTAGTTGAAGTCCTCTTTCAGCACCTCCATGTGTATGTACACCAATCTGGAAGTTCTTCAAACCCCGTTGTCCTTTTGGATATTTATGGAGGCTTCATTACCGAGGCATGATTGATTAAATCATTGACCGCTGGTAGCTGATTTCACCACCCAGCCCATCCCCCCCCCACCCCCCGCCCCAAGGTCAGGATTGGGGAGAGGGATGGGAATGAAAGTTCTAACCTTCAAATCAGACTGTTGGTTCCACTGGCAACCAGCCCCTACCCTTAGGTGCTTTCTAGATGTCACCTATTAACATCACACAAGACACCTTGATGACTCCCATCACAGGAAATTTCAAAGGTTTTAGGAGGTCTGTGTCAGGAATGGGACAATGGCCAAATACACATTTCTTGTTATAAATCACTTCCTGAAATTGTCATTTAAATGTTGACTTTCCCCTGGGTTTGCCCTATAAAGCTATGTATCCTCACTTTGTGTCTAGACTGGAGCTCTTTCTCTGGTTCCATAGATGTCTCATAGTCAGCACTGAGTGATCTGAATTCACGATGCTCCCACCACTGAGATTGTGCCTTCTCCTGAGATCCTTCCTTATCTCTAATAGTGACCGGGATTCATTGTCCTCATGATATTCCAGGCTCTGTTCCAAGTATCTGACATGCTTTACCTCATTTCACCTTTCGAAAGCTTGGTACAGAAGGTACAGATATTATCCCCATTCCATACATCTGAAGCACAGAATGATTTGGTGCCTTGCCCCAGGTTCAACAGCTCGTTGTAGGTAGAGTTGGGGTTTGGCTGCAGGCTGTGTAAACTAGAGCCCACCTTTTTAACAACCCTGCTGTGCTGCTTGCTAATTGCATTCATCCAGATCAGAAACCTGGTCATCACTTTTGATGCCTCTTCTCCCTTGGCTGCCTCGTCCAATCCAGTGCACATCCCATCACTCTTACCTCCTGAATAACCACTGTTACCATTGAGTCTGAGCTATTGCCTCCTAACTGGATACACACAATGGCCTCCTAACAGTTCTTCCTGCCTTCATCTCTTTTCTCCTTCCAACCCCATATGCTTCCCACATTACAACCAAAGAGATCTCTCTAAATCATAAATTCAGTGTGCCACTCTGATGGTTGAAATGCTCCAATGGTTTCCTATTGTCCTCAGGTCAAAGGTGTGAAGAGATCAACTTAGGCATATTAAAAGTTTTTAAAGTTTCTTTGAGCAAAAATCTGTTTGAATTGGAATAGAATCCCAAACTGGAAGTGGTTAGGGGCGCTCCATTGACAGGAGCCAGGGGAAAGACTTACATAGTGGTTGCAGAAGCTAAGAAAGGAAACTATTTGATTGGCTGTAACTTTAAGCCCAGTTATAAGCTGGTTTGTGATTGGTTATCCTTCGGTTTCACTTTCTAAACTGTGAGGCATTTACAGGCTTAGATTTTGGTTTGCTTATGTCAGTCACCCTGGCCTTTAGAGCCACTTCTATCTAACGGCCTCCTTTTTAAAACTAATTTAACACCCTTAATAGTACTAAAAAGGCGTGATCTGATTCTGTTCTCCTTTCAACATCATTCTTCCCAGACTCTCCTCTCACCTTGTGCTGTCCACATGCTCCAGTCTTTCTGAACCTGTTTCCTTCCTGATTCTTAGAAGGACACCGGCCCTCTGTTACCTCTTGGCCACTGGGTTGTCCAATCCCTTTGCCTGAAACACTTTTCCTTTTTGCTTTATCTGGTTTACTTCTTCTCATTCTTTAAGGCTTCAGGATCTCCTCCCCAAGATCCTAAGTGGAATTTGGTGCCTGGCTGTATTTTCCAGAACAGCTGCCACATGCTGTATGCCTGGTTCTGTTCCGAGCACTTCAAATATATTCACTGGTTAAAGTTCACAGCAGCCCTGTGAGATTAGCATTTCGCAGATGAAGAAGTGGAAGCACAAAATGTGTCCCGTCTTAATCTATCAGGAAAATGGATGCTACTCCAGTAGCTCACCAGAGGCTCTACTGACACGGGGCTCTACTATAAGACCACTGCAAGGGGGCAAAAGGCAGATGGTGGGCGGCAAGGCAACCTGGAAATGAGCAACAGTAGGAGGCTGCTGCTGCAAGTTACAGGGATGGGGGTGGGTGCGCGGGGTGGAGGTGATGTCACCAGAGCTGAGGTTCTGGTGCTGCCCAACAGGAATTGGAACCCGGGAGGGAATGCAGCCACTTCCAGAGCGGCCACCCCAGAGAGGGGACGAAACACCTTGACATTTCTCTCCTCTTTACACGTTGAACTCTACCAGTGCTTCCCATTGGCTGAGCTAACCTGACACTCCATGGCAGAGATGTAGTTCTCCGAAGTCAAGGGGAAGATGGGGACTGGGCTGAGAGCAAACAGGCAGGAGACATACTCAAAGAAGTTAAGTAATTAGCCCAAGGTCACACAGCTTCTACCTAGGGCCCAGGTAGTTTGTCCCCAGAGTGTGCCCCCTTAATGATTATTATATATTGCCTCTCTGAGAACTGTAGGCAAGGCACTGAATCCCTCTGCCTCAGATGTATAAAGTGTGGATAATAGTAGTGCTCTCTGTATAGGGCTATGAAAAAGATTAAATGAATTAAAATACAGCACATACTTTCAGCAGTGCCTGGAATAACATGTGCGCAGTCAATTTTGGTCACTGTTGCAGAGACAAGGATCTCAGGAAGAGGCAGTGGTTCGGGGATGGAAGCTATGCCCACTACTGTTTGAAGCAGTTCTGCTATAATGTAATTGCTGTCTCCATTCCACAGCTGCTGAAACTGAAGCTCCAGGAGTTTGACTTGTCCTAGGTGACACGGCAAAAATGGAAGTTGGATTTGGGAACTGGATCCAGAGCAGGTATGTTTCACCACCATATTGAGCTAACTTGAAGGTGGTGGCACAGTCTGCACCTTCCGCCTATCTTTTCCTCATTCTAGCTCAGTGCCCGCTGCCTAGAAGGTACTTACTGCATGTCAGCTTCATGAGTTTGCTGGTGCCCAGGGAGAGGGAACGTTCCCAGGCTTGTTTCTGGGCTTCTCCGTCAGCAGTGAGGTGTCCAGTCATAAGCTGCGGGCACAGCCTGCGGTCTCCCAAGACTGATTCTACACTGTCGCCACAGTGTGTCCCCGAGAGGCTCAGCTTTGCCATTTTGTCTAGTTCTGTGCTGTCTTCTCCTGACTCTCCGCTCCTACAGGCCATTTGTTTTTCTGCCTCAGCAAGTGAGCAGGGGGACCAAGGTGAAGAGTCACAACGGGGAAATAGCAACAGGACAAGTAAGAGAAAATAAAATGGGTCCAAAGGTCACCATGGGAGCATTCTCAAGAGCACTTAGAGATCATAATTTGGAAGCACATCTGGACGTAAGATGGGACTGAGAATTACACTTGCTAGGACACATTATTTCTATTTTTATCTGCATAATTGACTTGGTGTATGAAGTGGAAGCAAATCACTTTTCTCTGCCTGTTTCCCCACATAAGAAGGCAAAGATAATTGACACCAAATGTTGGAAGAGATGTACTGGATTAATTACTGACTCAAGTTTTGGCATGAGGACGTTGGCTAAAGCTCCGTGTTTGACCCTTTGCAACAGTATGCTTTGGGGATGCTGTCCTTCCTGAATTTTCTCTCATCTTGCCAGCTGAAAGAGTCGGTCTTCTTGTGAGAAGCCAGTGTGTATTAAGAAGTAGTATGGATTAGGTACTTAATAATGGTTCCCTTTTCCCTTTGGCTGTGTCCAAAGGGAGAGTCAAACTGCTCAGTGCTTAGAAGCACATTGAATTTCAAGGCATGACCTTTATGTCCTAACTTCACCACTGCCAAGTACTTCCTATCCTATTTTCTTGGTCTCTTTTTCCTCCTCATTTATAGTGTAGTGGATTGCATCTTGCTGAATTGTATGCATCTTCATAAGCCACCCTCAGTCCTTCCTGGAACAGCACAAATGAATAGGTACTGACTCAAATGTAGACTTGGTTCTTCCCATTGTTTTAGTCCAGTTCTTTGAGTTACCGAAAAGCATCATTGTTTCATTACTTTCTTAATGAACTAATGTAGCAGAGGACTTTTTAAGACAAATAGTTAAATATTAAATTCCAAGATTCCTAGCTGAGAGAAGTTGTAATTTTAGAATTGGTTGATCAAGAAATATATGTTGAGTGGTTGCCAGAGGCAGGGGGTTGAGGGGTAGGTGAAATGGATGAAGGTGATCAAAAGGCACAAACTAACAGTTATAAGATAAATAAGACTAATGTGCTGGATGGCCACAACGGTTAACAATACTGGACTGTATATTTGAAAGTTGTTAAGAAAGTAGATCTTAAATGTTATCATCATAAGAAAAAAATGTGTAAGTATGTGAGGTGATGGATGTTAACCAAACTTATTGTGATGATCATTTCATAGGATATACAAGCATCAAACCTCATTACGTTGTACCCTTAAAACTAATATAATGTTATATGTCAATTATGTCTCAAATTAAGAAACATAGATGACAAAAAAAAAAAATCAGATACACATTTCAACAATGATTGAGTCATTGGAAGTGATAGTGAGTTGACCAGGAAGGAGTGTTTGCTGAAACGTTAAGAACCAGAGGTGAGGCAGTCGTGATGTTTTAATATCGGTTTGTTATGCACATTCCTATCCATCTCACTTATTGTGTCCTGGTTTTTGCTTTTGTAAACTGTAAACACAGTATATAGGATAGATCAAGGAAAGGAAATCATTTGGACAAGTAGATTAATACAAATAAATACAATTTAATCCAAATTAATTAGTACAGATTAATGCAAATAAATCCACAATGGTCAGTGCTGGAAAAAAAGAAAAAAATATGTTGAAAATCTACTTGATTTGGCTGATATTTTAAAATGAGTTTTTATCTTATTAATACATATATAGGAATAAAATTAATGAATTTATAATATATCAATTATATTTTATTAATCCCAACCAATCTATATATGTTAAAAAAATAGTTGCATTTACCTGTGTTGAAAATAAGGTCTTCATTGGGTCTTGGATAATGTTCGTTGAGCATATAGAGTGGAAGATGCCTTGCCAGAACTTCACAGTGCCCCAGAGGCTGAGCTTTGCCAGCAAGGACCCCAGCATTCTACCTTGACTCCATTTTCAAGGCATATTTGGTTAGGTGCTAGTATCTCTAGGTATACACTAGAGTGCTTTTTAATTTTTTTAATTTTTATTTTTTTAAGTTTGTTTACTCTGAGAGAGTGAGAGAGTGGAGGAGGCGAGGGGCAGAGACAGAGAGAGATAGAGAGAATATCAAGCAGGCTCCACACTGTCAGCATGGCGCCGATGTGGGGCTTGAACTCATGAACTGTGAGATCATGAACTGAGCCAAAATCAAGAGTCAGACGCTTAACTGACTGAGCCATTCAGGCACCCCTATTTTTATTTTTATTACTTTTTTAATGTTTATTTGTCTTTTGAAAGAAAGACAGACAGGCAGAGCATGAGCAGGGGAGGGTCAGAGAGAGAGGGAGACAAAGAATCCGAAGCAGGCTCCAGGCTCCAAGCTGTCAGCACAGAGCTCGATGCCAGGCTCAAACCCACAAATTGAGAAATCATGACCTGGGCCGAAGTCAGATGCTCAACTGACTGAGCCACCCAGACACCCCTATGCTAGACTGTTTTCTTTTCATGAAAAATGGACAACAATTGGCTAGACTTCAACCTTTATTGATGAACTTCCCTTCTACCTTTCTAGACATGCACTTCTTTAAAAATCACTTTGTTAAATTTGAACAAGATTTTAAACTTGTTTAAGTGCTCTGATGCAATGTTTTCTTTTTGTCAATTATATATAACTTAACAATTATACATCCTATTAAAGAATAGTTCTGAAAGGAAACTATAGGGAAATGAATGGCTTGACTGAGGTCACATTGCAAGTCAGAGGCTGACCTGAGACTAGAACTTTATTTCTTAAAATGAATTCTGTTGCTTTCTCCCTTATCTTACGTTGACTAAGGGTTGTCTCTTTTTTAAAATATCTTTTGGGGCTCCTGGGTGACTCAGTTGGTTAAGTGTCTGACTTCAGTTTAGATCATGATCCCACGGTTTGTGGGTTCGAGCCCTGTGTTTGGCTCTGTGCTGACAGCTCAGAACCTGGAGCCTGCTTTGGATTCTGTGTCTCCCTCTCTCTGCCCCTCCCTCACTTGCACACATCCTCTTTCTCTCTCAAAATAAATAAATAGGCATTAAAAAAAGATCTTTTTAAGTAAACAAGTTCCCAGTGACCCTTCATCTCTCCACCACCCCAATGAAATAGCAGTACTGTGCACAGACCTGTGTCTCTTTATTCTTCAACATCTTTGCCTCCCATTGGGGTCTTGAAATCCCTCTACCATCTACATACATTAAGAAATCAAGATTATTCACTCCAGACAGCAGCTTCTCTGCTCTGCAGATTAACTCTTTTGTGAACAAAGACTGGCACATCTGATCTATAGGTTTTTTGTGGTTGTTTAAT
The DNA here is from genome assembly GCF_003009895.1 of Hyaena hyaena. NCBI lineage: Eukaryota > Metazoa > Chordata > Mammalia > Carnivora > Hyaenidae > Hyaena > Hyaena hyaena. The sequence goes on along the minus strand of NW_024080745.1, from coordinate 546,288 downwards.
GGAATTTATTGAAGGCAACTCAGCCTTCATACATAGAAATACAAAACTGTGTTTCTATGGGTAACCATGCCTCAGGAAAAGCCTGTGCTTAAACCCCAATATTAAATCGCATTTTGTGAAAGACTGTCTTGCCTGCATGACCTCCGTGCAGCCTTCCCAGGTATGGGGGGAAGCTGGCAAGGATCCATTTTGTGTACCTCAGTGTGGATTTTTCCCTTAGTCCCTGACATGGGTTAATTCTTAATTATAACCCAACCTGCTTCCTGGGGATCCCTGAGGAAAATTTGAGAGAGAATACAACTTGTTTTGTGAACTGAAAACCAAGTAGTTCATGTTTGGCTAAAGATGAAAAAAAAAGAAAGAAAGAAAAGAAAAAGAAAAACTCATGAGAGGAAACAAAATGAAACACTATCTTTCTTCCCTATGGGCAGTGCAGGGTATGGGAGGGCAGGGAGAGGGGGTGGGAAGTGTAAAGGAGGCAGCTGAGTTTATTTTTAACACCAAGTTAAAGGCATACTCTGTGTTCTTTCCTTTTAAAAATAGACTTTTAACCTCTTGAAGCATTTTGACTCTATTCTGCCTGTGGGGCAATACCCCTTGGTGGCTGGCAACTCCCACTGGATCTTTTCCCATTGCAGGCTTCCTGGCCAAGTAGTTAGGATGGAAAAACCCAGAATATTTGGTCACAGAGCTCTTGATCAGCATATGCACACAGCTCCTGGGTGCAGGAAGGCTGATACCCCAGCTGCTTACCTGGACCTTGAGCTTTGCCACATCTTTCCAAACTTGATGGTTAGAAAAAGATGTCTCTTTTTAAAATAGTCTGAATTAGTAAAATAGTGAATACAGTCTTTTTGAAGTTGCAATAACTTATTCAGTGAATTTATGAACGACACAACGCACACATGCACACACACACACACACACACAATTAGATATGTCTGAGTAGACATGATAATAGCTAATCTCTAACACTGGTTGAAGGCTTACCATTTGCCAGGCACTGTTTCATATACATTTAGAGCTTTGAACAATGCTCTCAATTTTACCATCCTGTTTTACAGATGAAGAAACTTGGGCTCAGGGCTATTAAGTAACTTATGAAGATTATAAAGTCAATGAGTGGTTTTGGGGGAGGGACTTCAAACTCAAGTAGTTAGACAGATCAGGTCCACTGCTACTCCATATGGTTAAGTCCGTAATCAGAAAAAGAGCCTATACCTTCAGACCACTTTTGCTTCTGTCTGTTGGAAAGCTATTAAACACTCATTTTGTTAGAACAAGACATTTTATTACCACTTGCAAGACAGTTGTCATCATAAAAATGCAAATCTATGATGTTGACAACATGAAGGGTGCCCCCTTAGATGTGAAGCCCTTGTGCTGTGCACAGCCTGCACAAATGTACATGGTGGTCTTTTGTGCACACACACACAAACACATAAACCTCATAAACTGCAGGCACGGCAGTTTATGAAGAAAGAAACAAATTGCTTTAATTTAAAAGGTGAGGGAACTAGTCTTCTGGTCTTTTAGACGTAACTAGACTGATTTGATGTTAGAAATAGCTCTTCTACATGCCTCAGTCAAAAACTAGTACAACTCATATGAGAAACTCTGAAACCTGTTTGTATTTGTACACAGCACAAAAGTGCTCTACTCCCACTTTCTTTTCCTTCTTCTCTGGGGAATAAACCTTGAATTTACATTGGAACAGGTGGTCGATATACATGAATGCGCATGTGAGTGTGTTAAGGTTGGTGTGGGGAGAAATACAGCAGTTTGCAAACCTAGGGAGATTTAAATTTTATTATGGAAATTTTCACAAACATACTGAAAATAGACCAAAACAGCGTAAGGAACCCCACTTACCCCATGAACCTAGTACCCGGATGCAGTAATTATCCACTAATGGCCAGCTTTGCTTCATCTATGTTTCTATTTACTTCTCCTTTTGAAGCAAGTTCTAAACATCATATCATTTTATCTTCACATTATTCTCAAATATTATCAAAATATTTCAGTACATTTCTCTACCAGATGCAAAGTGTTTTTTTTTTTAAATAACCACGATACCATTATTACATTCAAACAGAAATGGCAGTAAGTCCTTGGTGTCATCATACACCCATGTTCAAATTTTCAGTTGTCTTCCAAAGGTTCCAAGTTTTCCTCTGTTTTTTGTTAGTTTTCACCTTGTGTGTGTTTGAAATGGGAATCAATTAAGTTCAAACATCACATTGGTTGTCATACCTCTTAAGTCTCCTTGAATCTACGAGCTCTCCCTTCATCTCTTTTTTTCCACAGTTTGTATTTTGCTGACGTGCTGATATGATGTCCTCATAATATAGCTTGACACATTTTCTCTGTAGCAGAATCCTTTCTGAGAGTAGTCCAGGCATCCGTATATTCTTGGGTGAATTTGAGCCACAGTGAGGCTTGGAAAGCTCTAGAAAAAAAAAGCTCAGGGTCTTCTTTGGGATTTCTGAATGTTTTGGTTGAAGAAACAAAACTCTAAGGAACTTTTAATTGTCCACCATCTGTTGATAGGTAAAGGGTGCCAGCTTGTATGTTCAGGGCATGTAGAATCTCCTGGGTAACTTAGGGGCTCCAGAAACACAGCTTCTCAGCCAGGCTTGAGAGAGGACCATAGACATGAATTGGTGGCCTAGAGAAAAGGACAATCTCCCAGCTGGGGGGACTTGGTTTCTGTAGGGATCATGTGGAAATCAGTTACCAGTAGGCATATCGCCAATTAACTGGCAAAGACTCTATTTTGAGTGTTTGACTAAGACAGTGCTTGACTTAAGTGGAGTTTAAGTAACTGGTTAAACCAAATGTTCTGTGGATACTTGACTGATGTTAAATCTACATGTCTTCAATGGATTGTGAAATGAACACAGTTGATTCATTTTGAGTTTTTTTCTTTCTTTTCTTTTCTTCCTTTTTTTTTTTTTTTTTTTTTAAGATTCTAGCTTTGCTGAAGAAATTAAATGAAGGTCAGTAGGTTCACCGGCTTACAGCCCTGTTCTCAAGTAAGGCTCTATCTCACAAATGTTGTTGGTAGTAAAAGGCAGCCTTGTGTTTACTGTGGAAGACACAGAGATATTGTTTGTCCTAGGCTGCTCTGCTCCTTCCACCGTTAGCCCAGGATTCCCTTCTCTTGTGACTCAAGACGATTAAAAAATAATAACAGAGCATTACATTTTCTTGGCAAGGTTAGGGGTTCGAGCTTTCCCACATCCACATTTGTCATGAGCATGTGCCGCAGCCTGCCATGGCCTCCTTGCCCTATTCCAGCTACCCGGGGTGGGGTGGGGGGTGCTTCTGAGGCACTTGCTGACAGAGAGCCTCGGGTTAAGGTCTGCCCTGCAACCTCATTGGCTGACCTGCAACCTCACTGGGTGACCTTGGGTAGGTCACTTGATTCTCTGAGAGCTCTACATGTCTTCAGTGGATTGTAAAATACAGACTGTATCACCTGCTCTGCCTCCCACATGAGGATGCTATGAAGATCAACTTAAAAGTGTTAATGTAGGTGAAAGTCCTTCATTAAGTATACAACATGACACAAGTGCCCTTGCTGCCTGCTGCTTGATGTCTCCACCCACTTTTATTCAGGCCTGGCTGGCAGTGTAGAGGAAATTACAGATTCTAGAGTCAAATAAAGCTCCATTGCTTTTTAGCTTTATCCTTTGGGGCAAGTCAGGCTCTGAGTCTTGGTTCCTCATAAATACAATGGGGATATTTTATCAGGCATTTATTTATTTGTCTCTTTACACCTTAACTTAGTGTTGTTATGAGGACTCAAGAGGAAATAAATGACTTAAATCCAATGACCTTGGGGTGCCCGGGTGGCTCAGTCAGTTGAGTGTCTGACTTTGGCTCAGGTCATGATCTTGTGGTTTGGATTCGAGCCCTGCATCAGGCTCTGCACTGACAGCTCAGGCCCTGGAGACTGCTTTGGATTCTGTGTCTCCTTCATTCTCTCTGTCCTTTCCCTACTTTTAATCTCTCTCCCTCTCTCTCTCTCTCTGTCAAAAGTAAATAAACATTAAAAAAAATTTTTTAAAAATCCTACCACCTTGAAAGACCTTCAATCAGTGATTAAATCTACTCACATTATGAATTAAGATATAGTTTCTTACGGGCAAGTTTTACCAAATTTGTAAGAACATATAATCCCAATCTTCTATGAACTATCCCAGAGAATATAAATAGAACATGAAAATAAATAGTACCTTAAAACTCATTTTATTAGACTGGCACAAACCTGAATCCAAAATAAGACAAGGATAGTAGGGAAAATTGTAAGCCAACCTTACTTCTATTTCTTTTGTTGTTGTTGATTAAAATTTTTATTTAAACTCTAGTTAGCTATATGTAATACCACTTTCAGAAGTAGAATTGAGTGATTCATCACTTACATATAACACCCAGTGCTCATCAAAGTGCCCTCATTAATACCCATTGCCCATTTAGCCCATTCCCCTGCCCACCTCCCCTCCATCAACCCTCAGTTTGTTCTTTATAGTTAAGAGTCTCTTATTCTTTACTTCAGTCTCTTTTTATTTCTCCCTTCCCGTCTGTTCATCTGTTTTATTTCTTAAATTCCACATATGAGTGAAATCATATGGTATGTTTCTTTCTCTGACTGACTTATTTTGCTTAGCATCATACATTCTAGCTCCATCCCATGGTTACAAATGGCAAGATTTCATTCTTTTTGATGGCTGAGTAATATTCCATTGTATATATGCACCACATCTTCTTTATCCATTCTTCAGTCAGTGGACATTTGGGCTCTTTCCATACTTCATCCATTGTTGACAGTGCTGCTATAAACTTGGTGTGCATGTGCCCCTTCAAAGCAGCATTTCTGTATCCTTTGGGTAAATACCTAATAGTGCAGCTGCTGGGTCATAGGGTAGTTCTATTTTTAATTTTTTGAGGAACCTCCATACTGTTTTCCAGAGTGGCTGCACCAGTTTGCATTCTCACCAGCAGTGCAAGAGGGTTCCTCTTTCTCCACATCCTGGCCAGTATCTGTTGCTGCCTAAGTTGTTACTTTTAGCCATTCAGACAGGTGACAGGTGGTATCTCATTGTGGTTTTGATTTTTATTTCCCTGATGATGAGTGATATTGAGCATCTTTTCATGTGTCCTTTGGTCATCTGGATGTCTTCTTTGGAAAAGTGTTTTTTCATGTCTTTTGCCCATTTCTTAAGTGGATTGTTTTTTTTTGGGGGGGTGTTGAGTTTGAAAAGTTCTTTATAGATTTTGGATACTAACCCTTTATCAGATATGTCATTTGCAAATATCTTCTCCCATTCCATAGGCTGCCTTTTAGTTTTGTTGATTGTTTCTTCACTGTGCAGAAGCATTTTGTCTTGATGAAGTTTCAATAGTTCATTTTTGCTTTTGTTTCCTGCCAACCTTACTTCTAAACATAAAGTTATAAATCCTGATAAAACTCAGCAAAATCAGTAACCTAATGAAAATAGTAATACACTACTGGGTTTATCCCAGGAAAGCAAAGATTGTTTAATGTTAAGAAAATTTGTTACTATAGTTTACTACATTACCAAATTGAAAACGGAAAGAGCAAAGGAAAAAGCACACAGTTATCTTAACAGAGGCAGAAAAATCTTTTGTTAAAGTAGAATACTCTCATTTTTTTTTTAAAAAACAGGGAATATAAATAGGAAGGAATTTTATTTTGTATATATTTATTTCACAAAACTGGAAATTATTCTGAATATTGGGCACTATTTGATCTAGAAAATGTAGGTTGTCCATTTCAGGGAATAATTTGGCAATGGAAATCTCATCCCAGATTCTCCTTGGTAAAGTCAAGAACATGCCCTTTCACTGTCACCTGAGCCTGACATTACAAAAAAAAATTATTTAGTTTACAGGTTTATTGAAGCATACATAATCAATATACCAAAAAGCTGCACATATTCAATGTATATAATTTGATGAGTTTGGACATAAGCATTCACTTCTGATATCACCACAATCACAGTAATATATGTATATCCATCCCCTCCAAAAGTTTCCTTGAGTCCCTTTGCTTTTTTTCTGTGTATGTGGTAAAAACGCAACATGAAGGGCACCTGGGAGGCTGAGTTGGTTGAGCGTCCAACTTCGGCTCAGGTCATGATCTCACAGTTCATGAGTTTGAGCCCCGTGTCAGGCTCTGTGCTGACAGCTCAGAGCCTGGAGCTGCTTCAGATTCTGTGTTATCCCCCCTCTCTCTGCTCCTCCCTGAGGAGCTTTCTCTCTCTTAAAAATAAATAAATATTAAAAAAAAAAATTGAAAATGCAAGGTGAGATCTTCCCTCTTAGCAAATGTTTAAATGCACAATACCATACTGTTAACTATAAAAACTATGATGTACAGCAGATCTCCAAGACTTACACATTTTGTATAACTGTAATATTACACTCATTGAGTATCCCCTCATTTCCCTTATCCTTCATCCCCTGAAAACCACCATTCTGTTTTCTTAAAAAAATTTTTTTAAATGTTTATTAGTTTGAGAGAGAGAGAGAGAAACAGAGCATGAGCGGGAGGGGGGGGGGGGGGGTGCGGGGAGAGAGGGAGACACAGAATCTGAAGCAGGCTCCAGGCTCTGAGCTATCAGCACAGAGCCAGACGCGGGACTTGAACCCATGGACTGCAAGATCATGACCTGAACTGAAGTCTGAGGCTCAAACAACTGAGCCATCCAGGTACTCCTCTATTTTCTATATAAGTAGGATCATGGGAGTATTTGTCCTGTTGTGACTGACTTATTCACTTAGCATAATATCTTCCAGTTCCGTTTAAGTTGTTATAAATCGTAGGATCGACTTCTTTTTTAGGGCTGGATAATATGCCTCTGTATGTATATACCACGTTTTATTTATCCATTCTTCTGTCAGTAGATTTTTGGGTTGTTCCATATGTTGGCTGTTGTGAATAATGCTAAAATGAATATGGAAGTACATATATCTCTTTGAGATCCTGATTTCATTTCTTCTGGATGTTCCCAGGAGTGGGATTGCTGGCAGTAGTTATATTTCTAATTTTTTGAGTAATTGGGGAACTTCCATAGTGTTGTCCATATGGTTGCATCACTTCATATTTCTACCAACAGTGTACAGTGTGTTCCAATATCTCAACATCTTTGCTAACTAACACTTGTTACCTTTGATTTTTTAATAATAGCCATCCTAATAAGTATGAGATGATATTTCCTTATGGTTTTTATTTGTATTTCCCTGATGATTGGTGACTTTGAACACCTTTTCATATATCTGCTAGCCATTTGTATTTCTTCTTTGGAAAAATATCTATTCAAGTCTTTGCCCATTTTTTAATTGGGTTATTAGGGATTTTATTTTTTTGCTATTGAGTAGGGGTAATTCTTTTTTTTAATGTTTATTTATTTATTTTAAGAGAGAGATACAGAGGGACAGAGTGCTCATGGGAATGGGAGGGGCAAAGAGAGAGGGAGAGAGACAGAATCCATGCTCAGTGCAGAGCTCTATGTGGGGATTGATCCCCTGACTGCAAGATCATGACCTGAGCAGAAATAAAAAGTTTGATGATGAACCAACTGAGCCACCCAGGTGCCCCTAGGGGAGATTATCTTAATTGAATAAATATATCTATCAGAAACTTGTAGCAAACACTATACTTGCTGGTAAAACTTCAGAATTATTCCTTCTAATATCAGGAATAAAAAAGCTGCCCATTATCACCATTTCCATCCAATCAGTCTTTGAAGGTCCAAATCAGAGCACTAAGAGAAGAAAAGAAAAACATTGAGGATGGGAAAAGAAAACAAAAACAAAAGTATCACTACTGAATGGAATATTATTGCATTTATAGAATCTAAGAAAAATATAAACTCTCTGAGGTGCCTGGATGGCTCAGTTGGTTAAGCATTTGACTCTTGATTTTGCCTCAGGTCATGGTTTCATGGTTTGTGGGTTTGAGCCCCATGAGAAGTTCTGTGCTGACAGCATTGTCCCTGCTTGGGATTCCCTATCTTCCTCTCTCTGTGTCCTCCCCCTGCTTGCACATACTCTTTCTTTCTCAAAAATAAATAAGTGGACATTTTTAAAAATGATTCTCTCTTTTTCTTTCTCCCCCTCTCTCTGCCCCTTTCCTCCACTCATGCTCCCTCTTTCTCTAAAAATAAAATAAATCTTATAAAAACAACTTTCGAAAAGAAGATATCTGAGAATATTTTTATGACCACAGTGAGGAAAAAATTAAACAAGAAAAAAATGGATAATACATTTGACTACATTCTGATTAAAAACTTCATGACAGGGGCACCTGGGTGGCTCAGTTGGTTTAGTGTCTGACTTTGGCTCCAGTCATGATCTCGTGGTTCTCAGATTGGAGCTCTACGTCAGGCTCTATGCTGACAGCTTAGAGCCTGGAGCCCACTTTGGATTCTGTGTGTGTGTCTCTCTCTCTGTCCCTCCCTTCCTCATGCTCTGTTTCTTTCTCTCTCTCAAAAATAAATAAAAACATTAAAATTTTTTTTTAATTAAAAAAAAAACTCCGTGGCAAAATATGTCATAAAAACTAAAATGACAAGACATGGGCCAAAAGAAGATATTTGGAACATGTAAATACAAATAATTATTACTCAGGAGATTTAAAGAATACCTATAAATCAATATGAGAAGGGTAAGGAAAGGAATAAGAAGTTCACAGAAGACAAGATTTGAATGGTCAGTTCAAAATTCTGAAGTGTAATGCTGAAATTATCAAGCACTAACCACATTTTATTCTAGATGCTTTCCATGTGTTAACACACTGAAACGTTGTAATAAATGCATGTGGTTGATTCTACTATCTCTTTCCTCTTCCAGAGAGGGAAAGTAGGACCCAAGCTCATACAAGTAGTACGTGATAAAGCCAGGATTTGGATACAAAGAGTGAGGCTCAAAAACCAGGCTCTTAACCACAGTGCTATTTTAGCAACTTAAAAAAAAATCCAACAATATTGATTATTGGCAAGAATAGGGAAATATGGAAACAATTGTACACTGCTTATGGAAGTGTAAATTGATACAACCATTTAGTTGGAGAGCAATTTAACTTTACAAATAAAGTTGAAAATGCACATTATTCTCGACCCCGGTGATTCCACATCTACATGCACAGCCTCAAATCTCACATATGTAAACAAGGAAAATGCAAGAATGTTCATTGTAGCATTGCTTGTAAAGGTGCAAAAATACAGTGTGAAATATTTATGTAATGGAATTTTAATAATTTTAATAATCTAGATAAATCCTCATAACATAATGTTAATGGGGAAAAAAGGTGGAGAAGAATGTATAAAAAGTATGATACCATTCATATAATAAAGTTTAAAAGCATTTTCAAAGGCATGAAAACACATGATTTACACATGTAGTAAAATCATAAAGCATGGAACATGTAAAACTTGGAATTCAGGAAAATGTATGCCATTGCAAAGGGGAGTGGAAATTGGGATAGAGGGTTGTGCAGGGAGCATCAGTTGTATCCAAAATACTATATTTCTTTTAAAAATCGAGAAAATATGGCAAAATGTTAAGATATGACACAACTGGGTGGCAAATTTATTCTATTATTTTCTGTACTTTGATCTGCCCTGACCATGTTTCTTCCCTCGCATTTCACTCTATCCCCTTCCGTGCTGCTGCCCCACGGAGCCTCCTACCCTTCATTAGTCAAGCTATGCTTCTCCATTCCACACTTCCATCCATGCTTTTCCCTCACCTGGGAATGCCCTTCTCTTCTTCAAGGAAAACACACACAGAAAAAGAACAAATGAAGAAATCCTGTTTGTCTTTCATGGCTTGAAATATTTCATTCTGAAAAATACTTGAAAGTATACCCATAGTCATAGCAGCATTATTCACAATATGCAGAGGGTGGAAGTCACCCTAAGAGTCCATGAATAAATGGATGAATAAAAAAGAAAATGACAGATTCATACAATGGAATATTATTCGCTTTTAAAAAGGAAATTCTGGCACATTCTACAACATGGATGAACCTTGAGGACATTATGCTAAGTGAAATAAGCCAGTCACCGAAGGCCAAATATTGTATAATTGGAGGTCCCTATGTCAGAAAGTCAGAAAGTACTTTCTACCCAGTCAGAAAATAGAATGGTGGTTGCCAGGGGCTGGAGGAGTGGGGAATGGGGAGTCCATGTTTAAAGGGGACGGAGATTCAGTTTTTGAAAGATGAAGAGAGATCTGGAGATGTGATGCTGATGGCTGCACAACAGCGTGAAGGTACTTAAAGCCACTGAACTGTACACTAAAAAATGGTTAAAATGGTGTTACATATATTTTACCACCATAAACAATACGAAAGAGAAATACCTGAAAGGCAACATACAATATTATTAGAAATTATCCAAAGTACCTTAAAGTGAGATTCCATCTCTCTCTCTCTCTCTCTCTCTCTCTCTCTCTTGCTCTCGCTCTCGCTCTCTCTCATGATGTTTCTCAGCCTGGTAACTCCCCAGATAGATGCCTTCCAGCCTTCTGCCTGATGCCCTCCTCTGTCTTCTCACTTCATGGATGTGTTCTGTTTTCCCAGCAGTATCTTCACTTTCCCACTAAGGAAAACCCAACTTGCCTTCCTGGCTTCTCCGATTCTGCTACCTGCCATCACTCCAGTGACCACAGTAGGCTCCACGTGCTTCTCCAACCCTCTGGAGAAGACCCTGCACTCTGAGCCCCTGCTCAGGTGCAATTTCCAGCTTCTCCATCTATTCTAATCCCCCACTGGAGCTTTGAGTCTCTCTTCAGAGTTGCAAACTCACTTCCTGACTGGTTTCTTTTTGGGCTTGGTGATTTGAACTTGGTATCTTGACCCTGTTCTGAAGTGTAACCAGGATTAATGCAGCTATTCTGCTTTGCGAGAAGAGCCAAGGCTTCCGTTCCTGTGAAACGGAACTGTGTTTCACAGCGAACTGTGAAACCATTTTGTGGTTTATCAAATCTAGACTTGCTTGTTATCATGAAACTGCTCTAAAGCCTATAGGGCAACCTATTTAAATGCCAATAAATCTTTCTCTTTTTGCATGTATATGCATAGAAAATGGTCAAAACTGATTAACAGAGGTTACCAGGAGAAAGGCATTCACTGGGTCTGTGGCAGGGGCTGAGGGAGCAGAGAGGGAAAAATTTACTTTTCAATTCTCACTTTCTCGAATCTTTCACAGTAAACATATATAATTTTTACAATAAGAAGAAATATTTGCGATGAAATACAGCATTCTAATTGGTACAGTAAGCTCTTAGTATTTGATCCTGAGATTCTTTCTTCCAGAGGCAGCTGCAAGATATGAGAAATCATTATAAGGAGATGCAATTTCAAATCCAGTAGGAGAGTGGCAAGGGCAGGGTATTTCCTAATTTGAAAAAGACATTTGTGAGAGAGTCACTGTGTGGATGTAGAGATGAATTATAGAGCTGTCATTCTCGTCCGGCAGCTGCTTCTGACTCTGAAAGCAGTTTAGGGGAAAGCCAAGTGGAATGGAACCCTGCCCCTTTAATTAGCTCCAGGAGCCAGGTAAGGTAAATATTTGTGGCTGAAACAGCGTGAATCCATGGAAGTTGGGATTTCAGCCTAGAAGCATTGTGCTGCCAAGTTGCTATGAAACCCAGAAAGCCAGGGCTATGTTCTCCCTCAGAAAGTGCTTCTGAGTTGAAGAGAAGGAGGAGGAATAGCAAACAGAGCAGTGGTATTAAGGTCTATGTGTTCATGAGGATGATGAGGGTACATCTATGCCTTATGCTAAGTCATAAATGGTACCCCTTTTTATTTTACCTCAATATTGATTTCTATTTAAAAAAAAAACAGTACTCCAAATGTAGACATATTTAACTTACTGTATTTATTAACTCATTCTCTGGTTTCCAGTGACATTAAATATAAATCAGATCTTGGCATCGCCCTGCTGAAAACTTTTCAAGGCCTTTCTGTTTCTCTTAAGAGAAAATCCTGACTCCAGTAGCTGCATCTGCAAGGTGACTGAAAAACTTAGTATCCAACCTGGGGTGGCTCTTAATATTTATGGTGGGGAAACAGGTGTAATGAGGACTCTCCTAGAAAAACCAAGATGCATCCATGGAGCTCTGTTGGATGCAGCCCCCTCGCCTCATCTTTTACCATCCCCATCTGCTCACTTGGCACCGGGTATGCTGGCCTCCCTTCTCTTGCTTTAAGAAGCTCTCATAGCGTCTTTGCTGTCCCCTGAATCATGCTTATGTCTGCTGTATATATCTATGGGGTCTTAGATTGTCAGCTTCTTGGAGAAGCCTTCCCTGACCACCCAGTATAAATTGAGGTCTCCCCGGTTACTCTGTATTTCATCTCTGCACATTTCCATCATCATACCTAATGAACAATGAGAAACAAGATCCTAATCTCTAAGGATCTTGGTTTATGTATTTGTTTATTATCTGTATCAACTACCAGAATGAGGCTAGGGACTTGTCTGTCTTGTTCACTGGCCTAGCACATGGTAGGGGCTCAACAAACATGTGGCAAATGAATGAACGATCAGACAAAGGTCTTCAAGTTGAATGCCCACTCCCTTGTTTCTCAACATATGAGCAAGGTCCATTTTCAGTAGATGAGAAAGAACTGACACAGAGAAAAGCAGAGGAAAGTGAGAGAAAGGGAGGGAGGGAGAGAGAGAGAGAGAGAAGGAGAGAAGGGGGTGGGCTAATGTTGGACAAGTCCTTGGTTACAAGCCCTGTGGATATCCAATTTATCCTTTACTTCTTCCTTCATGGGGTGAGACTCAAATATATTGTAAATAACTTTTCCTCCACTTGCTTAACCTTATGTAACTTAGAATCGAGATTGGGGTTCCAATTTTGCAACCAAAGACTTCTAGCAAAACATAACCTATTTCCTTTGGAATATATATCTCCATTTTTTAAAATAGGAAATGTGGCAGAATATGTTAACTGTGTCCCGTTATCTATTTTTACTTTCTTCCTTGGGAAGTTAATGGAGGATGTATTAGTTTCCTATTGCTGCTGTAAGAAATTGCTGCAAAATTAGGACATTAACACACAACACAAATTTCTTGTGTTATAGTTCTGGAGGTCAGAAGTCTAAAATGGGTTGACAGGGCTGTGTCCCTTCTGGAGGCTCTAGAAAAGACTTTCTTTCCCTTTTCCAGCTTCTGAGGGCCACATGCATTTCTTGGCCCAGGGCCCCTTTCTCACATCACTCTGACCTCTGCTTCCATTGTCATATCTCCTCTGACTCTCACCCTTCTGCTGCCCTTCATAAGGATCCTTGTGATTACGTCAGGGCCACCTGATAATCTAGGATAAACTCTCCATCTCAAGATGGGGGTGGGGGGGAGGGGAAGGGGAGTGATGGGCATGGAGAAGGGCACTTGTGGGGATGAGCACTTGGTGTTATATGGAAACCAACTTGACAATAAACTATTTAAAAAACAAAACAAAACAAATCTTAAACTTAATCATATCTTTGAAGTCCCCTTTTCTGTGTAAGGTAACATATTTATCAGTTTCTTTTTTTTAATTTTTTAATGTTTATTTATTTTTGATACAGAGAGAGAGAGAATGTGAATGGGGAAAGGGCAGAGAGTGAGAGAACAGAGAATTCAGAGCAGGCTCTGGGCTCTGAGCTGTCAGCATAAAGCTCGAAGTGGGGCTTGAACACACGAACCCTGAGATCATGACCTGACCTGACGTCGGATACCCAGCCGACTGAGCCACCCAGGTGCCCCCATATTTATCAGTTTCAGGGGTTGGGACAAGAGCATCTTTAGTGGGCCATTATTCTGTCTGCCATGAGAGGCATGACCCTCCCCCCCTTTTTTTTTCCTCCTGTTTCCTTTTGATGGCTGAGATGTAGTATAACAGATGGAGTTCAAGCAATTACTTTGAGCCATGGTTTGGAAGTCACCTCCTTCCCCAAGGAAAGGAGAGTAGCAATGTTGAAGACTCGGGGCTTCTGATAATTCTGTAATGCTACCCTACCAGTTCTGGACTGCTAGTCTGCTGACTTCTTTTAGGTTATTTTGAGTTTTCTAAGCCAGACTCATACAATTACGTTCTTTACACTCTTTTACATTCTCCCTCTTCACTTGGTTTTATAGCCCACCTATTTTTCCATGCTCTTAAGTATTTTACAAAAGCTTGAGTTTTGATGACAGTATAGTACTCCAACTTTCATTTAAAGATTCTCCAACTATTTGACAATTAAATTGCTTGCAACTTTCTTTTGCTATCATGAATTAAAAGTTCCAGATTTTGAGGCTCCTGGTTGGCTCAATTGGCTTCTGACTTTGCCTCAGGTCATAATCTTGCAGTTTGTGAGTTTGAGCACCATGTCAGGCTCTCTACTGTCAGCACAGAGCTTGCTTTGGATCCTCTGTCCACCCTCCCTCCCCCGACTCTATCCCTTTGTGCACTCTCCCTCTCAAAAATAAATAAACACTTTAAAAAGTTCCAGTTTTTAAATAGAGGATTCTGAGAGGAAATTCATGGCTTTATATGTATGGCACATCATAGCACGTGCTCATATTTGACCATTAAATATCTGAGCCAAGTAAGAGCAGTTTACCCTGATTACATGAATAGCATCTACAAGAAAATCTTTAACTTCAGATCTCCTGAATTTGAAAATCTAAATCTAGTGGAAGGAACATCACAAATGTAACATTTTAAAAATTACCCAAGGTGACAATAACATTGTCTAGGCAATTAAAAAAAATAACAGTTTTATATACTTGAGTAAAACCTGATTTCATTAAATATTTTTAAGTTGATTTTTTTCTGCAAAGAAGATTGTAGGGGGAAAAATGAGCCCTTTGTACTCTAACTTCCCAGTGGGCAATAATAAATTATGTTATTCTGTTAATATTCCACACAAATAGCACATTAGGCAATCTTTAGTGCTCTATATTGTTTCCCTGAATAACGGTCATAAAAGAAATTCAAAGGAACATAAATATAGGTCAGTGATAAGAACTCTTTCTTAATATGCAGTCACAGGGGTAACTATAGTGAAGATCAAGTCCACAACGTGTCTCTCCGTGGAATAGCTTTCACCTGCCAGTAAAATTAAAGATGTTATTTGTCTATTTAGCTCATCACTCTCAATTTCCTAACCCTTTATTTTTCTTCTCTATAGTCTTTACTACTGAATATTGTATATTTATTTGGTTACTGGTTTTGGTTACCTCACTAAAATGTAAAGTCCATGAGGCAGGGTCCTATCTGCCTTATTCACTGGAGTATCCAGTGTCCAGTCACAGATGCCAGCTGTACGATGAAGAGAGCCTGGAGTGGAGACCAAAGGGATCCTGGCTGGATCCTGGAGGAACTGCAAGGACTCTGACTGGATCCTGAGGCAGTGAGGGGTCACAGAAGGACACACGCTGGCATTTGGGGAATGGGGCGTGAGGTGATTAGGTTTGGATTGTGAAGAATAACTCTGGGTTTGGTGTGGAGAAAGGGTTTGGTTTGGGGGCACAGTCTGGAGGCAGGAAGACTAGTAAGGTAGCTATTGTGACTTTCCAGGTTCATGAAGATGAGAGCCCAAACTGGAAAGCTGGTAATAAATGAGAACAATAATAATAAGGATCACTTTAGCAAAGTTTTATGCAGTCACTAAAATCCATTTCCCAGGCTCCTTTGCAGTTAGGTGTGGCCATGTGATTATGTTCTACACAATAGAATGTGAGCAGAAATAATGAGCTCTCATTCCAGGTCTGACCCATAGAAATTTCCCATATTCACTCCTCTCTGTTCTTTCCTTTTTCTGGCTAATAGGGATGGAGAAGCCATGTTTTGGAGATGCCTGGGAATCCATTGATGTAGGTCCTTATAAAGCCATGTAGAGAAGAGTTGCCCCAGTTGACAAAGAATGCTTTGGAATATTACATAAATGAGGAAGAAATATCTATTGTGTTTGAACCATTGGGCAATTTTAGCTTTGTTTGTTATAGCAGTTAATGTTACCCCAATGAATTTAAGCACTCAGTTTTGGCTAGGCACCATTCTTTTTTTTTTTTTTTTTTAATAGAGACAGTGTGAACAGGGGAGGATCAGAGAGAGAGGGAGACACAGAATCCGAAACAGGCTCCAGGCGCTGAGCTAGCCGTCAGCACCGAGCCCGATGCGGGGCCCGAACCCACAAACCATGAGATCATGACCCGAGCTGAAGTCGGACGCCCAACCGACTGAGCCACCCAGGCGCCCCTAGGCACCATTCTTAATACGTGAGATATGATAACTCATTTAGTTTCCACAACAATCCGTTGAGTAACAACTTGTTAATTATAATCCCCAATTTACAGATGAAGAAACTGAGATACAGAGGAGATATGTAACCTACTAATGTTACAAAGCTGGGAAATGAGAGAGCCACATTTGAGAGTTCTGCCTCCAACATTTTAAGCACTATCTGATAGTGGCGATGGATAGGATTAATAGGTTTTAAAAAATGTTTATTTACTTATTTTTGAGAGAAATAGAGAGAGGGAGGGCAAAGAGAGAGGGAGATAATCCCATGCAGCTGTCAGCACAGTGCCTCAACATGCCTCAAACTGACAAAATGTGAGATTGTGACCTGAGCAGAAATCAAAAGTTCAATGCTTAAATGACTGAGCTACCCAGGCACTGCTCTTTTTTTTATTATTAATAGTTTTTTTTTTAATTTTTAAACAATGTTTTAACCTTTTATTATTTTTAAAATTTAAATCCAAGTTAGTTAACATAAAGTATAATAATGATTTCAGGAATAGAATTTAGTGATTCATCACTTACATACAACACCCAGAGCTCATCCCTACAAGTGCCCTCCTTAATGCCCATTGCCCATTTAGCCCAGCACCCCACCTGCAACCCTCAGTTTGTTCTCTATTTAAGAGTCTCCTATGGTTTGTCTCCCTCTCTGTTTTATATCTTATTTTTCTGTCCCTTTCCCTATGTTCATCTGTTTTGTTTCTTAAATTCCACATATGAGTGAAATCATGTGATATTTGTCTTTTTCTGACTGACTTATTTCACTTAGCATAATATACTCTAGCTCCATCCACATCGCTTCAAATGGTAAGATTTGCTGAGTAATATTACATTGTATGTATATACCACATCTTCTTTATCCATCCTTCAGTCAATGGACATTTGGGCTCTTTCCATACTTTGGCTGTTGTCAGTAGTGCTGCTATAAACATGGAGATACATGTGCCCTTTGAATCAGCATTTTTTTATCCTTTGGATAAATTCCTGTTAGTACAATTGCTGGGTCAAACAACAGTTCTATTTTTAATTTTTTGAGGAAACTCCATACTGTTTTCCAGAGAGGCTGCACCAGTTTGCATTCCCACTAGCAGTGCAGAAGAGATCCTCTTTCTTTGCATCCTCGCCAACATATGTTGTTGCCTGAGTTGTTAATGTTAGCCATTCTGACTGGTGTGAGGTGGTATCTCATTGTGGTTTTGATTTGTATTTCCTCGATGATGACTGATGTTGAGCATCTTTTCATGTGTCCTCTGGATATCTTCTTCGGAAAAATATCTATTCATGTCTTTTGCCCATTTCTTAAGTGGTTTGTTTGGTTTTTTGGGTGCTGAGTTTGATAAGCTCTTTATAGACTTTGGATAGTTAATAGTTTTTTTTAAAGTTATAGATTTCCTGGGGCACCTGGGTGGCTCAGTCGGTTAAGCGTCCGACTTTCGCTTAGGTCATGATCTCGCGGTTCGTGGGTTCGAGCCCCACGTCGGGCTCTGTGCTGACTGCCAGCTCAGAGCCTGGAGCCTGTTTCAGTCTGTGACTCCCTCTCTCTCTGACCCTCCCCTGCTCACGCTGTGTCTCTCTCTCTCTCCTTGAAATAAATAAAACATTAAGAAAAAACTTAAAAAAAAGATATAGATTTCCTTTCTTTTCATTTAAACATTCTGAATAAAAACAGAACCATGAAAATGCTTAATAGTCAATAATGAACATTAATTAAAATTAAAGTCACTAATTATGAAATAATATATATTTTTTAAGTTTAAAGAGGTAAACTCTCTTTTCATTGTATTTCCTGGAAACAGACTCTGAGACTGAAATTTCCTTGCAAGAAGTTCATGGGGAAGTGCTCCCTGGAAGTGAGGGACGGGGGTTTGGGCAGAGAAAGTGGTTGAGCTATAATATGGTCACAACAGAAGACTCAGCCTATTCCACAGGAAGCTCTGGAGCTGAGATAACCCTTCAGAGTTATTTCCCCATCAAGGCAGGGGGTCTGAGCTTTTGTGTCCTGCTTCAGTCAGTCACGTGAGCTGCTGACTGGAAGGGAACATAAGCCTTGTGTGAAGCAACTCCTTTAGACAGGAATTCAGCTGCAAACCAGTGGAGAAACGGTCATCATGGTCTTGAAAGAGTAGAGAGCAGGGAGAAACTGGATGGTGCACCACAGTAGGCACTACAGAATTACTAAGAATAAATAAGTACTATATTTATAAATCTATAAATTTATAGAGCTTCACTGCGCTTCAGACTCTTACAGCCCACTATTTCCTGATTATGCATGAAGCATAAGAGTGTGGTTATAAGAAGACAAGAGATGAGACTTCAGAGATGAGTTGACCCATCTGGAATGCCAAGTGGATGCCAAGAAACTTGGGTGGGAGGGACGTCTGGTGGCAGCATGGAGATGGATTACCACAGGGACCACTGTTAGGCATACCATTTGGAGCTGTTGTAACAGCCCATTGCTATGGAAACCAAAGCCTGAACTAGTATCAGTGGGATGGAGAAGGACTAAACTTGCAGGGCATTTTAAAGGAAGGTTTTGATGGTTTCAATGGCTGAATGTGCAGATGAGGGGAGATTTGAGACAAGTTCTATTGTTGTTTGGGAGGTTGTGTGAAAGGTTATGCTTATAGGGAGATCACAGTCATGTTCACCCTGTGGGCTCCATGCTCACCCTGTGGGCTCCATGTTCATCCTGTGGGGGCTATGCTCACCCTGTGGGGTCCATATTCACCCTGTAGGAGGCCATGTTGACCCTGTAGGGTCCATGCTCAACCCGTGGGGCCCCTATTCACCCTGTGGGGGCCATGCTCACCCTGTAAGGTCCATGTTTACTCTGTGGGGGCTATGCTTACCCTTTCGGGTCCATGTTGACCCTTTGGAAGCATGTCGACCCTATGGAGGGCCATGTTGACCCCGTGGAGTCGATGTTAACCCTGTGGGACCCACGTTGACTATGTAGGATCCATGTTGACCCTGTGGGGGCCATGCTCACCCTGTGGGATCCATGTTCCACCCTGTGGGGGCTATGTTCACCATGTAGGAGTCATGTTTACCCTCTGGGGTCTATGTTCACCTTCTTGGGGGGCCATGCTTATCCTGTGGGAGCCATATTCACCCTGTGAGGGCCAGTGTGAAATCTTGACTATCTTTTTAAATGACAAAACAAAAATAGTTCTTTGTTTCTTTCTTTCTCTTTTCCTTCCTTCCTTTCATTTTTCTTTTATCTGAGGAAGCTCTCTATTACTCCATTTTGTCTCTTGAAATGAGTTGTTCTTTTCATCTATAATATAATTGGTTTTTTCATTAATCTATTATAGGAAAAATTTCTTTCATCATGCATTCCTCTTTTTGGTTACAAATCTAAGTGTGTCCGAACAAAACATTCACTTAAACAAAGCAAAACAAAATTTTAAAGCATAGATAGGAAATCCATTTTTTCTTTTTCTTTTTTTTTTTTTGGCAGTTCGGTCATGGCCCATAATGGATGTTCTGATGACAGCCTTGGAATTATAGATGGGATGAGAGGTGACAGGAAGTGTTCTTGGCTTGGGGACGATGTTACCTTGTGAGTGACTGGCTGCTATCATATGTGGACGCACAAGGTTGTTTATTAAGGCTGGGTCTCAATAACTATATGAAACCCCTTGGTATAACTTACCATGTGTATAACCAATTCACAGCTCTAGTGGTTGTGCTTTTTATTTTCTGGAGCAAAGTAATTTTCTGATCTGATGTATCTATAAGATTAGAATCTAGCCTTCTACAGACTGCATTTTTGCCAAGTAATTGGAAAACTTTTAACAGTGGAGAAAAAAAAAGTTAGTAATTAAGTGAGATCGAATCAGTGTGGATGGCATTTATGGTGTGTATACTCAGGCTAGCCAGATGAAATCAATCAGTCACTTAACAATATTTACTGTGTAGTTCTCTGGGCCAGGTGCTGTGCTAGGTGTGCCAAGAAACCAAAGATAGATGAGACAGATGAGGTCCCATCTCTCACAGAATGTACTTTCTAATCATGGGAAACAATAAAAGAAAAAAGAAAAGAAAAAAATAAGAAAGCTTCTGATGTTTGTAAGTGCCCAGAAGAAAACAAAAGTTGTGTTTCAATGTATTTATCCAGCCCTTCCTTCCCATTTTGAGAGGCGGCCCTGGTGAGAAATTGGGTCTTTTAGGGACTTAGAAGAGGGATGATATGAACCTAAACTTAGTGCTTGAATAAAGCAAATTGAAAGACTCTGGATTTGTTGGGGCAGGGAGGATGGGATTTTAAAACTTTGAGTATAAATGTGATAGATGTAATTTAAACTTTTTCTTGAGACTGATAACAGGCATTGTTTACGAAGACACTGCTTAATATCGACAGTTAACTAATGAAAACTATTGTGGGTGTTCCTTTAGCCAAGTTCAACATAAGTGACTGTAGGAGGAACCTGTGCTTTTGATTTCCTTGGTAAAGATGCAACTCCATAGGCCAAACCCAAGTCCATCGGCACCATCCCATCTCTTCCTCTAAGAACTGAATTTCTTGACTTCTCAGAGTCAGAATTATTTGTTCCTGAACATATTTGTGCCAGTTTTACTCATTATTCAAATTATACAATTTACTTCAATATGACAATAACTAATGAAACATGAGTCTGGAGAGAGAATTATTAAAATGAAATGTAATTTAAATGGAATCATGCTTTGAAAAGACCCAGTAATGACCAATTAGTTAATGAGGAAAGATTGGTAAAAATAATAATATCTACAGTGTTTTGCTCATGACTGTCTTTAAGTTCTCACCCACTACAAGGAAAGAAAAATTGGAAATGAAAAACAAGATCTTATGGGTGTGGTGTAGGTACAAAAAAAAAAAAGTAGCTTTGGAACCTTTCCAGTGAACTTATAGTGAGAGAAAGGACCAAGACCTTCCTCTAGATCAGGGAATACATTTACATTTATTTAAGTTAAAGTATAATGTTTACAAAATAACATATACTTTTTCTCTCCCTAACATTTCTGATTAGCCCATTAATTAGCAATTCTGATTGTGCTGTATAAGATTTTCACTGTATTGTAAATTGTGTGTTAAGTGCAATGGAAACTCATGATCCCTCCATTAAAAGGACTCAGGAGTATAGTCCTATGATTATGAGATAATTTACGTATCTCCACTAATTCCTTAACTTTAGCCAAATCTCCCTTTCATCATTTGCACAGTAGAAGCAAAGAAAATATTTTCACTTTTCAGCAGCAGCTTTCCTTTGTGAATATTGAAGCTCTTTAAGGGACAAATGTCTAATTAAGCATTAATGCTCATATTGCCTTAGAGAGGTGAACAGAGATATTTACTATCCTCTCACTGAGGATGTTAGACCCATGCTAAGTAGCTAACAGATGTCTCCATGCTGTCTCTCAGAAGCATTGTATTTCCGCTAATCTCCCTGCCACACTGTGTCCTCATCTCTATACTTAGTAATTCCCAGTATTCACAGTCCCAGGGAACTAAGAGAGCATTGAAAGAGCACTTGTCTCTGGGCCAGGACACGTGGGCTCAGACCCTGGCTATGCCACTAATCTGTGGGACCTTGGACACTTTTGTCAGCCTTTCTGTGCCTCAGCTCCTGTATCTGTAAATTGTAGCTCACACGACTTGTCAAACCAACCAGATTGGAGGAGAAAATGTTTGTGAAAACAAATATGTATGCGGTAGCTGCAGAAAGGGAAATATTCCTGTTTCAAAATGTGGGCCTATGTTTTGTTACAGCATTTTTGATCATGTATTAATTTATAGCCTCTGGTTTGCACATTCATTACTGAGACCAGAAGTAGAAGTCCCTCCTTATATGTTATCCCAATATTACCTACCTACTCACCTTTGTCATCTTCCATTGATGGTCCCAGACTCTTTGTAAAAAATGTAAGGAAAGAAACAGACTATGGTCAGGACAATGATCTATTGTACTCTGAACTACAAGATACCAGTAAGTGGCTGCCACTTTCTTTTCTTTTTTTAAGTTAATGTATTTATTTTGAGAGCACAGGCAGGGGAGGGGCAGAGAGAGAGAGAGAAGAGAGAAAGAATTCCAAGCAGGCTCTGCACTGACAGCATGGAGCCTGATACAAGGCTTGAACCCACAAACCCTGAGATCATGACTTGAGCCGAAACCAACATTTGGATGCTTAGCCAACTGAGCCATGTAGGTGTCCCAATGGCTGCCATTTTCTAATGGTTTTTAATGACATTGTATTTCTTCACTCATTCAGACAAGCATTGCTAGTAATAGTTAAAAAAAAAAAAAAAAGAAAGGAAGGAAGAAATATACAAAATTTCCAACAATAGGGGATTGCTCAAGTAAATGATAGTATTTCTGTATGATAGAAAGCCATTAATAAAAAGATATTGTCAATGAATATTTATTGGCATAGAATGATATTCATGGTAATTAAATGAAAAAGCAACCCCAATGAGTAATGGACAAAACAATCTCATCATTATTTTTAAAAATGTATTTGAATAAAAATATTTGGAAAGATATACAAGGGCTATCTCTGGGGTGGTGGGATTACAGAAATAAGTTTTCCTTCTTTATTCTTATCTGTATTTTCTAACTTTCTATGATGAACATATGTTGCTATTGGCAAAAGAAAAAAGTGATTTAAATTAAATAAAGTCCCACTGATATAAAAGATACCTATGGGAATGAACAATATTTTGAAAAGCATAAATGCCAACTCTGAATAATGAATTAAAGATGAACGTTTTTCAAAAATTTCATTCTTTCTTAAAAAAGGATGGAATCACTTAATGACGCTAAAATAAACCAGGTATTAATTGCAAACCTGTTTCTTCTCAGCTGAATTCTACCTTAAATTGTTTTTAAAATGGACTCACATCATGAAATAAGCATGATATTTTAAAATATCTAAATCAAACAATCACTGATAGTGATACAATGTAATTTTTCCCTTTCTGCCAAAACATCACTTTATTTTATTTTATTTTATTTTATTTTATTTTATTTTATTTTATTTTATTTTATCTTAAATGTTTATTTATTTTTGAGAGAGAGAGACAGAGCACAAGCAGGGAAGGGGCAGAGAGAGAGGGAGACACAGAATGTGAAGCAGGCTCCAGGCTCCAAGCTGTCAGCACAGAGCCCGACACAGGGCTCGAACCCACGAATGGTGAGATCATGACCTGAGTTGAAGTCAGACTTAACTGACTGAGCCACTCAGGTGCCCCCAAAACATCACTTTAAAATAAATCACTTTTTAAGACAAGGAGGAGATGCCTTTATCTTTCCTATCATATTAAAAACAGTTACGGGGCCTCTGGGTAGCTCAGTGAGTTAAACATCTGACTTTGGCTCAGGTCATTATCTCACAGTTCATGAGTCTGAGCCCCACGTTGGACTCTGCTCTCAGTACAGAGCCCGCTTCAGATCCTCTGTCTCTCTCTTTCTGCCCCTCCTCCCCTCTCAAAAAATAAATGAACATTTAAAAACACTCACAGAAAAATCCTGTAAGTTACCAAGTGCCTTCTATGTGCCTATGTGTCAGATACTTGGAATGTTAAATTGATTGGTTAATTTAGTTAATCATAACTGCCTTAAGAGATAAGTATTACTGTGTTCATTTTATAGTGGCTGAAAACTAAAATCCACAAAGTTAAGATTCTTACCCAACCATAAGTAGCAGAATCACATGTCTTAAAAAAACACTTAAATTATTTATTGATTCCACGCTGCTAGCCATTGTGTTGTGTGCTGGGAGTATACCAATGAACTGTGTCCCATCCCTCAAATTTGGATGACACGGACCAAATAATTATAAATGTAATGAATGTTACAAAAGGAGAAATACAAAATGTAGAAGAGGAGTTAATCTGGTCTGAAACATCTGTCCCATATAAAGACATTTAAACCAAGATATGAAGCATGAGCAGGAGTTAACTGGACAAAAAGCAGACATGGAAGAGTAACAGGAAGAGTAGCAGGAACAGTATGTGCTAAGTGGTCAATACCACAGTAATTCCTGGTAGCAGGAACAGTATGTGCTACGTCCTGAGATGACATTTTGCTACAACAATCTGGCACAATCATCCACAACTGGCTTGAAACAATAAGTATTTATTTCTTTCACATGAGTCTGTGCATCAACTACAACTTGGCTGGACTTGGCTGGACTCCAGGGTTCAGGTCTCTCTCACATGTTGCTCCTTCTTTTTTGACCAATGGCTTTCTTGGACATGCTCTTTTCATAGTACATGGTAAAAGCATACACAAGCAAATTTAAGACCTCATGTTCAGGAACATTTCACTGGCTAAATCAAGCTGTATGGCTATCCCCAAATTAAATAGGATGGGGAAAGTATTTTACCCACAGTGGATTGTACTTCAGAGCCACATAATACTGAATGTGCATGAATATGGGAAGGATGTGAATAATTGTGAACAATGATTCAGTCAACCATGCCTGTATTTTTCAGGAACCCATTGCCAATACATTGGCAAACGTATTGAGTGAGTCGGGGAAGGATACTACTCTCATTGGCTGTTCTTGGGAACTTCTCATTACAGAGATTCCATATATAAGTATAAAACATAAACATAAACGTATAAACTCACTCTAAAAGAAAACGACTTTCCTTCTTCCTGAGCTTTATTTCCCAAGAGTTGGCCAACATTGAAGTATAAATGGTTATCCCACAGAGCTAATATAGTGTTGATTGAATTAACTATTCCTCCTCTGTTATGTATGAAATATTGGGTCTCTGTGTGACAGTAGCACATTCAGAAGCTATGCCTCAGAGTCAATGAAACCAGTGTTCGAGCCTCTGAGCAAATAGCCTTAAATTTGGTTGCTACTCATGCTCCTGGAATGGAGGTCAGCTATTTTATACACAGTGAATAAGACAAACCGGTCGTAAAACGCGAGGAAACATCTCATTTAACCACTTTATCCCATGAAACACGATCCTCCATTTGGTCAGATCGTTTTGATAATGTTACAAGAATAGTTGAGTTTATTTTTACCCGTTGCTGTACAGATACATTCACTTGCTTTACAAGTGCTTAAGTCTAATGCCTGAATGAACAGGTGTGGGGACAAGAGTTGGCCAGATATAAACTCATACAGTTCGTGTGTTTAAGAAGCATAGGCTTTTTTAAAACAGAGAATTCATTCAACACAGAGTGCCAATGCATTACTAGCTGTCATGGTATATTCTGCCACGGAAAATTGTATTAGTTTCAGTTGATGTTATTTTATTTTCCCTCTTGCTGATAAGAAGAGACTAAACAGAAAGTACTGCCTTTATGATGATCCTGTTCTGGAGCCAAAATTTTCGCTTCGTTTGTTAAAAGCTCAATTTTGTAATTCTGAGGATTTAAAAAAGAGTCTGTTATTCTTTTTGACAATACATATTTCCCATAGAAACAAATTTTTTTTTAGCTAGCTCATATGTAAATTTCACAGTAAAACAGGTGCCATTTCAAGGGAAATCAGTGGTTCTAATAAATACAATGGATTTGGAGCAAGTCCTTTCCCCTCATCTCGTTCACAGTTATGTAAGCCTTCAGCTTGGATACATTTTGTATTTCACTACTCTGTTTACAAAGCAGCATTTAAGAGAGGCTACGGTTTTCTGACTTCCTTTTCTGATATACTTTGATTCTTCTTCCTTGAGCTCCTTTTCATCCTTATGTGAGTTTTCCAGTTCTTTCAGCCTGGCGCCCCGTCAAAAGGCAGCATAAATGTGCACATTCCAAGTACTGGCCTGAGAAATGACATTCTCTCACACATTCCCGAAGTGGAAATGCAGGAATGGGAAGAAAAATACCCTGATTGTCAGGAACAAATGCAGTCCCTTATTACTTCCTGATGGTTAGTTTTATAAAGGGGCTTTGGGAAGCATCTGCTTGTGTGTCTGTTCAGATGTCATTCCATGCATTGAAGAGGCATTGATTTCTGAGGGCGAATCATGGGGCTTGATTACAGAGTACCCGCCAGTCAAGCAGACTTAGGCTTAATTCATGAGTCCTGTCCACAGATCTGTCATTTTTGCACAACTAAGAAGCTGATGTACTTAAGGTTTCCTTCTGAAAATGGAAATAACCATATTGTTTTTATGACAACTTTCAGTGTGTAAGTAAGCCCAACCAAGTGAAAGTGGTAGTTTATTAGAAAGTAGTTGCAATATTAGTAAAATCAACCTGATTAATACTTCTCTCCCATTCCTCCCTCTGTCCCACGGAGCTGGCTTGTTTACCTAAACTGGCCAAATTAAGTGACTGCTTTGCCGTTGTACAGACCCAAATTCTTTTTTTATACTGATGATAGTTTAAGATGAGTATAAAAGGTACATACACTCTCCACTGTTATGAAATAATAAAGTATTAGAGTTAGTAGAGTTAGTAGACATGTTTCTAGTTCATGATGAGGATTTCTTTTCTTAAATTTAGCAGCTTTGCCTTTTAGTCCATATTTTCCCAGTCCTTTATTAGAAATTTCATTTCAGCTTAAATATGATAGACATTATAAAACACTTCAAAATCCTTTCTGGAAGGAGGTCCAATGTAAACAGTTGGTAAACAATATAGAAGATTGATTAATTTAACTGACTGGTTTGCCATTGTATAGAATCAAATTCTTAATAGAATTACAGCCCCAATTGATAGGGACATATGGGTCTTAAACTTTGAAGATGTTTAGAACCTTTAAGAATCAGCTGGTATAGTTCTCTTTAAAAATGATAGGATCATATCAGATTACCTTTTTCAGGATGCTGAAAGATTTAAATAAAAATTTGCTTTGTTATTACTGGATTAAATCATATAGTTTTATACATTTTGACTACTTGTGAGTTAGTCTGCTGTAGTAGAAAAGCTGAAGCTTCAGAGACCTAAATATGAATTCTTTCCTTTCTAGTTATATGATCCCCCCCAAACCCAACAATAAAATTGGGGCACCTGGGTGGCTTAGTGGGTAAAGTGTCCAATTGCAGCTCAGGTCATGATTTCATGGTTTATGGGTTCGAGCCCTGCGTCGGGCTCTGCACTGACACCTCAGAACCTGGAGCCTGCTTCAGGTTCTGTGTCTCCCTCTCTCTGTCCCACCCCTGCTGGTGCTCTGTCTCTCTCTCTCTCTCAAAAATAAATAAAAATATGTAAAGTTTTGTTAAAACTTATAAAGCTAATAGAAGATACTAGAGGTGTTAAAGTTCTCAAACTGCAAACCAGAAGTTGAAAATTTAATAGATTTGACTACATTTTAAAAATTAAGAATATCTGTTAAAGGATCAACACAATAGGCAAAGTTAGCAAAAAAGGTGGCAAAATGAGAAAAGATTTATAACATCATAAATTTACAAGAGATTAGTAACTAGATATACCAAGAAGCCTCAGTATTCCCATGTTTTAAATGGCAATAATAATAATAGAAAGTAAAGTGCTTAGCACAGATCCTGGCATACAATTAATACTTACGGTTTGTTATTACTAGTTCACCTGTTCTTATACTCTTGACAGAACACATTTTGTGTTAAGCCATGATACATGGACTCTGAATTTCCAGTTTCTGCATGGTTTTATATTGCCAGCTTATGGAATTACAGAGAAATGAATGTGCAAGTGTCCAGCCAGTCTCAATAACCACAAATCCTGTTTGAAATGTGTCCCCAGAGAAGTCAGTGGTTAAAAGAAAAGCAGGGAAAACATGAGTGGTGGTTCCCATGACACGTAGGTGAGCAACATGCTGTGTACACTGTTGTAGCTTTGGAACCAGCCGCCAAGGACACCTGCCAGGTGATGTGGCAAGAAGAGTATGCTTCACTGCCTGAAGCGCGAATCTTGTGACTGTCATATTCCATCCTGACTGAGCCTGGGCCACAAGAGTTTTGTGTCCAGCGGACAAAGAGACTAGATGGAGTAGCTCCCCACTCCTTATCTCTGTCCAGGGGTCACATATGACTGGTGGGTGGAAAGGCCAAGTGGGCCTGCCCTTTCCTGCTGGGTTTCCTGGGGACTGCCATACCCAGGGGGCAGGTTGGCCACTAAAAGATGGCTCTGCTCATTGCCAGCCTTGCTCTCTGAAAGCAGAGCTTTGTCTTTTTCTGCTTTATGACCTCAGCTTCAGGGAAGGCTTTGGCCTCCCAAGTGTGGCCTGAGAACATGGATGATGACGCACAGGGGCAGAAAGCAGTACGCTGCACTCAGTGGCATTGACCTGAGCTGCATCCACTGCTGGAGCTTGGGGGATGGATAAAGCAAGTCAGCCAGGGCCACCCTGCTGTCAGGGAAGGAAAATAAATTAATGACAACTCTGTTCCAAGCACTATGACACACATCTTTTCCTTCAATTCTCGGTAAACCTATGAAATGAACATTCTTCTCCCTGTGTTACAGATGTGAAAAGTGCAGCTCAGAGAGGGGAAATTGCCTAAGTTACCTCACTTGTAGGTGACCCACTGGAATTTGAACCCTAGTTCTACTTAACTCAGAGATCCGCAAGTGATTGTTTTGTTTCTTTCTTCTTCTTCTTCTTCTTCTTCTTCTTCTTCTTCTTCTTCTTCTTCTTCTTCTTCTCCTTCTCCTTCTCCTTCTCCTTCTCCTTCTCCTTCTCCTTCTCCTCCTCCTCCTCCTCCTCCTCCTCCTCCTCCTCCTCCTCCTTCTCCTTCCTTTTTTTTTTTTCAATGCCCCACACTCTGTGTCTACAGACTTGGAGCAGTGTTGGGTGGGGGGTGGGACAGATCTGTGGCTTGGACTCCAGGTGGGTCCCATCAATGTCTGATCTTGGCAGGCAGTTTCGTTAGGTGATGGAAAGCCAGTTACATTTCCCAGAGCTGTATCTGAACATGTGCCCCTCTGGTCAGCTGATTTTAGGTGTGGCTTTGATTTCTGAGCAGAAACTGTGTTCCTGAGAAATCATGACATCCTTGAAGTGTTGTGTTTTGCCTGTCATTCAGAGAAGCCCACAATCCCAGGAGACACATTACACACTATGGAGGGATTTCCTCTCCAGGAAGGAAACCAGGAAGGGCCTCCAAGACAGAAAGAGCTTGCTCCCAGGTGGAATTTCATTTCTCTGTGCTTTTGGGGTCTGACAAGTTCTTTGAAGAACTGGCTTCATTAGCTGCTGATGGAGACGTCTCTTGTCCACACATCTGCAGGTGACTTACTTTGTGCTTGAGAGATTACAAGTATTTTTGTACTAGTGCCACTGAAGGTCAGCAAGAGTGCCATTGCTACTTGTTCTTGTTCCTGTCTTTACGGCCCATGGTAATGACTAATAATGATCATAATCATGATCATGATAGTGATCATCACCAACTATTGACTGTGTATTTGCTATGTGCTAGGCTATGTAATAAGTTCATTTTATGTTCACAACAACTCTCTGAAGTGTTTGTTCTTTAGGATTGGCTTAACTTAACTGCAAGTAGCAGAAATCCCACTTCCGTCCAACCAAATGAGGGATTTATGTTTCTTATAGAATAGGAAGTCTAGCGGCAGGTAATTTAGTCTGAGTATGAAGGCCCCATGATGCCATCAAGAACCCAGGCTCCTCCTTCTCTGGGGCTTTCTTCCTTATGTTTGCAACATGCCTATTCTCCTTCGTGCATCACAGCTGATTTTTAGGCAGAAAGAAGGAAAAAGGGCAAAGTCTAAGTGGCAAAAACCAGAAGGGTGAAAATAAGCTGAATCTGCTCCCTCCAACAAGCTTTCTCAGAAACTCCAAATGGTGCCTCTAGGGCCACCTCAGTGTCCAGAACTGCTTTACATGCTCATATCTAGTCATGAGGGAGTCTGGTAATCCAAGAATGTGTCCTTCCTCAGGAAGGAAAGAAGGAGGCACGGCTATTGGTTAGGTAACTAGCAGTGCCTAGTTCATGTAGTTCCTATTTGTTGAAAATGTATAGACAAGGAAAATTAAATTAAAGAAGTTAAGTGTTTGCCAGAGGTCACCTAGCTAGGGAGTGACATGGCCCAGACCTGAATCCAGGTATGTCTGTTTCTGAAACTACATTCCTAAAAGCTCTACTTGAATTTGTTCCTGATGCTTGGGGGTGTCTGGGCTGGAGAATAGAGGACTTTAGGGTGCCCTCTTAGGAGACAAAGAGGAGGATTGATTTGTCAGCTTCTTGAGAATAGTGCAAGGAGTAACATATGAAAGATATGGAAAAGCACAAGGCAAGGAGGTGATTTATAATAATTAGTAATTAATTGTTATGTGGGTTGCACAGCAAACTATTACCAGAAACATTTGTTTGGAGATTAGAACCCCATAAGAGGAGATCCCTAAACTGATTGATAGTTTGGGTCTATTGTGAGTTCAAAATCCTGGGTCTACCCTCAGGATTATAAGGATTATAGGAGAATATTATGAATGAATGAATGGCACATGAATATATGCCAACAAATTGGACAACCTAGAAGAAAGAGATAAATTCCTAGAAATACATAACCTTCCCAAACTGAATTACAAAGAAATAGAAAGTTGAAACAGACTGATTCCCAGCAGTGAAATTAAATCAGTGATCAAAAAACCCCTGGGGCACCTGGGTGGCTCAGTTGGTTAAGTACCCAACTCTTGATCTCGGCTCAGGTCATGATTTCATGTTTTGTGAGATCAAGCCCCACACTGGGCTCTGCGCTGACAATGTAGGGTCTGCTTGGGATTTTCTCTCTCCCTGTCTCTCTGCCCCTCCCCACTTGTGCGCTCTCTCTCTCTCTCTCAAAATAAATAAATAAATAAACTTTTAAAAAGTGTTAAAAAAAAAAAACCAACAACTCCCAACAAACAAAAACCCAGGACCAGATGGCTTCATATGTGAATTCTACCAAAAATTTAAATAAGAGTTAATACTTATTCTTCTCAAACTATTCCAAAAAAATTGAGAAGATGAATAGCTTCCAAATTCATTTTATGAGGACAGTATTACCCTGACACTAAATCAGATAAAGACACTACAAAAAGCTACAGGCCAGTATCTCTGATGAACATAGATATAAAAATTCTCAACAAAATATTTGCAAACTGAATCCTACAATACATTAAAAAAATCATTCACCACACTCAAGTGGAATTCATTCCCAGGATGCAAGGGTGTTTTGGTATACACAAATCAATCAATGTGATACATCACTTCAACAAGGCAAAGGATAAAAACCATATGATCATTTCAATAGCTGCTGAAAAGCTTTTGAGAAAGTACAACATCCATTCATGATAAAAACTCTCAGCAAAGTAGGTTTAGAGGCAACTTACATCATCAATATAGTAAAGGCTATGTATGAAAACCTCACATTTAACATCTGGTGAAAAACTAAAAGTTTTTCCCCTAAGATTGGGAACATGACAAGAATGTCCTCTCTTATCATTTTTATTCAACATAATATTGGAAATCCTAGACATAGCAATCAGACAAGAAAAAGAAATAAAAGGCATCCAAATTGATAAGGAAGAAGTAAAATGTTCACTATTTGCAGATGACATGGCATATAGAAAAACCTAGGGGTGCCTGTGTGGCTCAATTGGTTAAGCATCTGACTCAGTTTTGGTTCAGGTCATCATCTCACAGTCCTTAGCTGGAGCCAGCCCCATGTTGGGCTCCATACTGGGCATGGAGCCTGCCTAAGATCTCTCACCCTCTGCCCTTCTCTCACTCATGCCTACATCCTCACTTTCTCTCTCAAGAAAAAGGAAACTGTGTGCTTGGGTGGCTCAGTTGGTTAACTGTCCAGCTTCGGCTCCTGTCATGATCTCACAGTCCATGAGTTTGAGCCCGGTGTTGGGCTCTGTGCTGATAGCTCAGAGACTGGAGCCTGCTTTGGCCTCTGTGTCTCCCTCTTTGTCTCTGCACCTCTCTTGCTTGTGCTCTGTCTCTGTCTCTCTCAAAACTAAACATTAATAAAAAAGGAATCCCTTAAGACTCCACCAAAAACTGCTAAACTGATAAATGAATTCAGTAAAGTTCCAGGGTATAAAATTAATATATAGAAATCTGTTGCATTTCTATACAATAATAATGATGTAGCAGAAAGAGAAATTAAGAAAATAATCCCATTTACAATTGTACCAAAAAGAATAAAATATCTAAGAATAAACTTAGCTGAGAAAGTAAAAGACTTGTACTCTGAAAACTATAAAATGCTAATGAGAGATATTGAATGTGACACAAACAAATGGAAAGATTCCATGCTCATGGATTGGAAGAACGAATATTGTTAAAATGTCTATACACTCCCCAAATCAATCTACAGATACATATACGATACACAGAATTTAACTCAAAATGAATTAAAGACCTAAATGTGAAATCTGAAACTATAAATATCCTAGAAGAGAGCAGAGGCAGTAATATTTCTGACATTGGCCATAGCAACATTTTTCTAGATAGGTCTCCCAAGGCAAGGGAAACAAAAGCAAAAAGACACTACTGGGAGTACATCAAAATAAAAAGCTTCTACACAGCAAAGCAAACCTTCAACAAAACTAAAAGACAACCTAGTAAATGGGAGAAGATATTTGCAAATGACATATCCGATAAAGGGTTAGTATCCAAAATATATAAATAACTTATACAACTCAACACCAAAAAAAAAAAAAAAAAAAACCACCCAAATAATCCAGTTGAAAATGGGCAGCAGATAATAAGAATAGACGTTTCTCCAAAGAAGACATACAGATGGCAACAGACACATGAAAAGATGCTCAACATCACTCATCACCAGGAAAATGCAAATCAAAACCACAATAAGGTATCACCTCACACCTGTCAGGTGGCTAAAATGAAAAACACAAGAAAGTGTTGGTGAGGATTTGGAGAAACAGGAACCTTCATGAGCTGTCAATGGGAATACAAACTTGTGCAGCCACTGGGGAAAATAGTATGGAGATGCCTCAAAAAATGTAAAATAGAATTACCATAAGATCTAGTAATTACACTAACAGGTATTTACCCAAAGAATATAAAAACACTAAATCAAAGAGATATATGCACCCATATGTTTATTACAGCATTATTGACAATAGCCGAATTATAGAAGCAACCCAAATGTCTATTGATAGATGAATGGATAAAAAAGTGATGTATGTATACTGTGGAATATTACACAGCTATAAAAAAGAATTATACCTTGCCATTTACAACAACATGAATTGATCTGGAGGTTATAAACTGCTAAGTGAAATAAGTCGGAGAATAACAAATACCATATGATTTTTCACTCATATGTGGAATTTAAGAAGACAAACAAACAAAGAAAAAAGAGACAAACCAAAAATCAGACTCTTAACTACAGGGAACAAACTGATGGTTACCAGAGTGGGGGTGAGTAGGGGATGGGTGAAATAGATGTAGCAGATTAAGAGTACACTTATCATGATGAGCACTCAGTAATACATAGAATTGTTGTATCACTATATTGTACACCTGAAACCAATATAACACAATGTTAATTGTATGGGAATTACAGGTTTTTAAAAAAAATCCTGGGTCTAGGAAACAAAAAATGTCTAAGATAGAATAATCCTGATTAGAAGAAGTGTCTGAAGGCTTTCAGATGGAAGGTAGAAGCATCTTGATTTGTCAGAGCTAGAAGGACCATACAATTCATGGTCCAAATTGGGGCATTTTTTTAGAGTGAAAGGGGTATTTATGAGTACTTATGTTGGGACAGAAGGTGAATACAGGGTTATTGCAGAGTGAATGGAACTTTGGCTACCCATGGCACAGGCTTCTGATGAATAAAGGAACAGGGAGGCTTAGACTTCATGGGCAATAGTAGTAGGAGGATGACCAAAAAGGATAGATACCCCCAAACCAGAGCCCTCCACTTGTTTAGGTTGGACCTTTGAAGAGGCACTTCTTAGCCTATAATGGACTTTGGTAAAAGGTGTTAAAATGTGATGGACAGGGACAATGAGTGACTAGTGGAAACATGCACCTGACATAGACTTTTGTTCCCTGAATCTACTCTAGTATGACTCCTTTTTTTTTTTTAATGTTTATTTTTGAGAGAGAGAGAGCATGAGCATAGATGTGAAGGGGACAGAGGATCCAAAATGGGCTCTACACTGACAGCAGAGAGCCCAGTATGGGGCTCGAACCCACAAAGCTCAAGATCATGAGCTGAGATGAAAATGGACACTTAACCAACTGAGCCCCCAGGCCTCCCTAGCACAACTCCTTTTTAAGAGACATTGAGCTTGGATAGTGCCATGTTCCTTACTGAGTCATGAACCTGGCCCATTCTAGATGGGGAAGGAAACTGGATTTCACATATCCTGAACCTTTTCCCAGCATTTAAAAACTGCTTTTCTGATTTGCTCAGTGACCTTAGGCAAGTCACAGACTCTCCCTGTGCTTTGGCTTTTCCTTTAGTGGAAATAAAATGGGAATAATAGTTAACACAAGACAAAAAAATGATTCAAGACCTTCCAATGAAAGATGCCGCATGGAACCTAGAGATATTATTTTTATGGCAGTGGTTAGTTGAGCTGCTTCCTGTCTCATCCCCTCTCATTAGGTCACAGAGCACATCATAAACATGGGTTTGGCCAGTGACTGGTATTTGATGATGTTGGCACCAGAGATGAAGGAAGGAATTTCTCTCTGGCTTGTGTTTCACTATTAACCTCCTCACGCCTTGAACTCACTGTCTACTGGTGTAGAAACTGGAGACAGGCAGTAATCTCAGCTAGTGATTTCACAGAAGCAGCCTATTCAAGAAACCTTTAAGTAATGATGCTGTTAAAATGTTGCCATTATTCCTTCCTTAATTCCTTTAATCAGTAAACACTGATTTAGTGGCTCTGTGTGCCAGGTTCTGTTTCCCAATCATATAACAAGATGCATGGTAAACATTAAACCCTCTGATGTTTGATGAATCAAGGAATCTGTCAGAGATGTAAGGTTTGGAGAACTGGTCTCCAGCTGCAATCTTGCATCTCTCTTATCTATCCTGACACTTAAAACACTTCTAAATGCAAAACAGCATTTGTTACCCATTTTTTGAAGATCAAGACCAGACTTCTTCATATGGCATAAAATAACCTTCAGGGTCTGGTCCCTTCCATCTCATCTCTCACTGAGCCCCTTTTAGGACTCCTGAGTTCCAGCAGTTGAGGCTTCCCTACAGTCCTCTGATATAGTAAATATTTTGGGTTTTTTGGGTCTCATAGTGTCTCTTGCAACCACTTGATGCTGCTGTTATAATGTGAAAATAGCCATAGACAAAATGTAAATGACCAGCCATGGCTGTGTTCAAATAAAACTTTATTTACAAAAACGATGTGGTGCCACAGATTTGATCCCAGGGCTGTAGTTTGTTGATCTCTGCTTTAAGCCTTTGCTCATGCTATGGCTTGTTCACGTACCTGTTTTAAAGACCTCTTCTTCCCCCATTCATTTGGCCATTATCTATTTGTCACCTCAAGCCTGAGGCCTTTCTCTACTACCCTGGATAGAACAGGTTACTCGCTTCACTGTATTTTATGCATACCGCTTGCTTATCTCTTTTTCTACCCTAACCTGATTTATTGAAACTTTATTCCTTCATTCATGCATTTATTAGTTCATTCATTCTATAATACTTAATGACTGCTCACTAACTGGTAGAGTTGACTTTTTAGCCTTTGTACAGCACCTACCCGAAAGCCTGGCACATAAAGCATGCCTAATACCTGCTTTTTGAATAAATGAGGATAGAACACAGGGAAGAAGTCCATTGCCAAAGGTATTATTTGTGTTTTTGGTTTAAGTGCCAAAGTAGGGCAATTTTCTTTACTGATTTTGAAACTGCTCCATTGTATGGGAGCATTTGGTCAGCTGGTTGTGTTTGGGACTTTCCTTCAAGGTTTCTGTAGCTTGGTCTGGAATAGTGTGGTGGCTCCCACTTGTTGTCTGTCCTTATCTCCTTTCCTGAGTCCCTGGGGTCCTACTTTATGGGGACACTGTATGGCCGGACGAAGAGTAGCAGCACCAGATTCCAAACTCCTGTGTGGACAGGTGACCAAGCTCAGGAGAACTGAAGTTCTTTCTTTTTTTAAAAATAGTTTATTGTCAAGTTGGTTTACATATAACACCCAGTGCTCATCCAACAGGTGCCCTCCTCCATGCCCATCTCCCCCCCTCTCCTCTCCCCCACCCCATCAGCCCTCAGTTTGTTCTCAGTATTTAAGAGTGTCTTATGGTTTATCTCTCTCCCTCTCCCCAACTATTTTTTCCCCTTCCCTCCCCGCCATGGTCCTCTGTTAAGTTTCTTCTGTTCCATTTATGAGTGAAAACATACGGTATCTGTCCTTCTCTGCCTGACTTATTTCGCTGAGCATAACACCCTTGAGTTCCATCCACATTGCTACACATGGCCATATTTCATTCTTTCTCATTGCTATGTAGTACTGCATTGCATAGATAAACCACATCTTCTTGATCCATTCGTCCGTTGACAGACACTTAGGCTGTTTCCATGATTTGGCTATTATTGAAAGTGCTGCTATGAACATTGGGGTCCATGTGCCCCTATGCATCAGCACCCCTGTATCCCTTGGGTAGGTTCCTAGCAGTGCTATTGGAATTGAAGTTCTATCACCAAAAGTGTCTCTTAACTCTTCTTTTTATACAGATCAGTTGTTTTCATTGCTTTTTGAGAGAGCAGGGCTATCTGCACTAAGGAGCTTAAAAGACTCATAGCAAGAAGATATTGAAATTGCTTCTTGGAGAATCTAAATGTACTTTTTATTTTTTTTTTTTCCACCCACAGTCTCTGGCTCTTTGAGAGTGATTCTGAAGTAAATGTAAAAATGAAGCTTCTTGGGTACTTATATTACAGAAACCATTTCATGGATCCACAAAGCCCAGAAATATTTGAAGTAAGCTTTTTAAGCCTTTTTTCCCCCACAAAATTTACAACCCATTCTAAATGTAAGCGGAGCATTTATTGAATTGCTTGTCACCAATAGAAACAAAATGACTTCATTCAGTTTCAGCCTGGTCAGATGAAGTTTTTCAGTGGTTACCAGGAAGGTCATGTGTTTGCGGTCAGGAGTAGGGAAAAGAAAATGGTAACAGCTTGTTACAAAACAAACACTAAACCTCCACATGGTTTCTCATGTTACAAGAGCAAATAGGAAAGGAGCCCCAACTGGGCATTGTAGCACAGAGTGTGAATTGGGTAAACACTAAAGAAACCGGAGAATATTCTGGGTCTCTTTACCTTTTTTTAAGTATGAGAAGCTGGTCAAGGAAGTGGCAACTGAACAGAATACAAGTTTGTTGTTTAGCAACTCACCCAGCAGGTAATAGAAAATTAAATAAATCAAAGTTCCATTGTGATAGAGTTGTTTTCATGGAGGCATCTACAATCTGCCTTCCCTGACATTTTAAGATGGATTACCTCTGTGAGGAAACCATGGTGAGAAGAAATGATGTGTCTATGTTTCGGAGGAGGAAGGAGAGAGGCAAGATTATAAACTAATCTTTAGTTACAAAAGAAAAAGAAGACATTTAGTGTTGCTAAATGACAAGGACCACAAAGGGTAGTAAACATAGCAAAAGCAAAGTGGAGAATGTGTGGTATTAGTGAGCTAACCCCATTGCAACACTCATGCAATTTGGTGGTAAAAAACTCCTGGCAAGTTCCTCATTTAGTAAGTTGTTGTCACAGTGTATTTTGAATAGACTCACAATAATGTCTGTGCACATGTGTGCATACTTAGGTGGGTAAGACATTGGTAAATGAGTTTAATAAATAAAGGTGCTGCTTGCCTACGGTATTAAAGTTTAAAATAAAATGCTGCCTTCACTCTTGTTTCTGGCATGAACAAGTATCTTACTTTTGGCAATTCCCATCTAAAGTTAAGTGTCACTATTTGACACTGTCTAGCAGAACTGAAATTTACATATGCTTTATCTCTGCAATTCTACTTTAAGGCATTGATTCATAGTTCTGTTCGTACATATGTGCAAAAATATGTTTGTGGGAGCAAGAAAAATTGGAAACCGTCTATCAGTAGGGGGCTGGGTAAATTTTGGGACATCCATACAATGAAATATAGTTTAGCTGTTCAAATGAAAGAGGTATATCTAACTATATATGGATTTACAAGTAACTCTACAATGTCTTGTTAAGACTCACTAAAGGAACAGAGAATGATGTGCAAGAAAAGGAGGTGTGCATATAGTCATATAAGCTTGTACATACACAGGATATTTCTGGAAGGATACCCAGGAAATGTAATAGTGGATGCCTCTATGGAAAAGATTGGGCTTCAGAGGTGGATGAAAATTTACTTTCTACCTCCAAACTGTTTTTGCACCATGAAATTTTTATTGGCCATGTATACAAATCATTTTCAGAAAGAATTTGAATGGAAATATCATTTTTTTACCAATTGAGGTTTTGCTGCTGGTGGGATCAGTGCCCAATGAAATAGACTAAAATCTATGGTCTGATTTGTAGACTAAAAATGGCTTACAACTCTACAGAAGAAGGCATCTTTCAGATACATTATATTTGGGAAGAGTATTTCAGTAACTAATGAATAATAAAGACAACTGGTTTGGGCTACTACTTTTATGCTGACAATTTGGAATCCTAGCAAGAGCTATGTAGGAAGTCCAGGGCCTCTCCTCAGATAGTCATGGCAAATACCTCACGTTGCTGGGTGGCCCTCATTTACAGCCTGTAAAACATTACTTAAAGCCTATTAAGTTCTCATATATGCTAATTCCATACCTCTCAAAGAGTCATCATTGCCATTTCTTTGCCTGTGCATGAATAAAGAGTGCTTGGGAAGATAAACACTTACAGGTTTTTTGTGGTTTTTTTTTTTTTTTGCATTAAATAATATGCCCCTCACTGCCAGGAGCTGATAAACTGTGGCCTTTAGAAGCCAGTCACCTGACAGCTACCTAGCAACTTAAGTTGGGCTCCTGGGCAGAAGAGTGGTAAGCAGGGAAGAGTGCTTCGCAGGGAGGTTTCGGACAGGACGCTCTTCACTTGACCTTTTCTAGCCCGTGTTATCTCTTGTAATGTTAGGTTTATTGTCAATTAACACTTTATCCGTCTGTGTCTTCTCTCTTCTCAAACAGACTGCAGGCTCTTTGCGTGTTAGACTGCTGTCTTCGTTCATTCATTTGTTCATTGATGGAGCAAATAATTAATATGTAGCTATCACAAGTGGATGCTACGCGGAGACCCAGGGGCAGCAGGGATGAATGAGACCTCTCCCTTGCCTCCAAGGCACTAACAGCCTACTAGTCTCTTCACAGTCTGATAGTCTCATTCAGATTTGTATCTCCCAAGATCACTGACACAGAAGGGGATCAAGAAGGTGCTTAATAAATGCTGGTGGGTTGAGAAATCGCTCCAGATATGAACCCAGAACTGTGCCATGACACCGTGGGTGTGCATTAAATTTTTCTGAGGAACTTTCAGTAAATCTTCAGACAATTTCTTGAGACATCTTCAATAAGAGCATTTAGAAATGAAATTTCTTTCTTCGATCAGATGTTTCTAGTCGTGGGAATGGACTCTTTTAGGGCTAATGTTGAGGGCAACAATTATTCTGGCCCAATAGCCAGAGTTATAAACTCCTGAGGAAGTGGTCTCGCTTTTCACTTTTCACACAGACAACCCTATTCACTGGCAAAGGGCACAGGAAGAGAGAAAACAGGGAAACTAATGCTTCCTGTGTGTCTCATGGCCTGGAGCTCCACACGCTTTACTTTAGTTAGTGAACAACCATCCAAGGAATAAAGATACTGATGTGGAGAAAAAGAAATGTGCATTTTTGGTATTGACCTGGTGGTTAGTAGGAGAAAGATCTATTTGCATGTATGTATGCATGCATACATATGCATGTATAATTTAAAAGTGAATATTTACCAAGCACTCTTCTAGGTACAAGGTGCCTAAAGAGGTGTAAGCCATAGTCTGTGCCCTCAAGGAGATAAATGATATAAAGAAACACATCCAAAGTTAAATAGCCACCTGAAAATTACGTAACAATAACAGGTTTTAGAGCTGGCTGGATCCATAGTGAAGATTGGATCCAGATTTCCGTTTTATGGCATGTGCACATCATTGGTAGCAGGAAAAGTAGTTTGGATATTATACAAATATGTTAAGATGTCCTGAATTATTTACTTTAACATGCATTAGAAAAATCTATACCTAGCATATTAAACCCTTGAATATATGGATATTACCACTTACTACACAATTACATGTGATAGTAAGTTGATTTAAAGATTATCTAAAGGAAAATATTAATTAAGTATAAAGATGTGGTTCAGGCACATGGTAGTAATTCCACTGGTGTTATTTGAAAAATCTGAGTTTGGAAAAGGCAGACCAAGTCCAGCCTCTGGAATACGGTGAGGTTACATGAGTTGTCTGAGGTCAGGAAGCCAATGGGGAACGTAGACTAGAACCTGGTCACCTGACTGGTCCTCTGTCCCCACATCCTCATTCAATCACTACTTCCTGTTTTGCAGATGAGGAAATTGTAGCCCCAAATGACCAGTCCTCTCTTTAGGGTGCACAGACTCATATGAGAATCTGACTCTAAAGTAGAAATGATAGAATTGGCCTCAAGAGGCACATTATAAGAGACTTTTAAATACAGAGAACAAACTGAGGCTTGATGTGGGTGGAGGGGCAGGTGGTGGTGGCTGGGGGAAATGGGTGGTGGGCACTGAGGAGAGCACTTGTTGGGATGAGCACTGGGTGTTGTACATAAGTGATGAATCATGGGAATCTACCCCTGATGCCAAGACTACACTGTATACACTGTTAGTTAACTTGACAATAAATTATATATATACATATATATGTATATGTATGTATGTATATGTGTATATGTATATGAATATTATATATGTATATATATAATTGGCCTCAAGAAAAACCAAAGTTAATAATTATAGATTGTTTATTATGCATGCCAGTATTATAAAAATTTCATATATACTAATTTAAGTTAATTCCAAAACCACCCCTGGAGATGTACTTAGCTATTTCTACCATTCCTCTTTCCATGAGGAAATTAAGAAATAGAGATCAAATAACTTCCCTGAGATTTGAACATGCAGACCTGGGATTTGAACCCAGGAACTACAGCTCCAAAATTTGTTTCCTTGAATACTGCACACACAGCTCACCAGTAATAAGGGAAGGGGTGAAAGAGGCAGTCATCTCCTGGTAAAATTGGAAGGAATCTGCTCAGACAGTATTCCTTCCCTGTGCCCTCTAGTTTCAAATTCCTCAGCTCGCCTTTTGTTCATTTCATGGAAGGAATCCCTGCTTCAAACCATACTTTTTAATGTGAAAAACCCATGTCAGGAATCAGTGACTACCAAAAGCAACACTTTTTTCTTTAAAGTTTATTTTTGAGAGAGAGATAGAGTGTGAGTGGGGGAGGCACAGAGAGAGAGAGAAGGAGACACAGAATCCGAAGCAGGCTCCAGGCTCTGAGCTGTCAGCATAGAGCCCATCATGGGGCTGGAATCCACAAACCCTGAGATGGTGACCTGAGCTGAAGTTGGACGATTAACCGACTGAGCCACCCAGGCGCCCCCAAAAGCAACACTTTTACAAGAAGAATTTGTAAGATTACTAATGTAACAATTGTAAAGAAATTATTGTACCCCCAAAGGGAGAAGGAGAGTCATGGGAGGTGAGTCCAGGGAAGGTAATTCGGGGACATGGTGAGGCTAGAAGTCACACAGGAGAAAAGACCCATGGAGGACTAGCCCAGAGTGCCCCAGGGGGCCACCAGGTGTTGTGAAAGCCCTGCCTGGTGTCCAGCGCTTGGCATAGCACCTGGCATATAGCAGGTGCTCCACAGCTTTGTCGAGTAACGGAAGCCTGGATGGAAACGGAAGCCAAGCGGGGAGGCAGGCACGGGTACAGTGATTGGAGGTGAGAGGGCATCAGACAGGCAGCCGACCTACTTCAGAACCGCTCCAGGTGAGCGGAGGAGGAGAGCACGGTGCCAGATTTCCAACCAACAGACAAAGGAGCTGTGAGCAAACCATTAACACTGCTCCTGGTGTAACTAGGACACCTTGCTTTGGGGAAATCCGTTTCATTTTCGTCACCTACCAGAGCAGCGCCTGCTCAATGTTCTGGCCTCGACTCCCTCAGATGAAAACCCTCACCCTCCCTATAGGGTGCCGTGTGGTAGGCCAAGGCCATCTGGAGCCAGAGCCAACCTCCTGGGTGCTGGTGCCAGAAACGGAGGCTTTCTCTACCTCTCTGACAGGTGCTGACAGCTGAGGCACTGTATGCACCTGTGGGTTAAAGAACTGCCGGAAACCAGGACCCCGAGTTCGGAGCCTGAACATTCTTCCAGAGGCTACAAGGAGGAGCAACCTGGAGGGCCTAAGCCTGCATTACATAAGCCGGGTGTTCGCAGGGCCCCGCTGAGGCACAGAGCCCCGGGCCTCCGGGAATTGCGCAACTCTTACGCAGAGGCACACTTGTTAAGTGCTGCAACCTGACTCCACATCTTTATCAAAAATGTGAGGCATCCACCCCTCACACGCTTAGAAAACACTAAAGCTCTTCTCCGCCAGGTGGTTAAGGCTGCTTGATCCGGCTGACAGGAGAGAAGCAGCACAGGGGGACGCGACTTACTGTAGTTCTTGGCTCAGGAAGCTGAACACTCAGTACCTTGTACCCCACTAGCCTTGGGCAGCGGAGGCCTCTGATAAAATGTACTTTTTGTTTGTTTGTTTTTCCTGGCAGTCTCATTTTGGGTTATAAATGGCTCATTATTTCCATCCCATAGATCCATTCTTGCCGCCCTTACATTCTCTTCCCGCTTTCTGAAATAACTGGAAGATTGGTAAAATCATCACTGACGAACCCTGCTTGTTGTGACCTTGAGCAGAGGCCAAATTTCCACATCACTCATGTTGTCTACACTTGCTCCCGTGTGGGAGGGGTTGGCTGGGAAGGCTCCCCGAAAACAGGGGATATGATTCTATTTACACCAAGGCACTCGGTGCCCTTCAGTGCCAGGAAACGGCCCAGACTTTCGCTTGCTCCAGTCCTGCAACCTTTTCAGAGGACTGTTGGGCAATCGTCAGAGGTTATAAAGTTGGAACAGCATTCCCCTCAGATAGGTCGTTTTCCCTGCAGGACAGCTTGGAGGCAAATTTTATTAAGTATCAAGTAGCTGACTGAAAGCAGTATAAATAACGAAGGAGCATATGACAAACCCAGAGCTGAACGTGGCTAAACCCAGGCTGAATGTGTATATGAAACGTGTTTACTGTTATCAGCACCCATGGCAATGTTTGCCTCGCAGCCATCCAAGAAAGGCATTGGACCATAGAAATGGTTATTGAGATTAAACCTTCGAAAAATCATTTTATCCTTACTTTTGGAAGCTTGCTGACCACACAGTTAACCCTGGGAAGGGATCTGTAGATAGGCTGGATGTGCTTACGTGCCATTTAGCGGTAGAACTGATCTTTATAAAACATGCTAAATGTGTCCAGGTAAGAGCCAGGGAAAGGCTTGGAAGCATGGTTAATAGTGGGGAGGAACGGCAAGCAGTCATGGTCAGGTAAAAGGAACCCCCAAAATTAAAGTTTTTCAAGGGAAACATGGAGAAGTGTCTGTTCAAGAGAAACATGGAGTGAATTTTATTCAGGTCTGTTTGCTTTCATTATTCTCTGTCTTTGTTTTAGGATGCAACACAATGTAAACCATGTTTTAAAGAGATTGATTGGGGCGCTGGGTGGCTCAGTCAGTTAAGGGTCTGACTTCGGCTCAGGTCATGATCTCATGATTCATGAGTTCGAGCCCTGTGTCATGCTCTGTGCTGACAGCTTGGAGCCTGGAGCCTGCTTCGGGTTCTTTGTCTCCTTCTCTCTCTGCACCTACCTGGCTTGTGATCTGTGTGTCTCTCTCTCTCAAAAATAAATAAACATTAAAAAAGTTTTTTTAAGAGATTAATCAGGCCACAGATGATTGAGTTAGGGGAGGCCACTGAGCTTTCCAAAGCCAGTTTCCTAAACTAGCTGCTTCATTAGAGTTGTCCCCAGTGGCTAGAGCTGTTGACATTCTAGAAGATAATTTTTTGTTCTGGGGGGTGCCTGGGTGGCCCAGTCAGTTAAGTGTCCAACTCTTGATTTTGATTCAGGTCATGGTCTCATGGTTTGTGGGATCAAGCCCCCACATCAGACTCTCTGTGCTGACAGTATAGAGCCTGCTTGGGATTCTCTCTCTCTACCCCTCCCCTACTCACATGCACACACTTGTGTGCGCTCTCTCTCTCTCTCGCTCGCTCTCTCTCCCTCTCAAAATAAATTAACTTAAAAAGCTGATTATATTTTTAAAGAGATAATCTTGTATTCTTACAATGGTGGGA
Organism: Hyaena hyaena; assembly: GCF_003009895.1. NCBI lineage: Eukaryota > Metazoa > Chordata > Mammalia > Carnivora > Hyaenidae > Hyaena > Hyaena hyaena. The sequence goes on along the minus strand of NW_024080745.1, from coordinate 501,597 downwards.
GGAAGCTCTGGGAAGGAATGGTGTACATTTGATGTAGAATGGAGTTTGTTGGATATTTCTGCTCAGGGACCACAAATTTCAAAGGCGTCCCTGGTCCTTTCTGCTGCTACAGCTTCCTGTATCCCTTGTAAGGAAAGACTTTTGCTTCATCAGGATCTTAACTGCAAAACTATTTTGAAGGGTGGCATATTGTTAGCATCTGACTTCTTTAAAGAAGACAACAGCTTGAATATATCAATTCTTATATGTTTATTAAAAATCATACTTTGTGGAGAGCCTGGGTAGCTTAGTCAGTTAAGTGTCTGACTCTTGATCTTGGCTCAGGTCATGATCTCACGGTTTGTGGGATCGAGCCCTGTATCCAGCACTGTGCTGACAGCACAGAGCCTGCATGGGATTCTCCCTCTCCCCTTCTGTCTGCCCCTCCCCCACTCATGCTGTATCCCCCCATAAATAAATAAATATTTTATTTTATTTTATTTATTTATTTTATTTATTTCTAGGAGAGAGAGAGAGAGACAGCATGAGCAGGGGAGGGTCAGAGAGAGAGGGAGTCACAGACTGAAACAGGCTCCAGGCTCTGAGCTGGCAGTCAGCACAGAGCCCAACGCGGGGCTCGAACCCACGAACCACGAGATCATGACCTAAGTGAAAGTCGGACGCTTAACCGACTAAGCCACCCAGGCGCCCCAATAAATAAATATTTTAAAAAATCATGCCTTGTGTTCAGAGCTGAGACAAAAAGGACCATATGCTTTCAGAGGCTAGAGCGACCACAAGGGCCTGATGCGATCAAGAAATACTTCTTCGAGGGTGCAGGGCATCAATGTAGCCTTGTCCTCTCCTCACATTCCCCTTCACTCCTGCAAAGACTGTAAGCCCCCTACCCAGTACTTAATTTCTATTTCTTCCTTAGGAAAACAACTCCAATGTGGCAATGTGCCTGGCTGAAAGACTACATTTCCTAGCCTGTCTTGCAGTAGAGGTGGCCAGTGAGATCTAGGGAGATGCCGCTAGGTGGGCAGGGTTGCCAGGTAAAATGCAGGAGGGCCTGGTTAAATTTGGATTAATTTTTAATTTTTAATCTAAGTATATTCACATAATGTCCAACATTTGTATTGGCCGATTCTGGCAACTTTGTGAGTGGGGCTTCTGGGAAGCAGAATAGAACACTCCTTTTGTCTTCTGCTCTCCTTTCTCTTCTTTCCTGGGACACGGATGGGATGGCTGGGATTCAGCTCCCATGTTGAATCATGAGGTTAAGGATGGCAAAAAGACTCTGAAGACCATATACCTTCAGACTTTCTTCATATGTGAGAATACACCACTGATTTTCTCTAGCCACTCCTAGTACCTATTGTTTGCATCCAATTGCTATTCCTAAGTAATAGAGCCAAAATAAAAAGCACAGTATTATTTGGGGGATTTAGTTAAGTCTGCTTACTATGTGTCATCTTTGCCTTTGTCTTTTATGTGAGATGAACTCCACCTTTATTTACTGTATTGTTTAAGGACCCCAAGGGGAAGGAATGGTGTTCCCTGTGTCCTTTGAAATAATAGTCATTAGCATGAGTTTTTACACTGTATTATCACCTGGCTTTTTCCAAATAGCACTTAGGTATTTTGAGTAATTGCTTTAGGTTAATAATAATAATAATATTTCTAAAGTAGAACAGTTCTTATCTGCACAACGACTGGGCCTGAAAAGTCACGTCCCATGAAATGATGCTCTAAAACTGCAGAGCCACATTTCAAAACAGTAAAAGCCACATTTCAGTTTTTCCACTTTGACAAAGTTTTCTTTTATATTAAGTCTTCATTAGCCCTATACTGACAGCTTTCCTTACGTGCTATGCAGATTAGCCAGGGGTCATCAGGCATACAGGTAAAGCTAATTTGCAAATCTCCATCAACAATTCAAGGAATGATGTAAAAACTGAACACCTTCAACCTTGTTAGCAAGTCAGCTGCTTTAAACGTTCACTGTGAGGCATTCTGGCAAATGGAGGGGGTCACAAAATTGACCTCTTTGAATGTAAACGTAAGCTAACTGGCTTCACTCAGGTGATCACGCAGAGAAAAAAAAGTTCCCTGGGCTCTGAACTGTATAAATGCTTGCTCTCCCTTTTGCAGTGGAATCTTTCGAAGGTTAAGTAATAAATAGTAAATAATCAACTAAGATTTCTCAGATTGGCTGCATTTGCCTTTCTCTGAAAAAAAAAAAAAATTCCCCATGAAGATGAAGCAGCTTTGGAATGAGAGCAATATTTCCTTTAAGGCGTCCCCGCTTCAAACATTCAGAAAACAAGATGAGGCCTGGCCTGGCTGGCAGAGACGGCCTGGGGCAGACAGCTAGACTTGTGGCGTGAGAGAGAGGAGGTGAGTTAGAATTTAACAGAAGGAAGGGACAAAAACTCCCATTTCAGTATCTAAGTTTCCCCAAAGGCTTCTCAGCCACATCCATCAGCAGGAGGAGTGAGCAGAGCCTTGTCCCTCATCTATCACTGGGGGTGAAGAAAGTCTGGGAATCACCCCCAGGAATGTGAATTATGTTAGTATATATATAACCGTATGTATATATGGTTTACACAAAGGAGCAAGTAATGGATAAATGAGAGAGATTGACATGGAAGATCTGACCTTGGTGTCTGGGGACAGGCTATGATGTCATGATGACCTGACTCAAAAGAAATGACAGATGAGCCCACTTTTACTCCTCTGCTACAGATGCAAATAAAAGACGTGTGTAAACTGGGAAAACAGAAAATGAATCTGTTTAATAGGATTAACTTCAGAATGTTAAAAGAAAAAGAACTTACTTCTTTTGTCTAGGGCACACGAATTATATTTATGTTGAATCCATTCAGCAAACATTTATTGAGTACCTACTATGTGCAGGTACTGCGCTAGGTACTGGGAATGCACCCAATATTACGGCACTGGTAGCAGAAAGGTTAATGATGTCTTTGAACTTCACTAGTAGGTTAGAATTTTATAAGGTTCCTCTAGTCCCTGCTCACAAGAGCACAGCCAGAGGAACCACTGTCCTTGTACTGCGATGCCTTAAGATAATGACAATTGCTCTTCAGAAGTACACATAACACTTTAATGGGCATATTTGTCATCCCCCCTCCCTTAATAGCTTTATTGTAAACCCTGTGGTAAAAATTAGAATCTTTTCTCTGCTACCAAATAATAACAACTTTGGCCAAGTTCTTTCATTTTTCTGGGGGCTAAGTTTAAACATTTAGAAAATGAAATGGTAGGAAGCAGGACCATGTTGATTTAATTACTCCAGGTTTAGGATATGCAGTAAGAGGAGATTAAAAGAAATAGGCACTTACGAACCACTTACCCCACTGTGTGATCTCAAGGTAGTCACTTCAACCTCTTAAAGTCTCTGTTTCTCTATCTGAGAAATGGGGATAATATGCTATTTGTTGCGAGGATGAAATGGATTAATGGGCACAGCTGGTTCAATGCAGGGCCTGGCAGATCCCCCAAGAAATGTAGCTATTTGTATCCTACTCAGAATCCATTTGAATCTTATCTGTTGTATTATGTATGTATGCCTGTGTCTCATCTCCCATCTACCTTGCTCTGCCATTGCTCATCTCTTAGTAAGTGGTTATTTGAGGGATCTCAACATATTGGGGCACAAACATGTAATGAATTCTCTTTTTTTCCTCAAACAGTACTTAAAAATGTAAAATTTTTTGAGAGAGAGAGAGAGAGAAAGAGAACGAGTGGGGGAGGAGTAGAGAAAGAGGAAGACACAGAATCCAAAGCAGATTCCAGGCTCTGAGCTGTCAGCACAGATCCGGATATGGGACTCGATCCCATGAGCCGTGAGATTATGACCTGAGCCGATCAACCTCTTAACCAGCTAAGCCACCCAGGCGCCCCCCTCAATCAGTACTTTCAGTGGTGCTATGTCAAAACTTTTTTCTATCCCTCAAAAACATCTAGGGCAAATTGTAGAAATTTGCAGTTTTAAAAAGCTAGGTCTGGATATTCTGATCCACAGCTTCCCCTCTCCCTCCAGCCTTTCCCGGGCTGAGGCTTCTCTAGTATGTGGGGCCCAGAGCGAGAAGGGAAGGGCCTGGCACCTCTGAACTGCCCACCCATGTCTGTGGTTCTCTCGACACTGTTGGTATGTGTCTCAGGCGAACGCTGCCGGCATATTGGTGCCCCTGTGTGGTAGGAGCCCGAGGGCTGGCGGCACACTGTGGGATTTTGGAGGCCCTTGGGGGCTGCTGACTGTACAGGTCAGTGACCGGGCCGACCTGGCCCTGGAGGGACTTCCTCTAGGCCCTCAGCTCCCATTGTACCTCTTACCCTCCCTGCTATGGCTCTTAGACTATGGCTTTATTTCTCCAGCATCTAGAGACTTGTCTCTCTGCTCGTGCATAATTTCATTGGTATTTGAACTGTGTTCCAGGAATGCAAGTTTCGCCCTTTAGATGCTTAGAGCTCCCTTGGGTGTCTACTCTTGACTGAGACACAGTGTAATTAAATAATGACATGAGAGGTTGCATCGTCTTCTTGATTTAATCCCGTGGTTTACTTATCTTTTCATTAGTTCAGATGCAAAGTCCTTTATTAGAAGGTAGTTGGTATAGTAACTACTTTGTTTATATATATTATTTTTCTATATTATTTATTATTTAGGTAATATATGTTATATATAACACATGTCATTAAATACTTATACTTCCATCAGAGAAGGAATTGTTTAACACTTTTTAAATAAAAATGTTCTTATTGACTATATATTATATATAATATATACTTTATGTTATATTTATATATAATATATATATACTTAATATAAATATTTATATGTTAATAAGGTCATTTTCACTTAAAATCTGTTAAAGGAAAGAGCCTCTGCTGTGAAACAAGAATCTAGTTGTCCATCCTATTGTGTCTTTTTTTTAAGAAATAGAAAATTTTATTTTTAAGCTTATTTATTTAGAGAGAGACAGAGACAACACGAGTGGAGGAGGGGTGGAGAGAGAGGAGGAGAAAGAGAGAATCTTTACTGCCAGTGCAGAGCCTGATGTGGGGCTTGAACCCACCAAGCTGCGAGATCATGGCGTGAGCTGAAACCAAGAGTCAGACGCTTAACTAGCTGAGTCATCCAGGTGCCCTATGTCCCTGTTTTAAATGTATGTTCCAGAACAATGATGTATCCCTTCCTTTTAGAGAGTATATAATACATTCATAAATTTTCTAGTGCTTAAAATTTCTGTTTTGATTACAATGTAACTTATATAAAGTACATAGTTTTAAGTGTTCAGCTTAATGGAATTCTACATATGTGTCCACCTGTATACGGTTAACTATATACATTTGAAGTATTTTTTTGGTGTTGATCACACAACTATCCTTTTCTTATGCGTATTTTATTTTCATTTCTATCCTTCAACTCTCTGATTTAAAAAAAAGTCATGAGGAGCAAAGGGTGAGAATAAAGAGAAGGAATATTGATTGAATCCTGCCTTGTGGCGGGCATCCCTGCTTGGTTTCTCACAGACTATCCAGTTAAACATTTAGATAAATACGAAGGGGTTGATCATGTTATCCTCATTTTAATGATAAGGAAATTGGGCCTCAGAGTGGCTAAGTAATTTGTTATGGTCTTACAGTTAGATCTTGAAACTAGATCTTTGGTACCAAAGGTTTACTCTTTCTTTTAGACAGTTACCAAGAAACCATGATATACTTTCCTAACTTGGGTTTCCCTGAAAGTTGAACCGGAGACATTTTATTTAAAAAGTGATCCCAGAGAGGAGTAGGTAACAAGGCATGTAAGACAGGGGAGGAAGGAAAATCAATACAAGGAAGAGTTCTTGGTTTGGACACTGTTGCAGACAACTTCATTATGTATCATTGGAATCTTCTCAGGAGACTTACGAATTGCGTCTCAGAAATGGCTGCCTGGAAACAAAAGAGGGAAGTATGTATTCATTAGCTTCTGATATCTATTGGTCAGGCGTGGTCCCATGGCATTAACTCCCCTCTTACTTTTGGGTTGTAATGTGTTAGTACTAAGCAGGTTCCCCTAGGGTATAATGCACCTTGCACAAGAGAAGACCTGGGAGGGGATGCGAAAGGCATGTGATGGGGGCCCAGAGTACACACTATCAGATTATACCCCTGGACAAAGACCAACTGTGTGGAACTTGGTGCCACAGCAGTGGCTGCAGTGGGAGATGGGGCTGAGAGGTTGTGAAGTGGTGTGCGACTGGTATCCAGTACACATACCAAGAATGTTTTGCTAATGTAAACCCAGTTGGGAAAGAGTTTTCTAGTAATATGCCTCTTCTTATTGAAAAGATTTCAACCCAAACCCAGGCTTATTCTTCTGCTGGAGTTCATGTCCAGGCATGTTTGGGAAATTAATGGAGCAGATCTGATTGAGCCTATTTCGATGCATCAATATGCATGAGTTCTCTGCTCTTTCTTGAAGGGAGGAAAGGGATTTTTATGTATAAGACCCCTGAAAGAGATGTGAGAGAGATGGAATGGACTAGGTGGTAGCTATTCCATGACAGGGTCTGAACTCTATGGGCCAAAGGGCTCAGGCATAAAGGCAGAGTCTGATTTAGGGGGGATTCGATGCCTTGATACTCAGTAGTACAAATTCTTTAAAAGCCCTGGTGACAGAGTGTGATAATGAAGTAGGGGAGCTGGGTATTCTTCCCACTTCTGCATGGTTCCTCAGGGAAGATCAAATGTTTATAATGCAATTAACACAGTTTGGGTGCTTCCACGAATGCTGTTCCAATGGCCTGATTACCCCATATATTTAGAGACCAAGGAAGTTTTTTTCAGGGCTGTTAGTAGCTGTCATAATTGGGGTGGGACTTAGAGTGTAAACTAGCTTCCAGAGCTAGCGAGGTGGTCCATCCAGTGGGCAATAGGAAGAATGCTTGGCAAGTGAACAGAGTTCAGTATCCAGCTGCAGAGACAGCTCTAGTGCAGGTAGCTATTTAATGAGAGTGGAGACTAGTCATGAGGCTTAGTAAGGGGATTATACTAGGAGAGAATAAAGTAGTATTCCAGGCCCAGAGGAAATAGTATATAGAGTAGGAATCCGGGATGTAGCTCAGGAAGGCATGGAGAGGAGCCAAATAGGTTCCCAAATGGATGTAATTATAAGACAACTGGGGCTGAATTCAGTTACTGAAAATAGCAAGCCTTTAGGCTGATTGACCTAAGGTTCCATTTAGCTCTTCTTCCTGGGATATGTCTGAATGCCCCGAGGGAGGCAGAAAGGCTGTTTACTAGCTAAACAGGCAAGTGGGCAGTTGGGGCAGTGAGCCAAGCAGGTCTTCACTGTTGAATTATCAATAGGCTCTGTGTGTCTGAGTCATAACAAGGAAGCAGGGCCCGAAAGCCTATTTCAACAGGCCTTAGAAGACTTCTATTGTCTTTGTCTGTCTAGCACCTCTTCTCTTCTGCCAACAGAAGTACTTTTTAATGGAGAGCCCCCTTCCTCAACTTCTCAGAGAAGTGAGTGTGTTATCTCAGCCCAGTCAATCAGAATGCTTTATTCCCTTAGCTTGGGGATAGGCAGGAAACCTAGAAGGGCCCATCAGATTCTTCCTTGAGATTTGATATTTAGGAGCTTAAGGAGGAAGCAGAGCTCTTTCTCAGTCTTGGAATCACAAACCACAAGGATATTGTAGACTTGAGTTGCTTTCTGTCACCTCCCCTTGATGCATGGGGAAAGTCATCTGCAGTATGAGAGAATGAGTCCAACATTAAGAGAAACAGCAATGAAGAGATGGGTCCTAAAGACATTATTTGGGCCCTGAATCTAATCATATCTGAAGCAAAAGCCATCTCTGCTCTTTCAGGAGCAAATAAGATCTCTTTTACGTAAGCCAGTTTCAAGCCAATTTCAGTCAGGGCTCTGTCTTTACCATGTAAGGAAATCAGACTAATACATTTTGTTTATTCATTGCTTCACAGAAACACATGTCTGTTGCCTCCATCCCTAGTTATCTTGAAATTTAGAGTTTGAACTGAAAATACTTGCTCAAGTCTGGCCTCCATTCTTCTTCATGAGAACACACTGACTATGTAGACAAACACATAGTCAGCATGCCCTGTCCTTGGTGATGTCAGATTTTTGTCACTGTCCAGCACTGCTTTGGACATTTGCTTATTCTTTAGAGCTCACGCCTTCCTCTTTCCCCATGGTCTTCTCTGACTGTGGATGTCAAAATCTTCCTCTTTGACAATGAGTTTCAAACCTATAACTCAAATCCTGACCTTTCTCCTAAAACCAGATACCTGTTTTAACTTTCTATTTGTGGGTTCAGTGATCACCTCATACTCAGCAAGTCTGAAACAGAGCTCAGCAGTGTCCTGTTACCACCGATAGCAACACCATGAGCCAGTCATTCTATTAGAGGAACAACCCAACGCAGAGAGTGCTAAATGCCACAACAGCAGTGGCAAGAAAGGACCAAAGGAGCCTGGCATGAGGCGTGTCTGCTGTTGGGGATCAGGGAAGTCACAGAGGAATTTCCATAGTCCATGAAGGGGGAAGGGCTAGGAGAACAACTGGCTGCAGTGCTGTCGGAATGGCACGTTCAGTTCAGCGACACATGCGAAAGTCCGTGACAGCTCCATTTTGCCTGGTTTTTTCATATTATAGAGTTAGAAAACTGAAATGCCAGATTCCCCAGCTTTCCTTACAGCTATGCCAGCTTCTGGCCCAAGAGAGTAAAAGAGCATAACCTGGTGGAAGTCACGGGACAGCATTAAACAGTGGACCGGATGTGCTGGCACGCTCACCTTGGGCTTCCTCACCTTTCTCCTAGGAATACACACAATGAATTGTGGGTACAGCAGCCATTCTGGCACCATGAGGCCCCTCCCCCAAGAATGAAGATATGTTTGGAGGATGGCACAGGAGAAATCATCTGGCTCCTGGGAAGCCCTGGATTGCTTTCCCTCACCTGCCTTGTGCATGGGGGAAAAGAATCTCTATTTGAGTCAAAATCACTGATAGTGAGATTTTGTATTGCTTGCAGCTGAATAAAATGCTAGCATATATAAATCCATATGTTAGCAATACTGAATACCACTTTAGAGAAATTGAAGTTTACTCCGTAAGCAAGGAAGATGCAGACATCTCTTTACAGAGAAGTTAGGGGGATACCGTTTGCTGTGCACTGTCCATGACCTTCAAAGCTCAATTAGTGTGCTCCCCCCCTCCCCCACCATTCATGGAAGCTTTTGTCTCTTTTCTTGACCACCTTTATCCTCACTCGCAGTTGGTAATTATCAAATACAGCTTAGTGACATGTATGGTTATTGATTCTTCATAGATTTATGTTATGAATGCCCAAAGAACTATAAGGGCCTTGCGGGTACTGGCCATGTTTCAAACGTTCTGTGTCTCTTGAAGTACCCAGACTGGAGAGAATCACACCATGGCTCAGTGTTCAGGCACCACAGTCTTGGGTTTGAATCTTGGTTCCATCATGGAATATCTGTAGCTGTCAGGCAAAATTTTCAACCCCTTGAGGCCTCAATTTCCTTATCTAGAAAACAAAGATTGATATTGAACTTGCCTCACAGGGTTATTGTGAGACTCAGATGAAATATTTTCATGAATTCCTTAGCAGCATTTTAGTCATCATTACGTATGTCCTAGAGGAAAGGCATTAATGACCTCCCTGTATGCCTATGTTTTCTGGTGTGACTCCTCCCATCATGGAGTGGACTCCACTTCACCCACCCTTGAATCTGGACTGCACTAATGACATTCTTTGGCCAGCAGAATGTGGCAGAAGATACTGTGCTAATTCTCAGTCTAGGCAACCAGAAACCTGGCATATTTTCACTCTCTCTTTTGGGACCCCTGCCTTTGCCATAAAGAACACCTCCAGGAGAGCTGCTTGGAGGATGGTAACCTTGTGGAGTAGAGAGGAATCTTCCTAGTGGAGATTCTTCTAGACCAGCCAGCCTGCCTGGTGGCTACAGATACATGAATGAGTCTAGCCAAGATCAGGAAGTCCATACACTTTTGAACAATAGTAAATGCTAATTGTTTTAAGATGATAAGTTCTGTGGAAATTTGTTAGGCAGCCATAGCTACCTGCTATATGTTACCTAAGACAGAGCAGGGAGACTTTGCCTGCTTCATTCACTGCTATACCCCAATGCCTAGAACAGTGCATCACATATCACATCTTCAGGTACTTAATATATATGTTGAATAAATTCCTGAATGTAATTATAACTGGTATTTTCATGTTAAAGGGTGAGAGTGACTAGTAAATGAGATAATGCTGAGAAAGCATTTAGCACAGTTTTCTGGAGCATAGTGACTTCTCAATAAATGGTAGCTATTGTCTAAGCCCAGTGAATGAAGCAACCCTCTGTCTTTCAGAAAACTTAACATTAACCACAGATGGGTTTTAGCTTGTAAACTAATAGATGATAGGTAGATAGCTACCTAGCTAGATAGGCAGGTAGATCATAGATGAACTCCTCCAGGAAACCTAAAGAACAAAATTCCATAAGAACTCTCCTTGGAACCCTGGAGCCTGGAGCTCAGGCATTGTCCTCCTACCAGTCACACCCCCCCACCCCCACCCAGCTTCCTCTCCTCTGCTACTTTTCCAGCGAGACCACCATGTGTTGAGTTTCCAGTTCCTTTCAGCATGCTGCTTCCTCCCCACTAGATGCTGGGGAACCCTCTCGTCTATGGCACTGCTGTTGACAGTGGGGGTAAGTGGTGTGTCTGGGAGTAGGACGTGGGTGTGAAGCCTGGGGTCATTCCTTTCTCACTGCATTATGGGACTGATTCTGTTCACCTTTTCATCCTCCCCAAGCAGAAGGCTCACACTTTATAATCTCTCAGTGACCTCGTTTGTTCCCAAATTACATTTGTCCTCTAGAAAGATGAACACATTGTACCTTCTCTGTGGGACTCATTATTTCCATTCTGGAGACTGTCATTTATGAAATTCTGACTTTCTTTCATTTTGTATTTACACTAGGCAAAGCTAAGAATATTATAATTGTCTGTGATGTTTTGAAAACACTTGTCACAAACCAAAGCCAAATGCTGATTAATGTTAAGTGTTTTGAAGAACCAAGCTTTTGGCTCATTAACTGGACTTGAATGGCATTACCCATCAGCTTCAAGTTCTAATAATTGCTCATCACAGATTGGTGCTAATTTATTAATAATGGTGCTGACCGATTTGTATGTTTTCCCCACATTGAACATATGCACACAGAAAGCCTAGTGTGAATGCCCGAGCCTGAGTTAGAAGACCTGGTCCCAGACTTGCCACAGAATGACCTTGGGAAAATCAGCTAACTTTTCTCAGTCTCCATTGCCTTAAGTAAAATAAGGAGGTTGATGAGATGATCTTCCATATCCTTCTTCACCAGGATTCTACGGTGTCAATATTACGTAGTTTGGTCTTGAGTTGCAATATAAGTACATATTCATTTTAGGAAAGGCACAAACATTGAGAAAAACTGATACACACAGAATATGAGCAAAGATGTCATTTTATTTCCTTTCTTCTCTGCATCTTTTCTATATTAAGAGGGGAAGAAATGTTCCCTGTTGGGCTTGCAAGATAAGCCCTTAATCAAATGTTACATACCATCTGTTTGAGACAGTATTTGGTAAGTCAAACTTAAGTAGCTATAATCACTGTGGAATCTGAAACTGTTTCCTGTTATCCTGTCTATTTTCTGAAGCAGACAGGAGGTAGTCAGGTTTCTTAAGCTGGCACAAAACAGTAATATTTCAAGGAAGAAAGACACTTATTTTGAGGCTCATACTTTGAAAATGCTTATTGAATTTGCCTTTCCATCTCTCTCTAGATATTCTCCCATTATTAATACCGCTTCTCTTCCTCCCCCTCTGTATCAACCTTATCTATGCCCTCAACATGGCTCACTGTCTTCCTCTCTATCCCATTTCTTGGCATAAGCCATGGGGATTTTGACATACATGTGGGTAATTCTTACCCTGGCATTAGAAGAGGACCAGGCCCAGAGATGTCAATGTTGGCTCAATGTCATGTTGTGGTTCACGCCAGGGGATGATAGATTGTCATGAGGATTAATTCAGATGATGTATATTAAGTGCCTCATAGAGTATGGGCCAGGAGATGTCTCCCCACCCCCAACAGGTGTTAGAATCAGGGAAGTACAGAGCTTAGTCTAGCTGCCTGATCTGCTGTCTAGAACTATTAGCTCTGGTAATTTATTTTTTGAGTTTAAAAACTATGAAAATAATTTCCTAGTTTTTCTTCCAACACGTTTTCTTAAAGGCCTCCTCTCTCTTCTACTGTCTGGGTAACATGTAACACATCGCCTTTCTCTATTTGAGAGGCTGGAGTCATTCTCTGGAGCCCTCAGCCGTTTTCCGCAGGATGCAGAGGTGGTGACAGCCAAGCAAATGGTGGAGATCATCTTGAGCTCACCACTGGTCCAAGTCCGTGGGGTTGGATTACTTGGATATGGGCATCCCCATAAATCCAATGCCTTCCTGGCTATTAACTGTCATGTAAACACAACTCCTTCATTGCTGCCCCGTGAGTGTCTGTTGTCACCTGTCAGAAAGCAATGCCATGTTTTACTGGATGAGGAGACAAGACACCATATATTCCTGGAGCCTTTGAACTTAAGTTCTGATCCTGGACAGCAGTGGTGCTACAATATCTATAATTACCAAAGGACACTGATGGGAGAATGGGGGATTGTTGGTAAAGGCTTGGGGTCTGGAGGTAGAGATTATCTAAAGGTCTTGCCCAAAGGATAGAGCCCGATGGTCTGGTCTTTTGTACAAGTGCTTCTGTGTATATGGGGAGAGCTACCCTCTATGCTAGTGCCTGCTCCAACACTGTGTCACTTCTACTTTAAAAACCAACTTACAAAGGGGACGCTAGGAAGACATTGCTAACCTTCACTTCAAAGATGAGAACACTAAAGTCAAAGGTCAGGCCCAAGGTCACCCTGCAAAGTCTTGTTGGAGGCACAGAATCTGAGGCTCCACTCGGGATCTAGATCTCGCTGCTCTTGCAGTGGCCGAAGTTACATGGTGAGGCATTTAAACCTGAGAGCCAAGTTCTGGGTTTAGATTACACCTTTCTATTCTTTAGCTTGGCCTCCCGCTGCTGGGTCAGAGCAGATCCTTGTTCTAACATGTTGGTTTTCCCTTAGACTGAAGAGAGTTACCATACTTCCTGGTCCTGACCTCCACTGGGAAAGGGGTGGGACCTCATACCAACATGTGGATCATACTCAACTCAAATGATTGCTCTAAACTGTGAAAGCATGGAGTTGGAGTCTTTGTCTTTGAACCCTATCAAGCAGAACTGGTCTTTAATGCATGATTTGCAATAATGGGGGTGATTCAGACCATCAGCCCCTCTCATGGATCTCTGCTAGAGACGAAGCGAGAGGCTAGGACCTAAACTCTGAGGGTGGGGTGTACTGACTCAAGTCCAGACTCTGTTGTTTTCTGGTTGTGTGACCTTGGGCAAGTACCTTAACCTCTTTGTAGCTCAATTTCCTGGGTCTGTAAAATGGGTAAAAAGAATTCCTTAGGATGACATCATCTTTACAAAGTCCCTGTTACATAAAGAATGTTCAGGAAATACTGGTTTCTTCACTCCTCCTCACCCCACACACATTGAATCCAGCAGTTGTATTTTGAAGATCACCTTAAAAGAATAGATGTTATGCTTCGTAAGCTAAGTGGCTCAAGAGCTAGCAAACATTAGGTGTTTGATGTTAGCAGCTATGCGACAAACCAAGTATAGATTTCCTGTTTTAAATAGGCTTTAAATATATTAATGAGAGAATGTTTGTGCTCCTTGGATGGAAGGACAGTACAATATTTTGTGCCACTGGTGTCCATGAGGGAGTGCTGAGACCAATGCATCCCTATAGGCTGGGTATTGCAAATGAATGGAATGGAACTTTCATTTTTCTTATGCTACTGGGGTATTTGATCCCAAAGGGGGCAGGGGGAGCGACTGTTTATATGAAAACATATGACTATATGCCACACCCTGCAATTTTAGTTACTGATAACTGAAAGTGAAGTAAAGCTTTTTACATAGGAGTTTTATGATAAAGGACTAAGAAATTTAAAAATAATTAGCCACAGGACAGATTTTTACTTTTAGATGTAAAAATTTTTAAATCAGTTTGAAATGATGACTGCAATGCTTTTTAAAAAATTGAGGGGCGCCTGGGTGGCTCAGTTGGGTAAGTGTCCAACTTCAGCTCAGGTCATGATCTCACGGTGCATGGGTTGGAACCTTGTGTCGGGCTCTGTGCTGACAGCTCAGAGCCTGGAGTCTATTTCTAATTCTATGTCTCCTTCTCTCTCTGCCCCTCCCCAGCTCGTGCTCTGTCTCTCTCTGTCTCAAAAATAAATTAACGTTAAAAAAAAAATTTTTTTAATTGAGATCACTGCATTTTACTACATTTCTCTTTTGTTCCCACCCCAAATCAAAAAGCAGATCTGTCCTCTCCACTTTATGGACATGACATAAATTTAATTAAAATCCCTCTATTTGTACTACACTCAGATTGGCAGTGGGCAAGAGAGGCAGATATCTGGTTACACCAGATTGAGGGGAAGTGTCACTGGGAGCAGATCCTGGCCACTGCTCTGTAAGGCCTTATGTACGAATCTTCCTGGGAGAGAATGTGGGTGAGGATGTTTCCTGAGAAGTTACATACAGATGGGAGAGTCCCTCCTGTCAAGTATGGATGGGTGGATTTAGGGAAATAAGATGGACCAAGCTATCCACTAACTTACCAGATCCCTATCGAGACAGGTTAGTCAGATGACTGGCTGTTCGTAGAAACCATTGTTTGGATATGGAATACACAAAAGCCAGCTGTCCCTTCGGCCAAACCCGAAGCTTTGGCCTTATTAGTCTTAGCTCAACCCAACTAACTGGTAATTGTGATTATGAAAAGCACAGACATTAGCACAAAGTATCTTTATTTCTGGGCCACCGTAAACTCTTACTTGTCCCAAGTCAGGTACCAGGGATCCAAAGACAAATAAGACTTGCAAACTGTGCTTGTGGAAATCATATCGGAATAGGAGTTATATTGTTTGATATAAATAGCTGAATTGACATGGCAATGGGCTGGGAGCCAGGAGGCCAGAATTCTGGTGCCCAACTCTACCGCTTACTGGTTGCATAAGCTTGGCTCCATTATTTGAGGGCTCTGAACCATATTTATTTTAAAATAGGGATAATAAAACTCACTCTGCTTGACTCTGTGGCTATCAGAGGGACTAAATAAGATAATACATATGAAAATACTTTATTTTAAATTGCTAAGGCAAAACAAGGCTTTAAAAAATTATTGCTTTAGTTTTGGGTATTATTGGCAGAACCGAACCACTCATTACTGGCGCCATGCTAGTTCCTATCATTAAATACATTCTTTGTCCTCTCAAGGTCTTTGTGAATAAGTTTAAAAGAAATCTGATCACACTGGAAACGTGTATTGTAGTGGTATTCATTTGGTTTCAAAGAACATCTGATAAAGGCTTTAAAAGTTTAAAAGTACAAACTGAATATTAAAAGCACCAGTTAAAAGTTAATGAAGCAAGGCCCATCAGGTAAGAGAACCTATTTACTGAGGGTGAGACAGTGCCTCTGTTTTTCGCAAGAATTTTCTCTCAGAATTTTGCAAGAAATTTCCAAAGGGATTGATTGGCATAGTGCCTGAAGTCTTATTAAAGGTATATAAGACTTTCAACCATGGGGCACTCAAAGTTTCAGACTGATTATGATTTTAAGTGATTTATCCATGCTAAGTAAAGTATATGACCAAGGGTTTCATTTCTCATTTTAGTCTGGTAGGATGCGTCTATGAGTTTGTCATTCACATAATAAAGTAACAAGAGCTTTCTTTTGAGGTCTTTTGATTCTCTGCTTGTCTCTAGTACTGTCTGAACCATTAAAAGCTTAAATTGTTTATGTTCTTGGGTATTACTGAACTCTCTGTCTCCAGGCTCCCCAGAAGGAGTGTAAGATCCTTGGGAACAGGAACTGTGTTATATTCCTAAAAATACCTATACTAATGTAATGAATATCACATTGGGAAAGCATAAGCCATATAGAGGCAGAACTCTGAACAGGTGACAGTTACCTATTTTTGCCCTTTCTGAGGTCCAGAATCTTGTTGATAATAGTCAGGTATGGTTTGCTGGATCAGGCATCTATATGTGTCTATATATAGCACTTAAAATGGTTCCCTAGCCTTGGCTTTATGAAGCCAACAAAAGGATATGTTAAATATGACTAGTTCTGCCCATTGAAGTAAAGACCATACATAGTTTACTAATCATATTTAGAATCAAGGAACTAAAAAATACCTATAGTGGTGTTCACCCCTAATTACCCTTAGCTAAGAAACTGGCAGCCATGTTCAACCGCCATTGTGGTTTAAAAAGTTGTGCTCTAGAGTCAAACACTCTAGAGTTTGAATCCCTGCTCCACCCCTAATTAGCTGTGACCTTGGTCAACTTACTTAATTCTTCTAAGACTGTTTTGCTTTCAGTAAAATGGGGATGATACTAGTACGTCCTAGATAGAGGCTGTTGGGATGATTAAGTGAGGTGATCTATGCTAAAGTACTCAGTGGAGTGCCTGGCACATGAGACATGATCAAGGCCTGGTGGTAGCCATTGCCATTAGCCAAGGAATTAGCTTTTGCACTGCTCCAGGCTGCAGTCCATTCTGTGTGCCCCTAACTGTCCTTATCTCAAGGTCTTCTGCTCTTGCTTCTTGCTTTATGAGTCACTACAAATTGTTCTTCTCTTTGTCTTTGAACCCTGGGAATGGCTACCTAATGAAGGTTTCTGCCCCTCTGCTGAGAGTCAGGCCTGTCTCATCTAGTGGCTGTACACAGGGTCAGCGTGAGTATGCAAGCCTTAGCGATCGGAGGAGGATTTAAACCCCTGTAGGGCAAAAGGAGTCACTTTTCACTGGGCACATACACTGAAAACAGATTTCCCGTCATCTAAGGGCTTGTGATGCATAGTACCATTAAATAGCCCAGCAGCAGAGGCTCTGGACATTATAATTTAATCACTTCTTGCCCAAGGCCATATGGCAGAAGGCAACTTAATGCTGGATCCTGAAAGTGCTCCATTAAATGACTGCCTTTTAATTTAACAATTATTAGCAGTACATAGATACTGACTTCAAGTATGGGCTTCCGGGTGAGGTGAACTCTGGAATGCTCTTTGAAGCTTTTTACTTTGGAGGTAGGCCTCTGTTTCAGTTGACATCTTAGTGTGTTTCTGAGCATTAAGGATCATGTGCTTCATGAAAACTGTGGTTTCTTACTGGGCTGGTGTGCCAGTGCTGCAGCTGGATGTCAGAATCCCACTGTGGGCTCTGAGGCGTGTGCCAGACCTGGCTAGTGTGGCCAGGGGAGATGTTAAGAGAGGGAATGTGAATCATTCTAGGTTAGCCTATAATGGAGTAAGACAGCTCTGCTGTGGGAAAAGCCTCATTCCCCAGTCCCCAGGAACATGGCATCTTACCTACAGCTGCTGAGCTAGAGGAAAGTGGAACTCTTTCCGTATGAATTGATGTGTATTCTTTGCTGAGGTTCCAGACTTCTTCCAGTCACCCTCGGCTTTCTTTCCAAGCACTGTTGGCACACTGAGGTCTTCTCAATTCAGGTCAAGGAATCAGAGTTACATCTTGTCCACTAGGTTAGTGTTACAAATGTGTCAGCTAATCAGAACCCTCAAGCTTGGAAGACTGATGATGGTCTCTGAGAATTTTAACGTAGTTTAAAGTTTTGATACAGTTTGTAATGTTGCCAGATGGTTCCCAGTCTCACTAAACTGAAAGTCCCTTGAGAGTGGGGACTTCTTGGTGGGTTTGTATCTGCTCCGTCTAGTCAACAGCTGACCCACAATATGTGCCCTATGAATGAGGGGATGGATGGATGAAGCGTCTGGAATGGACTAAGGAAGACACCAGAGTTTACATTTGATGGAAGAAGCAGCATGGAAAGGAATGAGATGGCTTGCTAGAAGGACAATAAATACCAACAAAGCAACATGGAAGGGGTAAGGGAAGGTGAGAAGACAGTGAAGCCAACAATAAACATCAGAGTTTGGTAAAACCGAAACTCACAACTAAAGATTGAGAGACAAAGTTCCCTTCTACACAGAGTTAAGTCTATTCCTTGTGTTAAAGAAACTCTCTCACATCACCGACACTCCTTTCTCCAGTCAAAATGCTTTTGTCTCTGTTTCAAAATAGTCCCATTATTTCTATGCTATATTTTTCACTTTGTTATCTTCTTGTGAAGTCAGTGGGTAAGAAAAATGTTCTTTCCAGAGAAAACTACTCACCTTTTCTCATTAGTTCATTAAAAGCAGGATTTCCAAAGTGTCATATCCAGACTATCCCACAGCAGATTTCCCTGGAAGCAAATGAAGGTGTAAGGTGAATTCAGGCCCTGAGCCCCACAAACTCTAAAGTTCCTATAAATATGCCACTACATTCTAATAAAGTCCCTGTGTTTTCCTAGGATGGACGATAGCATATATTTCCTCTTTGCTTTCAGCAGCTTCTCTAAGAACGTAAGAGGAATGAAGCCTCAATACATTGATGGTGGCTACTGAAGATTTAGTTTCAAACCGTCAATTATTCCCAGCCCCACCTGACAAGTATTAAGTGAAGCCATCATGCAAAGTTATAATTAGAGATTGAAAATGCTGACCAGGAAGCTCACAGGGCCTTTCAAAATACTCCCAGGAGCTTGCTCAATTTCAAAAGGCTATTGGGAGAACACAATTAAAGTCAACAAGCAGGGAGTAGGGTGGAGGGGCTACTCTAAGAATTTCAGAGTGGGAGAAGGGAGGTAGCCAGAAGTAAGTTTTATTAGGAACTTGACTGCACCCCCCACCCCCCACCACCCCGCCCTGCCATTCCCCCAGCTTTCCTGTGAGACCATCAGTGAAACTACTACATCATCAGGGAGAAAGGCATACAGATTCTTTCTCTATCAGACCTTTTAGGACGCAGTGTTAAGAAGCTGAATTCTACCCTGAGAAGGAGCAGAAGACTAGTGCCCATATGGGAGCTGTTTCATGGTGTAAAGAATTAAAGAGCAGGCCCTAAGCATGTAGAAAATTTGCTACAACCTAATGAGGTGGCACCGATTTCTTTTCTGTCACCCTAAATGAGAGGTCTGTGACTTTCAGCACAGTAGGTCTCTAATGTAACACAGATGCTTATGGAGAGCCGACTGTGTGCTAGGCATCATAACGGTGTGGGGACCCAAAGACTGGCCTTGCCCTCAAGGACTCACAATCTGGTGGGAGGAGAAAGACAAGTAAACAGGAAAAAGACTGAGGTGAATATAAGGTGATTGGGATCTGAGGAGACGGGCAGGTACAGGGAGGTAAAAAGAGATGTTCCTGTTTGTGTAGAAAGTGACCAGCTGTTTGGTGCATCCAAGATGGTGGTACAGGTTAGGTCAGGAGCTCTTGACCTGGATGGTAAGGTTAAGCAGAGTGTCAGTATGTGAAGGTGCTGGAAACGAAACCATCTTCCCTTTAGTTTTGTCTCCTTTCCCTTCTGTGCCCACTAGTGGTAATGGCAAAAAGCCAGGAAAAGCTTAAATAGTTGACTTCCAACATGTACATTTCATGCACAGAAGTGATGGTGAACAATTTGGTCTGGTTAAGTAAGACATATGACACCTCCAGTCTCCCTGCCCCATTGCAATGCTGGAGAGGAGAAAAGCCAAAGCCAACATAAAGCTCTTGACTTTACACTTTGGAGTTTACGGTGAGGAACAATTGGCCACAAGATTTTCAAAAGGTTAGCTCTATGATATTGACACCATCAAAATGAACCTGAAGTAATACATCAGTCACATATGGCCCTTACCCTCCCTGTAAGAGGCCTTCACATGCCTTGTTTCCTAATTCTTCACTCAGAGCACAGGGCCAGGATTAGGAGTTCTTTGTATAGAGCTGTGTTGGGAAGAATGGTAGCACTCAATGGAGGAAGTGTGCAGTCATCAATTAATGATGTCTGCCAACGGTGTGGGAAGGGGTGGGAGGCAGCATATGTGCTATGGATTTGCCAGTCCTGGGCAAGGGCAGATGCTCAGGCAGCTATGTCTGTGATGTAACTATAGCATATAATGCTAAAATTCATTCACTTGTAACACCCCTGGCATGAGATAATAGTGGTTTTGGTGACATACATAGAGAATTTTCAGTCTTTACCAATACTGTTTAACTATGACAGACACACTTTGGTAGATGTTAATAGTCTTGAGCTTAGACAGATATACTCCATTGCAGAACAGAGAAGATTTATTAGTATTGTTCATATCCTGGAGTATGCATCTTTCAAGACCTTTATATTTCCTATCTCCTGGTTTGATACTCAACAAATGCCTTCCTTGTTGCTAATCTGATTTCTTGCTTCTGGGAAAGAAAGGATCCTAGTTAATTGCAACCAGCATTATTGTTGAGGGAAAGCTATTTCTCCAGTGAGGACAATAATAGTACCCCTTCGATAATAAGTTGGCATTTGGGGTCATATATCAATTCATTTTAAGGGTAAATGGTAGAGGGAGTGATTGCTCTTGGGGGTTTGATTAATTAAGTTTGTCAGTTTGGTTACCCCAGGGGACTCCCACCCCAAGAATACTTTCTCCCATAGAGCTCTAACTTCAACAGTAACAGAGGTTAGCTGACTTGCTTGTTGGTGATTGAAAGTTGATCAGTGGTATCTTCTGATAACAAAGAGGGTCACCACCACTCTTAATAGTAGCTGATCTTATAGCTGGTGGCAAAGATGATTCAGTTACACCGATATTATATCTTATTTGAAAGCATATTTTTGGTTCATAAGCCTTTGGGGTTTAAGATGTGATTTCAGGAAGAGTCAGGTTTGAGGCAAAACCAAAATTTTGTTATTAGTAAATTTTAACAGCCCCTCAAAAACATTTTTATTTATTTATTTTTTATTTTTAAATGTTTATTTACTTGTTTTTGAGAAAGAGAGAGAGAGAGCACAAGTTGGGCAAGGGCAGAGAGAGAGGGAAAGACAGAATCCGAAGCAGGCTCCGGGCTCCAAGCTGTCAGTGCAGAGCCCGATGCGAGGCTCAAACCGATGAACCCGGAGATCATGACCTGAGCTGAAGTCAGACGCTTAACCAACTGAACCACGCAGGCGCCCCTCAAAAACATTTTTGATGAGTAAACATTATTGTTAATGTTAGAGATTAATTACCTTCTGTGTTTAGCAGCATAGTAAATAAAACGAAGCATAAGACAAACACTTCATATTCCAGAATATATAATCTAGCATAAAATATGAAAACATTAATAATAATACCAGTTAGCATATACTTTATTACATATATAATTAAGTGTGTTTGTTGGAGCTGGCCATTCTGACTTGCAAGAGCCAACTGCTAAATTTTCCAAAATTCTGTTCAGCTGGTTACTAAACATAGGCATTATTAAAAATTAACTTACATAAACTCCTAATAAACTTATAGAAACTTTTTCCAATAAAAGAAACTATATTAAAAACAAAGGCAGTTAATATTAAAACTCCTCACTTCCTAATCATTTTACTATTATCTCTACTCTTGAAGTTATGTCTACTGTATCTGCATTTAGTGACATTCTGTTGATGGCTAGAAAGCAGCCATGGTGGGAGTATTTATTCCACCAAAATGGCTAAAACCAGCACCCCCCCCCCCCCCGTACCCCCAGCCAGTTGTGAGCATTTTCTTGCCCAGAACTGTATGTAAACATCGAATAGGAAGAGTAATGCTGTCGCTAGTCACTGAAGGGTAAGATCATCTCAGGTTAGGGAGCCAGAGAGGTAAATATTTTAAGTTGTCTCTGAAGCAAACTTATTTTTAGTGGGCCAGGACCACCCTGGGGGACATTTAGAACCAGGACAGATCACAGAATGCCCTTAACGTTTCCATACAGGTGAAATCAGGTTAACATGAATATTAAAAGCCTCTTTGAAGGTGGAACAAAGTAAATTTAAAAAGTAACAGGAAGCCTCGGGGCATGTGTATGGGTGTGTGGGTATGAGGTACATAGAGCAATCTTGCTCACTCTGGCTGAGGGGTCAAAAGATGAATGAATAACTGGGGTGATGGCCTGTGAGGAGTTAAAGGCCTTTCTGCACTGAAGGCCCAGGGACAAGGTGTTCCTTTGATCTTGCTATATAACAGTAAGAGAAGAAAAAGAAAGTGAAATTTTAAAAACAGGAAAGGTAGACTAATAGGGAGGGTGTGTTTAGGTGGTTCCTGGAAGTGGAGGAGGGATAGTCTTTGAACTAGCACCTGGATCATTGAACTCTTCTACCCCCAGTCTTTGCAGACCTCTTAAAAGCCTCCCGGGAGAGAACAGGGACAGTTACAGACTTTTAATAAAGGAACTTTTTATTGATGTAAACACACACACATACACACACACACACACCACAAAAAACAAACAAACAAAAAACAAACGAAGCTTAAGAAGAATAAATAGAGAGCAATAATGGCAGAAATAAGGTGACAATGGCAAGCATTAAGGAGTTTGGGAAAGGAAAAAAAAAAAGAAAAAAGCTTAAACTTTAATAACTGGCCAAAGTACAAAGTGTAGGCCATGTGAGGCATAGCCCTGAGAGGACCATCATGGAGAATAAGCAGGGAGAGACATAGGGAGAGGAGGACTCCTCGTACTCAGACAAGATCCATCATTTGTCGCTTAGGGTGGTAGCCAATGACAAGTGAGGAGGGGCCATTGATTGCATGAGATCCTCATCTGAAGAATACAGACGCCATATTTCATCAGTGCTGAAGTGCCCATTTTCCTACAATTCAACAACTTTCAGATCAGGATGCATCATACAGTTGATGATAGTAAAGTCACTATTGGTCAGTGATAGACATGATGATGGTTGTGGTGGAACATGTGGAAACTTGGCATAGATGTTCATATCATGGTCCTGTGTTGCTTAACAAATGCATGCTTGTATGAAATAAATGTAACATAACAGAAGATGAAGATTTCTAATCAGAAAACATGGCGTCCATGCCTTATTGGTGGGTTTTCCCCCCTCCATGACATGTTAAATAATGGTATGTCTTATGATCACCTTATATCAGTGAAGGACTGGTTAATTTACCCAAATTGTTTGTAAATCTGGGTTCCATTTACACACAGTACAGGCTTTTCACTGAACACTTCTGTTGAACCTGAAATGTGTGAGTTAGATTGATCAAAATGATCACCCAGAAGTCACTATTCTGTGTTCTTAATTGGCCAACCATTTACTAAATTCGGTTGTTCATTTACCATGATGCGTGTCCAAACAGGGACTGTTTTGGCTTGGTACTATTGGATCCTAAAGGTTATAATTACATGTAGGTAGGTGAGTTTAAGGGCTTTTTTGTTAGCAGCAAAGAATGAAGCCACCCTCTCATCTGTCTTCTTTGTGTCAGTGAATTGCCATTCACTACATCAGACCAGTGGCCTCCTCCAACGTAGGCACCTGAGAGAAATCACCTGCGTTTGGTAACCTCTCTGAAATGGCTCATCAAGCACAGTGAATGGTATGCATACAGGTCCTTAGAAAGCGAGCGCTGCATTTGGGAGGTTGTGGGTCCATCATCTGTCTGGAGTGAGTTGGGTTTGTATGGAAGAAGAGTTACAGGTAAAGATGGTGGGTTAGACTACCACTGTGTCTGGGGACAGGTCAAAATCAACGCACATAGGACACCTTGACATTCACATACAAATCAGCACACAGAGCATCTTTTGTTAAGCAGAATAAGCAGGCTAATGAGGGAATAGGAAGCTGCCAGTGATGCAAAATTCTTGGCAACCTATGTCAAAACTGAGGGCTTCTATTCCAGGTACAAAGTTGGAGGGCACAATCCATTTCGCAGCTGGTGGCCCGTTTTATTTTTCAGACAGGATTGGAGAGAGGAGGTAGGAAACCTATCCCCTGATGGCACAGCAGAGGCAGAGGTAGGGAAGAAGAGGATCCAGCTCATTTATTTCCCTTTCATTAGGCCCCTGAAAAAATAAAGACTGAGGATTTAATTGCACTGTTTGCTTCTATCTCTAGAAAAGCTGAATTAGTAATTGCATTAACTTGTTACTAAGCTTTGCTCTTATGGGGTAATATAATTTTAACTACTGCTTCCTAATTATAGGGTTTTCATTATTCTGCAAAGCCCATTCAGCATGTGTTCCATTTTCACTTTTATGAAGTGCTTCGTGGGAAGATGGGGACCGTGTCTTTGAAGGACCCAAGCTGAGCTGAAGCTGTGTCTTGCCCAAAGCCATTACCTCCTGTGAAAAGCAGGGTGCCACTGTGATTTTTATCCTCCTTTGATAAATAATGCTGTTGGCAAAGACCATATGCTCTGTCACACGCTGGAGTTTGGTGGCACTGCACGACAGAGGGTAATCACATCAAGTCAGTGATGGTTTTTATTGGGCGGTGGTAATGGCAGAAGTAATGACAGTCATTAAAATCCTGCTGCAAATGGCCTTGGGCCTTCAGACCACAGTTAACTCAGGGTATGTCAAGGACAGTTCACTCCCCAATGCTGTCTGGAAGGGATTGCCCATTATTCCTCTTGTTTCCAAGGAGAGCTTTGCATTTGAGAATTAGAGAGCCAGCAGAAGGCAGAGGCAGGCCTCAGATCTTCACTATCTCTCACATCTACGCTATGATGTTTTTGATTCTTCAAGAGGATCTTCCTTACAGGGTAATCAAAGTGGAAACATACAAAGCCTAGTTCATTCATGGAAAAGTAGTAGGAAATATCCTTGGGATATTCCACTCCAGTTCAACAAATACACATTTTACTATAGCTGGATGCCTAAAATAGTGCTGAAGGCTATAAGGGATTTTGAGAATAGAATGGTTACTTTTTTTTTTTTAATGTTTATTCATTTTATGAGAGAGAGACACACACACAGTGTGAGTGGGGAAGGGGCAGAAACAAAGGGAGACACAATGTGAAGTAGGCCCAAGGCTCTGAGCTGTCAGCACAGAGTCTGACTCAAGATAAACCGCGAGATCATGACCTGAGCCGGAGCTGATGCTTAACCAACTGAGCCACCCAGACACCCAAGAATGGTTACTGTTCTATAGGAACTACTCCCTGGGGAAGGAAGTCTATGTTCACAAGCAACTCTATAATGGAAGGCAACCTGTGATATTATGTATGTGTTATAATATGTGTTATAAGAAAATTGGACTGGTGAGTGGGATGTAAATTGGTTCAGACTACAATGATTTGAGAAGACATACCTGGGGTATAGAAGGGAAAGATGTGAGTTAAACTTTTCTGCAGATTCCACAAAGGTGACTTTGAACAAATCATTTAATCTCTCCTCTGTCAGTTTCATCATTTTTAAAAGGGAAGGAGCTATTGGAAAGATTATTGATAGGGTAAAGAACACTCAATACATCTCACTGAAAATCTGAGATTTTAACAAAGCCCTGAATTCTCGGTAGGACGGACAGGCAGAAAAGAGAGGAAAAGGAATTCCAGGTGGAGGGGACTGCATGAATAAGGGCCTGGTGACAGGAAAGTGCTTTTTTGGTTGGAGCATAAAGTTTGTGTTGAAGTGTGTGTGTGTGTGTGTGTGTGTGTGTGTGTGCGTGCGCACGTTTGTGCATGCTCATATATTCACATGAAGATAATCTCCCTTCATCCTCTTCACTTAAAACAAAAACAGCCCCCTTAAAATATTGAGAAACTCCAAGACGGAGGCAAGTTTTTTCTTAGGTTACATCTGCAGAGATATTTGCACAAAGAAGGAGAAATAGACAATTTTTAGATTTCTTGACTCATGGAGTCATGCTTGAATAATGACTTGGGAAAACTGAAAATTTATAGCTGCTACCTTAACTATGGGATGATACCATTTATAGTAGATAGTCTGAGTGCTGAAAAATACATCTTTATAGTTTGGTTCTAACTCACAGAATTCTACCAGCAGAAGCACAAATACTTGTAAAAGCCTATAGGGAAACAATAAGATTTTGTATAAAAGTTAGAGTCAATAGAATTTAATTAATAATATAACCTTGTACTTAGTGCTTTATACTTTACATAGTACTTTCTTCATTACCTAATTTTATGCTCATCACTAACTGGGTAGAGGAGCATTTCTTGGTATTATTCTGTTCATTTTCC
Source organism: Hyaena hyaena (assembly GCF_003009895.1). Taxonomy (NCBI): domain Eukaryota; kingdom Metazoa; phylum Chordata; class Mammalia; order Carnivora; family Hyaenidae; genus Hyaena; species Hyaena hyaena. The sequence continues at coordinate 475,338 of NW_024080745.1, read as the reverse complement.
AGATGTGGAAACTGTGAGTAGTAAATGAGATGATTCATTTTCAGAAATACCAAATAAAAGCTGTGCTGTCTAGTATGAACAGCTTTTCGAACCTCTCCCCCTCCTCCTCCCCTCCCTACCCCCCTCCGCCCTCCATTGAGTCCCAAACCCTTAGACACTTGACTTCCTGGTTCTTCCCCTCTCCATTTCTTGGGCTTATTTTTCACGGGCTTTGCAATGAGCATGAGCTAAAGAACTGAAATCTGCGTCACCTCAAGAAATGTACATTTGTTCCAATCAGTCTACTTTTGGCCTTACATGGGCTGTGGTGACTTCCGGGTAAGGCTGTAACCTCTGTAGTACTCAGCCAGTGAGGAATCAGGGGAGGGACTTCAGGCTAGGAGAGAAATTGAGGGAAGTAACTGCCAAGTGTGCCTGTCCATCAGACACCAGCTCTTGCAGGAACGTTGATTAAAGCCTCACTTCACTGTGCTGTGCTCCGAGTCTCCATGTCCCTCCTTTGATTGGATTGGTAGACTTATTTCACACAGAAACTGAGGTTCCAAGAGGTTCTGTGACTTGCTGTAGATATTATACCTGACAGATGCTAGAATTGGAACTTAAAGAGTCCAAAGACTCTTGCCTCAGGGTTCTTTCTAGCACATGTGTTGTCTTAAGGGTACAGTCAGTCCGCTCCTCTTATTATTTACTTTGGGGGGAAACAGGCCCAGAGGATTGCAGTAATGCATTCAGAAATCACATGGTTGATGGCTGTGCTGGACCTCAAACTCGAATTTCTTAACTTCTTGCCCAGTCTTCTTTTCATAACAAAATACCAGTAGGGTCACAGGTTCGAACTAAAAGCTTTGCAGAATTTTTTCTCACAATATTGATCCCATAGGATAATGTTGCTGAAAATGTCACGTGGTAAAATTCCTATAGGTAATTTCAAGAGAAATAAATTAGAGCTAAAAATGTGTGACACACTATGCATTGAACTCTTTAATTACTTTACATGAGTCAACTCATTTAAGTTCTCCCAAATATCCTCCGAGGTAACTGTGGTTATTTTCATTTTATTGTTGGGAAAACTGAGGTACTGAGGGGTTGAGTAATGTGGCCAGGGACACACAGGCAGAAAATGGCAGGTTGGGATGCGGATCCCAGGTTCTGGTAAGGCCCTGGAACCTGACCTGTGGTCACTCAATTATTAGGCCAGAGTACACCAAGATTTGGAATTCAAAACTGAAATGAAGTCACAGCTTAGGGAACCCTTTTAACAAACTGAACAAATTAATAACACAAAAACAGTATAGGGCAAAGGTTCAGACCAATTAAGCATACAAAAAACGTTAATTATATTTCATTTTATCTAGTCACTAGCTAAGTCCATCTACTACTTGGCTTCTAAATGCACAGCAGGTTTGGAAATTATATGCCATTTGATGTTTAAAAAGTCCATGCATTACATTTTTGCTCATTCAGATCAGCATTTCTGTTACTAGTCTGAAGCAGAGTAGTCCCTCCTGTCTTTAGAACACTACTCCAGGGTTCAGTGGAGAGAGCAGAGGGAAGCACTAGTGAGCACTGTCTTTGGAGTCACACAGGCATCCGGCTATGTTATCTTCTGTTCCTTAGGACAGATCAGCTCTCAGCCGCTGTCTGTAGATTCTATAGCCAGCGTAAACATTCAGGAACTCCTCTGGGCTTTGTGTGTTCAGAGGCAGAAGAGCTGTAGCATCCCCTTGTGAGAAAATTTTACTCATCAGCTGACATTCAGCAAAGTGAAAGGACAGAGACACACACAAATCTCACCCCCACCAGGCCCCTAAAGCATTGCATTTCCATGTGAGGCACCGCCCAGGGCTCCTCTCTGCATTTGCAGGAGTAAGCTCTTGTGGAGAGCTGATTGCTCCTGAATCCTTGGGGGAATGCAAATAGAAAGCCAGCTAGAATTACAACAAAGAAAAGGCACCCTCACTTTTGATTCCTTTTTGTCTCCTTATTTCCATAAATGCAAATTATGCTAACAACCTCAGCAGTTTAGTGGTGGTTCCCGGCTTACAGGAAAACTAAAAGCCATTTGTTTTGCTTCTTACTTATAAAAGGCAATAAACAATTTGAGGGGTGTCAGAATATTCCAGACACATTTGTCTTCTCCCGAGTAAATAAAAATGGGTAATAATAATAATAAGTTATTGCTTATTTAGTCCTTGGGATGTGGCAGGCCCTGTAGACCCCATGATCTCATTTAGTCCTTACCGCAACAAGAATTGGATGTCATTATCTCGTCAAGTGCAACCATGGCAATCAATACGATATTACTATTTGGACTTAAAACTGAAATCACCCCTCCCCCGTGCCTGGGTGGTTCCATCGGTTGAGCATCTGACTTCAGCTCAGGTCATGATCTCAGGGTTCATAAGTTCGAACTGCACATCAGGCTCACTATCCGTGCAGAGCCTGCTTCGGGTCCTCTGCCCCCCCTCCCTGCCCCTCTCTGCTCGCACTCTCTCTCTCTCTCTCTCAAAAATGAATAAACATTAAAAAAAAAAAAAACCCAACCTGAGACCCCCTCCCCCCATGCCAATATGACTTAGTTATTCTCTCCATGAAAACTTTGCCAGGGGAAGGTATGAGTATAAACCAATCAATAACTTCTCTGTTTGGTTTGAGAAATCCCTGCAGATCAACTTATCTGAGATAACAGTCTGCTCACCCTGAGCAAATTTCTAATTCTCCTCACGCACAGTCAACCATCAAGACTTGCTTTAACGTCCTCACCTAGCTGTAGTCACCAGTCCTAACCTATAATGTCAGGATCTTAGCACAATTCTAGGCAATTCTCTCCTTGAAAGTCTCATGGGACATCACTTGAATTCAGACCCCCAAACTTTATAAATATCCTCTCCTGACCTCCCTTTTCTGAGATGTCAAGGTGATGTCTCCAGCATTCATTTATCTGGTAATATTTTGGGGAGTTCAGTGATTGTTATTTTACAGATGAACAAGAGAAGCCTGGAGAATTTCAGTCATCTGTCCTAGTTTACTCACTTAGTTAAAGGGTTCCTATCTAGGACTATTTGACCCCATCCCCTGTTCCTGATTACTCTGTTACTCTGCCTTTCATTTGAATGAAAGTCCAATTTTTTTTTCAGTTTTACTTCTGAACCTATTTGACTTCCTAAGATTAAGAAAAATTCAAGAAGGGGCATCTGAGTGTCTCAGTTGGCTAAGCACTTCAGCTCAGGTCATGATCTTGCAGTGAGTTTGAGCCCCGCTTGAGGTTCTGTGCTGACAGCTCAGAGCCTGGAGCCTGCTTCGGATTCTGTGTTCTCCTCTCCCTCTGGCCCTCCCCCCTTTTCTTTCAAAAATAAATAAACATTAAAAAATACAGAAAAATTCAAGCAGTGGTCTATAGTCCTGTGAAAGGTAGTTGCTGTGTGACTTTATACATTTAATTAGCCATAGAAATTTAACAATGTATTTCAAAATAAACTGCAGCAATGGTGGCCCACCAAAATTCTCTAAATGCAGGATGTAAGTCAAACACAAGCCAAAAGAGCCAGACTTATGATCAGTGTGACTTATAAACTGTTAGTAAATTGTTCAGCTGGTCTGTTAGATTCCTAGGGTTCCCGTAAGAAATTACCACAAAGTTGGTGGCCTAAAGCAACAGAAGTGTCTTCTCACAGATCTGAAGGCCTCAAGTCCAAAATCAAGGTGTCAGCAAAGCCATGCTCCCCCTGCAGATCATGAGGGAGAATCTGCTCCGTGCCTGTTTTCTAGCTTCTGGTGCCTCCTGGCAACCTTGGCATTCCTTGTCTGGGGCTTCTTAACCCCAATCTCTGCCTTCTTTTTCACACAAATTTTCCTCTGTGTCTCTGTGTCTTCTTTTCTATCTCTTATAAGGACCTTGTCATTAAATGTAAGACCCACCCAAATTCAGAACACTCTCATTTAGAGACCCTTAATACTATCTGCAAAGACCCATTTTCCAAATAAGGTTGCATTCAGAGGTTCCAAATGGATGTATCTTTCAGAGACCACACAATTCAACCCATTATAGCTGATAAAATTTATTATTGACCCTGCTTTATCATCAATAATATTATGCCTAAAAGTAAAATGACAGTGAAAAATAATGTGGGAGTGCCTGGCTGGCTCAGTCAGTTGAGCATCCAACTCTTAGTTTTGGTTCAGGTCCTGATCTCACCGCACATGGGACTCTGTGCTGTGAGCGCAGAGCCTACTTGGGATTCTCTCTCTCCCACTCTCTGTCCCTTCCCTGCTCACGTGCTCGCTCTCTCTCTCAAAATAAATAAACATTTTTAAAATAATGTAAACAATAGGGGCGCCTGGGTGGCTTAGTCGGTTAAGCATCAGACTTTCGCTTAGGTCATGATCTCGCGGTTCGTGGGTTCAAGCCCCGTGTCGGGCTCTGTGCTGACTGCCAGCTCAGAGCCTGGAGCCTGTTTCAGAGTCTGTATCTCCCTCTCTCTCTGACCCTCCCCTGCTCACGCTGTCTCTCTCTCTCTCTCCTAAAAATAAATAAAAATATTAAAAAAATAATAATAATGTAAACAATAATGTAACAATACTCATTTTAAAAAGATGATGTCTTTTAAAAAATCTACATTAAAGCATAATGGGGGATTGCAGTGATGATAGAATGTTTGATTACAGGAGGCATATGTGGAATTTTAAAAACCTTATTCATAACATTGATTGATGTAGATACAATAGCTTTGTGAGAAGATCAGTTTTCAGAAATTTCACAAATGCTTATTTAGAGCTTTTGATGTTCCAGGCACTGGGGAGGGACCTGAATGATAAAAATCTGGCTCTTACCTTCTCCAGTCTGCAAAACAGAGAAAGGGAGAAGGGATGGGGGGATAGTAACTTGGTGGCCAACCCCGCTTTCAGATCAGCAGTGGAAGGGCATATTAAGGCTCAAAATACATGATCCTATAGATGCTAGCAAAATTATTTGTGAAAACGCTACTGTATTTTCTTCCCTTTTGTACCTCCACATTGATACTATACCAGAGTAATTTCTGAACTACAGAGTTTAGTTAACCAGAATTTTTCACACTTTTTGGGACTTGTGGAAATACATTTTACATTGTAATCCATTATATGTATCACTGAAATAAGTTTCACAAAACAGTATTTATGCCTAGGACCACGAAAATTCTGATATTTTCTATTCCATTGTATTTCGCTAGTGATCTAAATTCAAATCTCACTAATGGATAACCAGTTTCTTGAATAGCATTGCTCCTCACCACACCCACCCCAGCACATATTAACAAGATTTCATAACAAGTAGCATTCTTGCATTTTGAGCAGTAAATATTTAGACATAGTCTCATTCATATGACTTTGGTAGGAACAATATTTCTGGGGACTTTAAAGACACAGTTCAATAGTTGGGAAAATTACATGAGATGATTTTACATTTCTTGTATATTGTTAAAACATCTTTTGTTTCTGAATATATAAAAGCCTTTAAAACATTAACAAATTGCTACATCTGTTCTTTTCCTCCAGTGGCCGATTTTTCAACAGCCCTGGGGTAGCTTTAGCTTGCTCATGTCTTTGGGTGGCCGCGGCCCTGACTCTTGCTACCTCTAATGATTTTATAATGCTCAAGCCCTCCTCTGGTTTAACCACTCAGTTTCTGTGGCTCTATGCCAAATTCTCAGAAGACGGACTCTGGTGGGTTCAACTTGGACCGCTGCTCATGTCTTATCTGGACAGCAGGGACCTGATTGTGTGGGGTCATGTGGAAGGCATGGCTGTGCTTCCATAGGTCTCTAAGATGCGAGGTAGTAGTCAGGGTCCCAGCAGAAGGAGATGACACACAGAGACTGGGAAAATGGAAGATTTTAATAGAAAGGTGATTTATAAAGGTCTAGGCAGGGTATAAGAACACCATGAGAAACCACCAGGGCGAGGAGTGCCGTACCTTTGGGTTAGCAATCATGGGACACCATTGCCAGCCCTAGCCCCAGAAGGCCAGCAGGAGAGAGCAGTGACCGGAACCTGGGGGAAGGCAGCTGGGTAGAGAGGCCTGCTCCACAGCAGTGTGGCCTTTGGTGGAGGGACACAGCCAGGCCACAGTGACTCCACAGGGAGGGTGCTGAGGGAACAAATACGTTAATATTACTCTCTTTCCCCCAATGTTCTGCTGGTTCTCTCTGCCCCTGGAGTCCAACATGATAGGAAGGAAGCCAGAGAGCAAAAGGGGAGCACATTGCTGTGGGTCGGGATCTAGAAGCAGACAGAAGATGGGGTAGGGATCTGGAAGAGCAAATACAAAGTATCTCGAAACCTGGGAGGTGTGGACAAGGAGAGAATGATTAGAATCTCAAATGCAGGGGGACATCCGGAAAGCTTTTTAGAGGTAGAAGTATTTTGGGTTTCATATACTGCCGCTAAAGATGGAGGGACCCCAACATGGCAGGCACTGTTCTGAGTACCTTGTCTGGTTTCACTTAGTGCACACCAAAATAGGCCTCTGAGGTGGATGTTATTATCACCCTTATTTTGAGTGGGGTGGGGCGGAGGTCCTTTTTATTAAAGTCTAACATACAAATAGAAATGTGCAGATAGAAGGGACAGCTCAGTAATATTCACAGAAGTAACCTTCAGGTCGCCAGTCCCCAGATAAGGAGACAGAGCACTACCAGTCCCTCTAAAAGTCCTCTTCCTGTCCCCACCACCCTCAGTGGTGACACTCCACTGATGATTTTTGCCTGTTTTTGAATTTTACGTATTGACACTGTAAAGCACTAATTCTCTTGTATGACTTCTTTGCTTGATGTTATGTTTGCAGCAGCGGTGTTACATTTTTTAAAAATTGTGGTAAAATATACATAACAAAAAATACGATTTTAATCATTTTTTAGCCTTACTGAGATATAATTGACAAAGGTTGTGTATATTAAGGTTACAACTTGATATTTTGATTACATATACATTGTGAAATAGTTGCCGCAATCAAGCTAATTAACATACCCACTGCCTCACAGAGTAACCATTTTCTTTTTTCATTTTTACTGTGTTTAAGTGTACAATTCAAGGACATTAAGTACATTCACCATGTTGTGCAACCATCAACAGTAACCATGTCTGTAACTTTTTTGTCATCTCAGACAGAAACTCTCTGCCCATTAAACAATAACTCCCTATACTCTCCTTCCTCTAGCCCCTGCTAAGCCCCCTTCTACTTTCTGTCTCTGTGCTTATTCTAATTTGCTTATTCTAGTTACCTCCTGTAATTGGAGTCATATAATACTGGTCCTTTTGTGTCTGGGTTTTTTCACTCAGCATCATGTTTTCCAGATTCAAACTGTCATCCTCATTTTATAGGTGAAGAAACTGAGGCACAGAATCATGAGGAAAGCAAATCATGAGCCCAGGATATGAAGGCAAGCAGTCTGGTGAGCACTTAAGTGGACTGTGGTCACCACTGAGGGTGGTGGGGACTGGAAAGGGACTTCTAGAAGGGCTGGTAGTGTTCTGTTTCCTTTATCTGGGGATTGGTGACCTGAGGGGTTGCTTTTGTGAAAATTACTGAGCTGTCCCTTCTATCTGTACATTTCTGTATATACGTTAGACTTCAATAAACAGGACCTCCACCCCACCCTGCTCTTCTATTTCAAAGTCAATGATAGGTATTTAGGTCATGGGACAGCTGGCTGTCTCTGAGTACTTCTCAGATTCTACCCACCCAGAGGAAGATGACTTGAAATTCACATTCTCTCTCCTGGGTTGCAAAAGCGTGAGCTTCCCCGTATCTTCCGTGTCTCATCGAAAGGACAGACTTTTCCTCCTAATTGCAGACTCTTACTTGACTGTTTCTGCAGTCCCTACCGTTTGGGAATCTCTGATTTCTCTGCTGCCTTCCCCGAGACTGGCTTCCCACTCCAGAGCCTCCATGTGGTTGTCTCAGTGCCCTGACGGGTAGAACTCATCCTCCCGCTACTCATGATTCTGTTTAGTTTGCTGAAATTGTCAGTTGGGTGCAGAGCCTACTGTTGACATAGGAACTGGGACAATCGCCTTTGAAGCCAGAGATGCCAATCTGGCTACTGTTAGGAACAGGGGAGCCAGGTTGGCAGACACCAGTCTGTCTCATCCAAAGTGAAGTCAGGGTCCAACAGAGCCTGAGTCCAAGCTCCTCCCTGCCCTTAAAGAGTAAAACCACAGAGAACTCATGCATATTTATAAAAAGACCACATATGCCTGTGTTTTCTTGGCCAAACCCCCTGAATTGCCACATCTCAGAATGTTGGGTGCCAAGAAAAGACAGGTAGCCATAGCAATCTTGGATGGCATGACTCAGCGGCAACAGAGCTCTCCAGCTGAGATGCTGTCCTTGAAGGCAGGAGTGATGTAGCAATACCAAATCATAAGTGACTTTTTAAATTTTTAACATTTTTTTAACGTTTATTTATTTTTGAGAGACAGAGAGAGAGCACAAGCAGGGGAAGAGCAGAGACAGAGAAGGAGACACAGAATCTGAAGCAGGCCCCAGCCTCTGAGCTGTCAGCACAGAGCCCGACACAGGGCTTGAACCCATGAGCCATGAGATCATGACCTGAGCTGAAGTTGGACAATTAACCGACTGAGCCACCCAGGTGCCCTGTGAGTTTTTTAATTTGGGAATTTTCAACTATAATGCCCCCTGTGTACCTACCACCCAGTTAAAAAATTATCAGTTTCTACCAACAGATTTTCTTTGTGCAATGCAAAGAATTGCATTACCTTTCTGGTCCCTTTTGTCAACAAGGACAAGAGACAATCTAACCAAAATGCTGACTCTATTCTTCTATTGGATCTTTAGTAGCACAGTATGTTGAAGGTCAGTCCTTGCTATCTGTGCTCTCCTCCTGTGTAATCTCATCCAGGTGACAGGACTTTATATGCCATTATTTGTCAGAAATTGCTTCTGCTGTGAGTAACAAACTCGACTTAACTATCTGAAGCAAAATGAGAATTTATTAAGTCACATAATTGTGAAGTTAGTTTCAGGAATGCCAGAGTCAAGGTCTTCAATGCCGCATCAGTGTGTGACCTCTCTCCCTTGTCACTTGACTGTTTTCTTTTGTCATTCAGCTCACTCAGGCTATGGCCTCAGGGTGGTGTAAAAAACAAACAAAAGGTTCCAATAACTCTAAGCTTACATTGTACCAGCTTAGCAATCATGCCAGAAAGAGAGCTCTTTGCTCCTGATTGCTCCATCAAAAGTTCTTTAGCTAATACTTATTGAATTGACCTAATTCATTGAGCATCTCTTAAGCATCCCTGTGGCCATATGGATGGCATATGCCCACTGTCCAGGAATGAGATCCGGGCTTGCTACTTGACCAGAAGAGGGTTTGGGACTTTGATTAATAGCCACATCAAGATTACTAGCCAAGAAGGAGAAATATTTCCCCCAAAGAAAATCAGGGTGCTTTTATGCTAGATATGACCAGGCCATCTACATGCTGATAACTCCCAAATTTATCTCTCCCCATCCCAAGCTTCATTCCTAAACTCCAGGTGCGTATACCCAATAGTCTCTTTGACATATTTCACCAGCCTCTCCAAACTTGACCTGTCCAAAATGTATCTCTTAGTTCAGAGTTCAGAGCACCCTGCCCTACCCTGTCTCTACCCTGTAGTCCTTTTGGCTACAAGCAGGAAGAACTGGCGCCGGCTAACTTAAGTAGAGAGAATGTATTAGAAGGCTTTAGGATCCAATGCATTGACAAGAGGCTGGAGTCCTGGGCTTGGGAAGTAGGAAGCATAGCAACTGCCTTACAAAGGAAACCTTTGTTAGGAGGCTGCCCATGCAGCAACTGCATTGTGTTCTTCTCCTCAAGATTTAGATTCTAGAGGTGGAATGTCTAATTGGACTACCTCTTGGCCTGACTGTCACCTATAAGAAAGAGGTGTTCTCTAACAAGAAGTGGGGGTCTTGTTAAGAAAATGAATGCTAGACATTCAGATCCCCAGCACATACCCTCTCATATCCTCTGTTCTTCCCCAACTCAGTAAACCTGCCCGTCCAACAAGTTGCTCAAGTCAGACACCTGGAAGTGAGCCCAAATTTCTCCCTTCCTTTTACCTCTACATACAAATCATTACCAACCCTTACAGCTCTACTTTGAAAAGGTCTCCCAAAGGGGCGCCTGGGTGGCTTAGTCGGTTAAGCGTCTGACTTTCACTTAGGTCATGATCTCGCGGTTTGTGGGTTCGAGCCCCGCGTCGGGCTCTGTGCTGACTGCCAGCTCAGAGCCTGGAGCCTGTTTCAGTCTGTGACTCCCTCTCTCTCTGACCCTCCCCCGCTCACGCTGTCTCTCTCTCCTAGAAATAAATAAAACATTTAAAAAAAAAAAAAGAAAGAAAGAAAAGGTCTCCCAAAGATGTCTATTTTTGTGCCTTCTCACTGCCACCTCTTTCGTCCACACCATCATTATCTCTTATCTAGGCCCTCACAATGGTCCCCAGGTAGTCTCTCTCCTTCCCATTTTCTCCGGTATGATCCCCTCAAAATATAAAACTGGTCCTGACACCCCCCGGCTTAAAGCCCTTCAGTGATATCTTGTTCTTAGAATACCATCCAAACCACTGATCACAAGATGGCCATATAGCAGAGTGGTTATGACCTCACAGACCCTGGAGCTAGATTGCCTGGATTTAATTCTAAGCTCTACCTCTTACCAGCTGGATATCCTTGAGAATGTTGCATAACCTCTCTGGCCAGTTTTCTCATCTGCAAAGTATAGGATTGTCGTGATGATTAAATGACTAATACACAAAAATTGTTTGCACAGGGGCGCCTGGGTGGCTTAGTCGGTTAAGCGTCCGACTTTCGCTTAGGTCATGATCTCGCGGTTCGTGGGTTCGAGCCCCGCGTCGGGCTCTATGCTGACTGCCAGCTCAGAGCCTGGAGCCTGTTTCAGAGTCTGTGACTCCCTCTCTCTCTGACCCTCCCTGCTCACGCTGTCTCTCTCTCTCTCTCTCTCCTTGAAATAAATAAAACATTTAAAAAAAATTGTTTGCACAGAATCTGAAAGACAGTAAGTGCTCAGTAAACATGAGCTATCATTACTATAAGAGCCATCGGATCTGGTGCTGGTCTCCTGCACCAAGAGAACTAATGTCTGACTATATTCCCATCAACTCTCCAACCTTCATTTCCATGATCCCATCAGACTAAACTCCTGATTTACTTACAGCATGCCAATTTTTTTCCTACCTCAAGTCCTTTGTGTTTGCTGTTCCACATGCCTACATGTTCTTGCACCACATTTCACGTGGCTGGTACCTTCTCACTTTTAGGTTTCAGCTTACATGTCATCTTTTCCAGAGAGGCCTCATGCTATCCAAAGTCACCTCCCCTGTCCCCCCCCCCCACCTTGTTACTCTATTGTGTTCCCCTGCTGATGTCCTTTAGTGCACTTTACAACACTGAAATGGCCCAGTTTATATCTTTTCCTGTGTACTGCCTGTCTCCTTCTCTAGAATTTAAGTTCCATGAGAGCAAGAACCTAGGCACAGCTGTTTATAGCCATTAAAAATGTACTTGGCATCGAATATGGATCCATCAAAGACTTGAATGAATGAACATATAACAGCTGAGCAAAGAAGTGAAAGTTTGCTAAGTGAACAGGATTGGTTTTTATCAATGAAACACACATTTCTATTCCAAGAAGTCCCAGCTGTGTCCATGGAGCTGTCATTATTAAAAGAACAACTGAGTTGGTAACTCCCAGAAACAAATCCTTTCCTAGAGATGGGTCTGCTTGCCTTAGGTTTCAGTGGACTGTATTCTTGCTGTTTTGCTGTTCTGTGTCTGAAGCAGCTGTGGAGCTGGGGAAGTGTGAGGAACTTGAAGAATCACGGCTTCCCATGTGCAATCTACTGCTTAGTAGCTGTGTAATTATGAGGAAGTTACCACTTTGCTGGGCCTCAGTTTCCTTGACTGTAATATGGAGATAAAACATAATACCTTCTGAGGATGTGGAGAATTAGAAGACTTGTACATTGATGGTGGGAGTGGAAAATGGCATAGCTGCTGCGGAAGATAGTCTGGCGATTTCTCAAAAAAATTTAAAATAAAATTACCATGTGATCTAGCAATTCCTTTTCTCGGTATATACTCCAAAGAATTGGAAGCTGGGGCTCAAACAGATACCTGCGCACCAGTATGTGTAGCAGCATCCCTTACAATCGCCAAAAGGTGGAAGTAACACAAATGCTGTGTGACTCCACTACATGAGGTACTTAGAACAGGCAAATTCATAGAGACTAAGGGTAGAATGGTGATTGCCAGTACCTGGGGGAGATGAAAATGGAGAGTTACTGTTTCATGGGTACAGAGTTTCAGTTTGAGATGAAGGAAAACTTCTGGTGATGAATGGTGGTGATTGTCACACAACAGTGTGAAGATACTGATGTCACTGAATCGTGCACTCAAAAAGCATTAATGTAGGGAATTTTACATTATGTCTATTTTACCACAGTACAGAATAATGATGCTTTCCTCACAGGGCAGTTTCAAACAGTAAATGAGATGGTGTATGTCATCACTTACCAGAGCTGGTATTCAGTTAAACTGGTGTGAAATGAACAGCAAATAAGGAGGATCTTTCAGCCTTGAAGTGTTCGTCAGTAGGGATGTGACATGCACAGGAGATGTAGTAAAAAGCATCCCAATAAAAAAGTACTAACGTATGGACTGTGAGTTTCGCGGCCTTTGCTGACATTCCATTCCACCCTAGCCTGACCCAGGTCGAGTGGAAGGAAGGCTTTCTCCTGAGAGTACATGGGAACATTCTCACTGTTTTGCTCTGAAGAGCTAACTCAATTTAAGAGCAGTGACAAGCTACTAAAATGTACCCCACATCCAACCACTGGAGCCTTCACTATTGTCTCATATGGGTATTAGGGGGTGCAGGGTCAGGAGCGGGCATCTCTTGACTTTTCTCTGTGAATGCAGAAGTAAAAAGAGGAAGGAAAAGGAAGTTAACTGATTCGTGTAGTTGGGAAAGTTACTAGAGCAGCTCAAAGGAAAGCTTTAAGAATCACTGTTTCAAAACCTGGAAAGAAACCCAAACCAGCTGGGACTTTCTCTCTCCCTTCTGTCTATCTCTACACCTTGTGTGTGGTCTAATTCTCTCCTACTGCAGATGGCATATGCTTTCCTACATAGCAAGGGACACGTCTGCTGGCCATCTTAGCATAGCCATGTGGCAGAAAAATGTCCCACCTCTATTCTGTGTTAGTTAAGGTAGGCCAGAATGGTGATGAGCATCTGTAGCATCACCAAAACATCTTTGCATCCAGCTGGAAGAAGACAAAAAAGCATAGAGGAGTATATGTGGAAGGATTTATAGATCAGATCTGACAGTGGCACATGTCATTTCTGTTCATATTCCATGGATATGGTAACGCCAAGCTGCAAGGGAGGCTTTGTGTCAGGAAGAAGAGGAACTAGATTTTGGGTACAGCTATCAGTCTCCACCATAGATATTCTTACCCTTCCTTGTCACCCCACTGGCTTCTGACACCAGCCCTCCTCTTATATACAGCCTCTGGGAAAGTGATTGCTTTCCCTGTAGGTAGTGGCCTCCTTCTCATCACCCACTCTCAAATCCTGATGAATATGATTCTTACTACATATTCATGTCTTCTAAATTTCCTTGGCTTACTTTCCACACTGAAGACTGTCTTTTTCAGAGTAGGTGCAATCCCATGGTAATGCTTCACCATGGGCCCCATAAGCTTCCCAGCACCCTCTTCTCCTTCCCTCTTTTAGATGAGACACAGAACTCACACAGACACACAGACACACAGACACACAGACACACACAGACACACACACACACACACACACACACACACCCTCATCCTCTACTCCTGAAACTTGTCATCCTCTTAACTATGCTTTGGCATGAAATTTTCATGGGTGTACATTTATTTTGATTTTTTATTTTTAGTGCATTCTGTCAGAGTTTACTGTTCAGTTGTTTTCTGTATCTAGTTTTAAGGGTCCAATGGGCAGGAGATTTGAAAAGAACTCTTAACAGGACTTAAAAGATAGTGCTTGTGTATTTAGGCATTGAATAAGTTCTTCCCTCCTTACCTGCCCCTTCCCTTCTTCCCTTCTCCATGTGGCAGAGACAGACTACCAAAAAGGCTTGTGCTCTCTTTCCATTGTGTGAGTTCTTGCCTGACCAGCCCCTCCTTGTTACTAGGTGGTACCATGTGACTAGTTTTAGCCAATGGAATAGGGGCAGAAGTCATTGGTGTCACTTTGGGCCAAGGTAGTATGTACTGTGCCTTCCCCATGCCCTGTTTCCTGTTTGCAATGCCCTTAGAGACCACATGTTGGAGATGGCAGTGTCACAGGTTGGAAGAAGGCTGGTCGTCCAACTCCCTGATTCACCTTCTGGAGGAGAACTGTGCAGCCAGCACATCTGCTACACACCACATAAGACTTTGCATAAACTGGACTTTGTTACTGGGCTTGCATTTAGCCTACTCTGACTAATACTCTCCTTTGTTAAATGTTTCAGAGCCCCTACTATTTGTTGAGTGCAATGCTGGGTATTAGGGATGCAAAGATAAATAAAACATAGTCCCTTCACTCAAAGAGCTCACGGTCAAGGGGTGGGGGTGGGGGGGAATAGATATATGCCTATGTGTGTTTGTAACAGCATTATAGGTATGTCCAGAGAATTGTGGTGGAGCAGTGCAGGACATCTAAGCCAGCCTGCATGGGGATGGGAGTAGGGGTGGGAAAGATGTTTAATCAGCTAGGTGATGTACATTCCAAGGAGATAGGCATGAACAAAGATCGAAGCAGAAGAAGCAAGTCATGGGCAGATATGTGTAGTTGTGAAAAGGAGAAGAGAGGATAATAAACTAGGAAATTTTGATTAGGATGTGCTATTGATGTGATTCTGCAGGAGAGGTTTACTCCACAGGGACAATTATAACAAAGTCTCAAATGTAATTAACACCCTACTTAAAATAGTCATCCTGTGGGAGCATGATAGCTCTGACTCTCCAAGGAAAAATATTACTGGGACTCAGATTTGAAGGTTTATTTTCACATAATTCCTAGCTTCTATTGAATGGCTTGATTCCAAAGGAGTATGACTCTACTCAAGGGGAACCAAACTGCTATATCAGAGACAGACAATCACAAATATTTTTCATTTCCTATGTGCTTACCAAATCTGCATTTTGTGAGGTGTCACCTGCTTGTGCTGCTTTCCAGAGAGTTGGACAAAAGCCTGTGTAAGTCTTGGTTCTACTGATGGTGTTATATTGAACTATATGAGATGATAAGTTTTTGACCATTTTGTAAGTAAAAGATGGCAATATTATAATGTTTTAACTAATATAATCATGGTGGTAGATTGAAATCTTGGTCCAAATCCTCATGCCTTGTAATAACATTATACTTCACACCTTTGTTCTATAGCTATTGTAGGAGCAGTATACTTGCCCATACCTTGGCTCTACTCTATTCTGAGTAGAGTAGGAAGCTGTTGGTCAATTTTGGGCTGTGAGGTGACATGATTCGAGTCACGTTAAAAAAAATCCATCTGCCTTTTATAGTGAAAATAGATTGTAAAGGGGTAGGGGAAGAAGCCAGAAGACCATTCCACTAATCTGAGTGAGACATGAGAGGTGACCAGCATTAAGCTAGTGGCAGTAGAGGTGTGGAGAAAGAGAGAGATTCTGTATTGCATTTTGAAGGCAGCGCCAACAGAATTTCTTGACAGATCGGGAATGGGGTAAGAGAACAATAGAAGTGTCAAGTATGACTCAAAAGCTTTGGGCTTGGCATCTGGAAGAACAGAACTGCCATCAACTGGATTGAGGGAGACTGTGGGTGGAACAGAAGTTTGGGGGAAGACCAGAAACCGAGTTTGGGATGAGTTTGAAATGCTTTTAGCCGTCCAGGTGGGGGTATTGGGGAGGTGGCTACTTATAAGGGTCTGGAGTTCAAAGGGCCTGAATATAAAGCCCCCAGCCCAGTACCTGGAGAAGAGTGGATGCTGGTAAGTGGCAGTTCCCTCCCCTCTCCAAATCCCTAACTCCCAGATTTGGTTTGTAAATACTGCACAGAGGAGAAGACTCCCAAGTCAGTACTGATTAAAACACTGCATGGCTTCTCCTTATTTGTACAAGCCTTCATACGGCTTTATAAAAAAGAAATGTCTTGATTCAATGACCAAGCATACTTTTTCAACCTCATCTTTATAAAGAAGATGAAGTAATTATGGATGCAGTTCCTTTTCCTGCCTTCCAAAGGAGCAGTCAATAAAAAAATTCAACACCCTCACGTCAGATCTAGTTGTCCTTTAGGGTCCCAATTTTGACAGTCTTCTTTGGATATTGTATCCTGGTGTCCTTGAACAGGTGGTAAGGAATTGTTTTTTTTAATTCTTCTGGAATCAGCTCCTGAAGGCAAAACTGCTAGAGTGTCTCAGAGAGTCTAATGGTCCCTGGACACTTGGATGATACAAGTAGTCATAAGAGATGTGTGTTTCCGTTTCCAGGGGCTATATGCACACCTACTTTGCAAGTCCCTTTGGTTTGCCAAAGCTGGCCATGAGCCAAGAGGTAGACATCATTCAGCTTAGAGAAAGCATTTGGCCAGCATTCACTTTGGGGAGAAGGTCTTATCAAAAGGCCAGCTCTTCTGGAGTGTCAGACTGTAAAGATGGTCCTTGGATTTGGGGGAGGTACATGTAGTGGAGGAAAGGAAGGGAAGAGGGGGATGCCTAGATGTACCCAAACCTTCTTCCCTCCTGACTTCTGTCTACAGCAGCGGAGGGGGGCATGCTGCAGAGGACCCAGGGCCTCATGGCTTTTCTCCCCCATTTCCTTACTTAGTACCATCTCAAGAAAGTCCTTGTTTCCCAAGGTCAGCTCTAAACAGGAGGCTTATGTTTCCTGAATGGCTCATTGGCTTTTACACGACAGGTGTGTTCTTGTGGCAGGAACCACAGCTCAGGTGGCCGAGTCTTGTCAACAGTGCTTCTCAGCTCAGTTCTCCCTTCCATTTCAGCTGGTCCTTGGCTCTGTGCTTGTGAGCATCTGGGAAACTGGGCATGGCAGTAATTCCCCTCTTTGTTCGATAACTAGCAGACACACGGGCGAGACAAGCCAGGAGCACAGCCAATTGCCTTAAGGAGTATGGGCAGAGACCACAGCAATTTGAGGAGTCGGGGGGATGGGCATTCAGTGCTGCCACCCGTGCACCGAGCCAAGCTGGCAGCCTCTGCATCTGGCTCAGGCTCCAGCACTCTGACCCCCATCTTATTCCATCCTTCCTGACAATTCATTAAGAATGCTGAGGGGAGCACAGAAGGCTTTTTATAGGCATCCTGGTTCAGCCTCAGTAGGGTTGCTGAAAACAAACAAAAAAAATATTTCTGGAGTGGAAAGATCTTTAGAAATGTCCTTGCCAAAATGTTTTATTTAGTTCTTCATCACGGGGCATATTAATGCAAGAAGGATTTGCCTAACACCTTCAGAGCTCAGAGGGGTGTTGTATGTATGAGATGTTTGTGTGTCAGGGAGACCAGAGGAGCACAGAGGAGGAAGGTCTTTGGCTTCAGCTCTGACACTTATAAACCTGCGGAGATTTCTGGAATCACCAAGCCAGGTGCCATGGGGATTCTCAGCCATAGTCATTGTCTCCATGGAAACAATAGAAATTTCTGATATTAAATAGAAGGCAACCTATTGACATCACCCTTACCAAAAATGAAGGTCTGGTTTTCATCTCTGCTTCTTGAACTGGGGCCAGCTTTTCCTATTGTCTCCTGTGTGGAATTTGGAATAATGAGCGAAAGGAAAACTCCCTAAATGGGAAAAAGACTTCCTCTTTGAGTCCAGATGGGAGTGAGAGAACCCATTGCAAAGTATCACGCTTTAACTAGTAGCTTCATTCCATGACATTGGAAACCCCACGCTGAGCTTGTTTTCAAGCAGGCCCCTGAGCTTTTCTTCTTGTTTTCCCGTGTAACTGTCTGGACTTCTAAATTACAGGGGGACAGCCTGGGCACAGAAAGGCTGCTCTCGTCTGCTTTGGGGCCTGCCGCAGACTAGAGAGAGAAGCTGTGAATATTCTAAGATTTCCAGTGTGGCCTCTCAGACCTGCTGGTCTGAATAATCCTGATGAGATTTGGAGAAAAGGCACAGGCACATGAACATTTGTAAGCACTGAGTAGAATCTTTATCCTTTTCAGGTTCAGTGGAATGTCACTGTCACCACTAATAAATCAGCTATGTCATCTTTCTACTACCTCAGCACCTCGTGTAGAGAGCTCAGTGGAACAGCAAGAACCCTACAGCCGGGATCAGAGTCCTGGGTTCTGGTCCTCACTCTGCCTCCATGAGCTGTGTGACCTTAGAAGGTGGTTCCCTTCTCTGGGCTTCATTTTATTCACCAGTAAAGTGGTAGGAGAGGGGAGATACTAGATGGCTCTTTTCTCTTTCTTTCTTTTTTATTGTGGCAAAAAGCCCCATAAAATTTGTCATCGTAACCATTTTTAAGTGTACAATTCAGTAGTGTTAAGTATATTTACATCATTGTGAAACATATTTTCAGAACTTTTTCATCTTGTATAACTGAAACCGTACCCATTAAACAGCAACTCCCCTTCCCTCCTTCCTCCCCGCCCCTGCTAACCACTTTTCTGCTTTTCGTTTCTATGATTTGGGGTACTTTAGATGCATCATATAAGTATTTGTCTTTTTGTGACTGGCCATTTCACTTAACACAGTGCCTTCAAGGTTCATTTATGTTGTAGCATGTGTCAGAATTCCCTCTTTTATTTTCCTTTATTTAAAAAATTTTGTTTTATGTTTATTTATTTTTGAGAGAGAGAGTATGTGTGAGCAGGGGAGGGGTGGAAAGAGAGAGGGAGACAGAATCTGAATCAGGCTCCAGGCTTTGAGCCATCAGCACAGAGCCCAATACGGGGCTTGAACCGACAAACCCTGAGATCATGACCTGAGCCACAGTCAGATGCTTAACTGACTAAGCCACCCAGGCGCCCCAAGAATTCCCTTTCTTTTAAAGACTTAATGGTATGTCTTTGTACGTATATACCATCTTGTTTATTCATCTGTCACCCGATATTTGGTCTGTTTCCTCCTCTTGGCTGTTGTGAGTAATGCTACTGTGGACATAGGTGTGCAAGTGTCTGTTCGAGTCCCTGCTTTGAATTCTTTTGAATACATACCTTAAAGTAAGATTGCTGGATCTCATGTGGTAATTCTATTCTTAGTTTTTTGAGGAACCATCATACCTTTCTCCATGGCGGCCATGCCATGTTACATTCCCACCAGCAGTGGCCAAGAGTTCCAATTTCACTGTCTTTTCACTAACACTTGTTATTTTCTGTTTTGTGTTGCTAGTAGCCATCTTCGTGGGTGTGAGGTGGTAACCGATTGTGGTTATGACTTGCCTTTCTCTGATGGTTAGTAATGTGGAGCATCTTTTCATTTGCTTATTGGCCATTTGTATATCCTCTGTGGAAAAATGTCTATTCAAGTCCTTTGCCCATTTTTTAACAAGGTACTTATTTTTGTTGTTGTGGAGTAATATACTAGGTGACTATTGACTGCCCATCTTAGACATTTATCATTAGATTTTTAGTGTCCTCAAACAACTTCTTCATCTTTCCTTCCTTTCAAGAGACAGACAATGGTTAATTGCTACAGGATGTTTATAGATTTGCAAGAAATTGAATATTATCGGTGACTGTCAGACTTTTTTTTTTTTTTTGGCATGCTGGGTTTTTGCTTCATATAAGTGACAGGAAGCAAAGATGTGTTATTCAGGGTTTAATGTAATGGGATGGCCATCACTTGAGGGAAAGTGAGGAGTAAGAATCTTTTTCCTTTTAATGCTAGTGCTTCTTTTATAACTATATGCCGATCAATTTTCTGAACACTCTACATGTTTTAGTATATTTAATTCTCACAGAAACAGCTTTATGAGGTATGTGCTAGCATTTTCCTCGTTTGCAGTGATGAAACTGAGGCACACGGACAGCAAGTAGGTCACCTAAGATCACACGGTTAGTAAAGTGGAGGCCAGATGTCTCTCTGCCTCCTGTTCCTTTCATCCTTAGCTGCGGCCTTAGCCACAGACCCGCTTAGTCTTTATCTTGTTATTTAGATCATTTCAGAATGCGTGCTTTTTCTCTCTCCTGCCTCCCTCTCTTCACCTTTCTGTTGTGCCATTGGAAACTCTGTCCCATCATAAACAGAATTCCTGTATCCTTAACATTTCTACTAAATGTTTTTCTGTTTTCTTCTGTCAAATGAGCCTGAGTTTCTTCTGAGCTCTCTGCTTCCGTTTTATCGTGCTCAAGGACGCCTGTCCTCTGTTCTGCCCTTCGGGCCGGGAGTTGCGAACCTGCAGCTGTTGCCTGGCTACCATTCCACCCCTTTCTTAGAAAATTCCCTTTGGCTTCGAGGCTCCTGTCTCATCCCTGTATCACCTCCATCATGTCCACATGCTTATCAGTCTCTGCACTCACAAAAGGGTTTTGGCAGCAAACTCATGACCTTTCTCTCCCCTAAATTCTGCCACCTGTCAGCCTGGGTCACTCCACTGTCTAGGACGATGACCTCTCTGAGCCACTGCTCCTCTGATCCTTGGCTTCAGGCCCAGTGTTTTTACTTGGCACCTACTTGGGCATGGTCTTTCAGGAGCCCTGCTGTGCTGTGTCGTCACTCGGGACTACCCCATCCCCAAATCTCAAGCTCCAATCTCCTTCCAGCGCTTTCATGTCCTCACTCCCACTAGTTAGTTCTTGCGGATGTCCATAGCTTACATTCTTCCACGTCCACCCTCTGTAGCCCCAGCCTGGCTTCTCCTCCATCCCCCCTTACCTTAGGGCCATTGTCAGCAGTATTTGTGCCCATCCTCCCTTCTTTCCTCCTGCCTTGGAGAACGAACCAACCCTCCTTCCTTCCAATTTAATAATTCAACCTGTGTCCACATCCCTCTTCTGCCCTTTCCATCATTTCCTGCAAGATCTGCATGTGCACCCTTTACCCGTCTCTCTGTGAATATGCTTCATCCCTCCAGTCTCTAGTCTCCCCATGATCCTGTACTCATACCCCAGTTCTGTCCATTCTTACTCCTTCTGCTTTTCTAAACTTCTGGGAAGAGTCTCTGGTTATTCATCTCCTTTTTACCTCTCAGTCCACCAAAACTGGGCTTCTGTTCACAAGGTATTTGGGTACATGTGAGGCTGGGTTTGAAATTTGAAATAGCGAATGGTGGATTACTTCCACTGACTCAATGGAAGGGAAGGCCAACCTGTGTGTTAAGGACGCAGGGCCAGGAGATGGGTGAACTTGAGGAGCTTGGTAACACTGCAGTGCATTGGAAGGAGAAAGCCAGTTGGAAAGGATTATTAAGTGCCCTCAGTGCATCTTAATTGAAGGTTAACTTGCACAGTGCCTGGAACACAGAAGGTATTCAGTACAGGCATTTCTCCCTCCTTTGTCCCCTCTCTTTAGAGCTTAGTTTTCTTTTTTGTACAGCATGGGGTTGGACCAAATGACCATCAGACCCCTTCCAACTCTAACTTTCTTCATACAACAGAATTTCTCTTGGCAATGTCTTGAGTTTGTAACTGCCTTGGAGACGGGCCTTTCAAAAACTGCTTACCAAGAGGCCTGTGTTCTTGCCACAGGACATTTGAAACAAATATCAACAAAAAATGTTTTTAGAAGACATTGAAACTCATTGCACAATAGCCTATTACCTCATTGTGCCTCTTCTCAAGTAATCTAAACCAACTTGTGTGTGGTGACGGTGGCATAGTGAAGTGACAGCAGTGATGTTATTTCCATCCAGTTGAGTATGTGTGCGTTTCAAAGGGATATTTAGCTTTAGCACATCAACCTTAAGGAGTAATTGATTCAGTCAAATTTTGGACAACATAAAGAAAGGCTGATGGTTTTTAGACAGATGGGGGCTTGTGGGGACAGAGCTGGACAGAAAGAACATGAAAAGAATACAGAGTTCAATCAGGCAGCAAAGAGATTAGTTGAATCCAGTCTAGGCCAGGGTGTTGCTGAATTCCATCTACCCAAATTAAGCTTCTCTAAAAAGGACCAGTGTGTTTGCTATTTCAAGAGAACGTAGCATATTCTGACCCTAAAGGATTGTCTTTGTGATTTCAATATAAAATAGGTAACATTCTAATCTTGAGATTTTAAGATCCTTGAAAGGTTTAAGAAATGGTGATTAAGTTTATAAACAACTGGAATGCTTAAGGGAACTCAGTTTATGATTTTTTTGAAAGTTTATTTGATTATAGTTGCAATAAGAAAGCTTAAATGCTAGGGACTTTTTTTAAGTTTATATATTTATTTTGAGGGAGAGGGAGAACAGGAGAGAGAGAATGCATGTGCCAGAGCAGAAGAAGGACAGAGAGAGGGAGGAGGAGAGAGAGAATCCCAAGCAGTCTCCACGCTACAGTGCAGAGCCTGATTCACGGCTCGATCCCACGAACCATGAGATCATGACCGAGTCAAAATCAAGAGTTGGACACTCAGCCAACTGAGACACCCAGGCGCCCTGTTTTTAATTTTTAAATTTGAATACAACTGATACAACAATGTTACATTAGTTTCAAATGTAAAACATAGTGAATGAACATCTCTGTTTATTATGTTGTGCTCACCATCGTATAGCAGAGGAAGCTTTTGCTTATTTTGGTTGTAAATTTGTCCTGTAAGACACTGAAAGCAACTAAAAATAAATTTCAGTGTATTACTTTTGTTAATGCAATTTAAAATTAAGACTATTTAATTGATTTGTAGACGAAACTGATTTGTAGGTGGAAATTGATTTGTAGACAGAACCGATTATTTGAGCAGGTCAGTCTGTCAACTGCAATTTCTGGAGAACTAGAAAAAAACTTAAAAATACTTTTTTTCCATTACTAGTCTTATAAATAGAGTTGTCGTTTGAACTGAAAGCGATGCAACCCAGGTTTTAAAATTTGTAACTTTGATAACTTGAACATTAATTGAGGAGTCAAGTAACTGAAAATCCTTTCAATGGAGAAGGCCCCAGTTAGAAATAGAATAAGCCAAGACAGGAAGGGTGAAAGTATCTGCAGCGTATGGGCTAGGTGAGCGGTGTGGGGCTGGAGGAAGATGGGTATGGCTACCCCAGGGACATGATGGCAGTTATAATGGGGAATATGGAAGGCACTGAGTGTACTCAGTATACCAAGGATGGTGACCTAAAATATTTTCTCCTACTTTTTTATAATGTGAATGCTTTTACGAACAGTTGGGTTTTTATGTTTATCTTTGCATGTCCTTATTTCACAAGTAACAGATCAAGATTAAACAACAAGGTAACAAGACTCAAAATTGGATGACACATTAACATGATAGGGAATATTGATTGGTTTTTCAGCAGTTGAAATACAATATTACATCACTGTCCAATGATTTGGTTATTTTGACTTTTCTAGAAACTGGAGACCAAAAATAGATGAAGAAGAAATGAGCAAAAGCTCTTCAATAGCCAGCAGATAAGGTCAAATCCGTATTTATTTCTGACTTTCTCGATTGACTTGGACAAAATGGTGAAGTAGCAGAAGAAACTGTTCTTGAGATGCTCAGGTATCCTGTCCTCCGTCCCCACTAAGATGTATGTCTTTGTCTTCTCCACTCATCAGTTTCCACTCTCAGGTAGAATACGACTATTGGTTGACATTTTAATGTGAATTTAAGTTCAAGGGGTGATTTTTCTCTAAGTCTTGTCTTCAGTAGTGGAATGGAAGTAACAGTTCAAGGCCATCCCTATAGAGGTATCCACCTTCACAAGAGTGCCTTTTGGAGGTTGAGATCCAGGTAGGAGAGCATGTAACGTGTATCTCCTGAGAAAGAGACGAGGAGTACCAGGTCTCTGGACCTGGAGGGTGTCTTGTAATATTTATCTGGGACTGTCCTGCTGGATGGGATGGATGGTGGGCCCATGTATATAGGCCCATGGTTGCTAAACCCAGCTAGTCATTATAATCACTTGGAAGAGGTGTTAGAAAAAACAAAACAAAAACTTTTAGGCCTGGCATTCCACACTCAGATTCTGATTCAACTGCTCTGGGATGCTGTCCGTTCTTGGTCAGATCCCCTGGGGGAAGCTGGGGGACGAGCTGCGATGAGTTTACTATCCTATAACAGTTATTTGACAAAACAGGTGTGTACCCCACTTATTTTTATTATAACAATACAGTTATGATTTAGGGACACAGGTTTCCTCCACTCTTACTTATAAGCCCATAAGCCGCTCTTACTTAGAAGGCCTACTTACCATAATTACTAATGATTTCTAAAGTTTCTGTCTTGCTTTCTGCTCTGTGTGTGCTCTCTGAGCTGTCTCTTTCTTTCTGTGTTTCTCTAGAACACTCTCATAAAGTGTTCTCTGGCTTTTTTGCATAAAGCACTCTCAGGCTTTTTTGTTTGTTTGTTTTACTGGCTATCTCTCCATTTTGTTTTTATATTATTCAGAATAAGTAAATCGAATACATCCCCATTAGTTATTGAGAATAAGAGGCCAGCTTCTATATTTCCCTCCTAGATGAAATGATAGGAGAGCTATGTGCCAGACACAACATGGACAGTTTTACATATACACTACTTGATTCTGTTGTTGCCACAATCCGGGAACACAGAGGCTTGACTCGGAAACACTAACATTACTGCCTAAAATGACTTTGCTCAGAGCTGACTAATTTTAGTTTTCTTAATCACCAGCCAACCTTGATTGAGTACCTAGGACAGGCAGAGCACCAAGACCAGCCTAGACTGTCCTGAGCTTGCTAATTAGATCATGCTGCTCTTTCTCTGGTACGCCGTGTCTTGTGGTATTGATGAAAACCAACACATTAAAAATAAACCTTGAAAACTTTAGCTCTTTGTCTTGCTTTAAAAAAAAAATACTGTGTTCTCTCCAATCCCACAAGTTGAACAGTTTGAAAAATTGGGGGGGCGGGGGGGGGAAAGGACAAAGGAAAATCTAAAGATCACCAATAATTTTATTAATCAAGAAAATAACTGCTGATTTTTTAATGTATCTCTCACCTGCTTTTTGCTACACAGCCATACATGCACATACAGCATCCTTATACTTTAAAAACTCAAATCTGGCCATTCCTCATTTATATATCATTTCCTGTTTTTCTACAGCAGTTGTAGCATGTGTGATAGCTGCATGGACCAGGGTTCATTATTTAACTGAGCATCTTTGATTGTTGATTACTTAGATTGTTTCCATTCCCACTTTTAAAAACAAGGTTGTGTTATCTAACCCAGCTGTCCTTTAGATATGAAGATTATGGGCAACTAGTTTTAAACATGCAAGAAATCAGAGTATATGTAATCATAATCTCATCCTGTGAATTCTGCTAGATGGTGAACTGTAGCCCACTAGAAGATGACTGAGGAAACAGCAGCAAAAATGCTGCCGATGAGCACCAACTATATTTAACTCGAGGTCTAACACTGAACAAAGACAGGAACGAAGTTGGAAGAATAGCCTGTAAATATTGCACATTCTTCTACATTAGAAGTAGCACAGCTAAGGGGCGCCTGGGTGGCTTAGTCGGTTAAGCGTCCGACTTTCGCTTAGGTCATGATCTCGCGGTTCGTGCGTTCGATCCCCGCGTCGGGCTCTGTGCTGACAGCTAGCCAGAGCCTGGAGCCTGTTTCAGAGTCTGTGTCTCCCTCTCTCTCTGACCCTCCCCTGCTCACGCTGTCTCTCTCTCTCTCTCTCCTAGAAATAAAAAAAAAAAAAAAAAAAAGAAGTAGCACAGCTAAAAATATTTGGAGAAGAGAAAGGGAAGAGGGGGGAGCGTGGGTCAGTCGGTTGAGTATCCGACTTCGGCTCAGGTCATGATCTCACTGTCTGTGGGTTCGAGCCTCGCATTGGGCTCTGTGCTGAACTCTTTCTCAGAGACTCAAGCCTATTTCAGATTCTTTGTCTCCTTCTCTCTCTGCCCTTCCCCTGCTGACACTCTGTTTCACTCTGGCTCTCAAAAATAAATAAATATTAAAAAAAAAAATGAAAGGGAAAAGGAGAAGTAAAATAAAACCACTGATTGGCATTTAGGTCATAAGTGGAAATCAAAAGATACTACTTAAAGATCTAAACCAATTTTAGAAGTCCATGTAAGGCATTATGGCCATTAAAAAATTCAAAGTATTAGTATAAAGGTAACCACTATAGTAAAAATAGAAACCTTCTTAAATATCAAAATGAAAAATAATAATAGAGATTCACAAAAATAAAAATATTACGAGCACTCTATAAACTCATAAAAATAGCCACCTAAGAGGGTTGGAGGCAATTAAGGTGGAAGGAATAGGAACGGGAATAAGATTTCTCTGAGCTTATGTTTTTATACAGTCTTGACTTTTGAACCATGTAAAAATTATATGTATTTTTAAAATAAAATTAAAATAAAAAACAAAATTAAATCCAAAGACTAAAAAGGGCAAACATTAAAACTAAATATAAAAAGGGGCCCCCTGGGTGGCTCAGTTGGTTAAGTGTCTGATGTTGGTTCAGGTCATGATCTCCTGGTTCACGAGTTCAAGCCCTGAGTCAGGCTCTCTGCTGACAGCACAGAGCCTGGAGTCTGCTTCGGATTCTGTGTCTCCCTCTCTCTCTGCCCCTTCCCTGCTCGTTCTCTCTCTCTCTAAAAGAAATAAAAACTTTAAAAATATTTTTAAAAAAGAATATAAACAGAAAGAATGAACTTAATTGCATATCAAACTGCACATCAAGTATAACTATAGAAAAAAATGGAATTAAAAAGTGTTTACTTATTTATTCTGAGAAAGAGAGAGAGTGGGGAAGGGGCAGATAGAGAGGAAGAGAGCAAATCCCAAGCAGGCTCTGCACTGTCAGTGGGGCTCAGTTCCATGAACTGTGAGACCATGATCTGAGCTGAAATCAAGATTTCAGACACTAAACCAACTGAGCCACCGAGGCAACCTAGAAAAAAATAGAATTGATTCAGGTACAGTGTTAATACACTTTTGTAGGATGTATTCTTTGAACAGAAAGAACTTTAAAACATTATTTCCTTTTTACTTAGGTTTATTTGTGGTGGTATTGGTAAGCAATACTGAGATTATTTTGAATGGATTGAAGCATATAGCAAATAAGAAAATATCTTTGACTTTTTGGAAATAAAGTTCTCGATGCGGGAGAAGATAAAAATATAAAATAGGAGAAATAGAGGAAGATTTCTATGACATTGGGTTAAAATTGGAAGTATCAGTAAGAACTCTTGATTCCTTGAAAAAATATATTCCTTAGTTCTGCATACCGAAAGAATCTATATACAGTTACATCCCACTAGCAATGAGCACACCTTGAAGCTAGATCTTGGCTTCTAAATATCATTATTTATTGAAAAGAACAAGGCTCCCTGGAAAAATAACTGATTCTAGGTCTGAGACAGAAAAACTACAAGGTGAGCCTAGATTTACTTGTGCTAGAAAGTAAGTGCTCAAAGGTCAAAGGGCCAATGTCAAAATGATACAGAAACCAGCTTATATTGGCTTCCTTTGGACAAATGTGGGTCAATTGGAGCATCTAAAAGAGTAATAATGATAGTGGGGGAAAAGAATACACAAGAAAGCTAGCGTGGAAAGTGTGGAAAGGAGAATGGAAAGAGAACATTTTCAAACATGATACCAGTGCAGTGCATTTACCTTGACAGGATTCTGGATTTTGTTTTATTTAATTTTTGTATTTTTAAAAAGATTTTTTAAAAGTAATCTCTACACCCAACGTAGGACTCAGACGCACAACCCTGATATCGATTTGCATGTTCTACCGACTGGGGCCAGCCGGGTGCCCCAGGATTCTGGATTAAAAAAATATTTCATAAATATCATTTCAGAGATGAAACCTGAATTTTATTAACTAAACAAAGTAGATAAAGGGGGAAACAAGTAGGTCAAGGGAAGCCAACTCAACTGCTTAGGCCAAATTTGAACAGAAGTGTTGCGTGGTTAAAAGCACTTACTCAGACATGCAGCCAGTTCAGCATCCACAAGGCAGTAAGAGGAATAATTTTATAGGAATAGGGGCAGTCATTTCAAGACACACTGCAAATTTTGTTCCTTAAACCATAGACGTGAGGAAGATTACAGTCTACAATGTGAAAATCGTTGTGCTGTGATTCCTTCCCTAGGGGAACCCGAGAATACTTGGCACCGGTGAGACTACCCCTGGGAACAAACAAAAGAATCAAAAAGCCGTGAGGAGGATGAGAAGAACCCAGGAAAGAGGGTCTCCAAGTGTCTTGGGCTTTATGTAAGACTAAGGAATAGGAAAGCCAGGGGCACCCGAGTGGCTCAGTTGGTTGAGCGTCCAGCCCTTGATTTCAGCTCAGGTCATGATCTTACGGTTTGTGAGATTGAACCCTGTGTGGGGCTCTGCATTGACAGCGTGGAGCCTACTTGGGGGTTTTCTTTCTCCCTGTTTTTCTGCCCTTCCCCTGCTCTCTCTGTCTCTCTCAAAAGTAAAGAAATATGAAAAAAAATGTAAAGGAATAGGAAAATCAGGAAGGAGCAGATCTTCCTTAGCACTCCTGTGTTAATGAGTTGCCAACTTGGGCCAATACAAGAGAGGTCTTCATCACAGGAGAGAAAACATAAAATTCCTAATCATGTCCCTGCTTACTCTGCTACTGCACATCTCTCTCTACCCCTCACTTACAGCCAGTGCTGCTTTTCTATTTACATTGGAACTGGGGATCTTGGAAGAGCGTCACCTGGATTTGTTCAGGCACTGTTTTTCAGTGAGTATATCAATATGACATCAGCATGTTCTGCCCGATAGCCATGGGGTACAAAATGAGGAAAACACTTGCATATTGTGAAACCATTTTGCCACAAAAGTCAAGTACAAAGTTCATGTGATTACTCACTGATAAATGTGATTGTGAAAGGCTGCTTGTACCTTACAGACGCATTGCTTTTTGCATACCCAAAATGTTGCATGGAGAAACTCTTTGTGGCACAAGGGGACTGTAGATACCCCCATATATTCCCATCTCTCATTTGAGCTGGTGTTGCCTCACTGTACTAGAGATTGTTTCCTTTCTCATCATTCCTGTGGGGGGAATTTTCATTATAATGACACTTGTGATAAGCAGTGGAATCTTCATAAGACTTTTGATGTCCCTGCAGATTCAAGTTTGGAGCGGTAAGGAAATCAGGCTGAAGTGGTTCTGATCTCAGACTCTCCAGAGTATTTGGCAGCAAACAGGCGCTCTCTCATCATCTGAGCTCTCTAAATTATCAGCTTTCCTGGAGCTGTCAGGACATGGGATATTGTCATTAGTCACCTCAACAGCAAGCCTAGAGACAAATTCATTTGGATTCAAGATTCTGGCTGAAATGAACTAAAACCATTTAAATTTTCGTAGAATTTAAAAGAATATAGGAAGGAATAGAGAGGGAGGGAAGGAAAAAGGAAGGAAGGAATTTTATAAAGACGCAGAAGTTTCTCACAGAGACCAAGGACACGTTTACACTTGACCTTCAGGAAGACCTTGGGATCCAGGAGTTAAGAAGCCAGAGAACTCACTCTTTGTCTTTCATTGACTTCATTCTTTTTCAGTAGACCATGCTTCTGAGTCTGCATATTATGAGTGTAGCCACCTTTTAAGAAATTGTCAGCAGTATGTTAACTTCTGGCCCAGTCAATGATGGTTAGAGAGGAAGGTACATATTGCAAATATAATTACAATGCTCAGTGCTCAAAGGGGGAAGAATGGTAGTAAGAAGGGCAGAAATATTAAAAGTTACTTACTACTCATGTGCAGTGTTATAATCTGGATGTATTCACCCACCATTCGAGGCCATCCTTTTTCATTTGCCAACTATGTATTAGGTATCTATAAGTTTGATGCCACAAAGAAAAGTCAGACATATTCTATCAACTAAGGAAAACAGGACATTTATAAATTAAAATTTTTTTCATTATAAACAATAATTTCATTTTTAAAATGAATTACACATTTAGAAATTAAAATAGAAATGTAATTTAAAATAGAAGCTGTACTAATTAATTTATGAATTAACATATTATTATTAATATGTTGTGTTAAGATAATTTTATATTAATTATAGTAATAAAACTAATATTAACAAAATTAAAATAGAAGTTAAATTGCACTGCAAGGTGTTCAGCTGAAATGATGATAGTGGGGCACCTGTGTGGCTCAGTTGGTTGACTGTCTGACTCTTGATTTCAGCTCAGGTCATGATCCAAGGTTGTGGGGTCAAACCCCACATCAGCCTCCTCACTGAGCTTGGAGTCTGCTTGGGATTCTTTCTCTCTCCCTCTGCCCCTCTCCCCTGCTCTCAAGTGTACTCTCTCCCTCTCTCTCAAAAAAAAAAAAAAACAACAAAAAACAATGACCATAGTAAAACTCTAACATAAGTCAGTTTGCAGAGAAGGAGATTGGAGGACCACAGTCTATCTTAGGAGCCATCTGCTTAGCCTTCCTTGCAACTGCGGAATCCCTTATATCATATCTGTAGATATGATCATGTGTCAGCCAGCCTCTGCCTGAATGAGGCAGATTCCTTTGGATTATTGCACAGGGTTGATTATTAGAATATTCTTTCTTATAATAAAACAAAATGAGCCTCTTCATGATTTCTGATCATTGATTCTACCTCTGAACATCCTTTACATGTTATAATCTACCCAATATTTGCAGGCTTATGATGGTTTCTGCTCTCCTCTAAGCCAAAAAGTTGACTATCCTCCACTCTAAACCTTTCCAAATTCTTCAATGATTACTTAGAAGACCTAACTCTTAGAGGTCCCTCTTGAACTTTGTTCTCCTCATGTTTTGTCTACGTCCTTCTTAAATTAGTGAGCCAGACATAGACACTCTATAGGTCCTGACCTGTACAAACAATAGCTTTTGCTTGATGACAGGTCTGGGGCTTCCAGAAAATCTGGGCTTTTTAAAAAAACTCAGACTTCTGCCCAACTGATAGCTAATCCCATTCTCTCTCTCTCTCTCTCTCTCTCTCTCTCCTTCTCCCTCCCCTCTTAAAGTGTGGTCCATAGATCCCCTGCATCCAAATCAACTGAAATTGTTAAAAATGAAAAATGAGGGCTTCTACCTTCAGAATCTCTGAGTGTGGGGTCCAGAAATTCTCATTTTCACTAACTCCTTTACAAATCTTTTAAAAAATTTTTTTAAGTTTTTTTATTTTGAGAAAGAAGCAGTGGCGGGGGTGGGGGGCGAGCAGAGAGACGGAGAGAGAGAATCCCAAGCAGGTTCCACACTGTCAGCACAGACCCCGATACGGGGCTCAAACTCATGAACTGTGAGATCAAGACCTGACCCCAACCAAGATTCTGACGTTTAATCTACTGAGTCATCCAGGAGCTCCACATTTTCAGTAACTCTTGATGTTGCCTACATACATTTTAATTTCAGAACCAGCAGTATAGTGATTAAGAATATAGGATTTCTCACTTCAATCTATGTGACTGTGGGCAATTTACTTGTCTGAGCCTCAGTTTTTTTAATCAATAAAATGAGCATAATAAGTCATTCAAAGATGATTTATTAAAATGATAATGTATGTGTAGCAAACACTTTTAATTATCTACCCAACTGCCATTTCCTAACCCAATCCTCCTCCTCGTTGCCTGTGGAGAGGTTTGTGTGGGAAGGTGGACACCACTCCATGTGTTCAAGAAAGGTGAGCAAGGGATGAATCAATCATGATAGGTCTAAGATGGTATTAGCAGTCTCATTCCCCTTGCCATCGACTGATTTAGGTATGGTAAGTGATTTGATCCTAGACATAAGACATGAGGGAAATTGTAGAGAACTTTTGGGCAGGATTTTTTTAAATAGGAGAGAGAGACATGTAGGAGGCTTACTTTTCTATACGTTAAGATATCTTTGTGGCCCCTGGAATCATTTCAGCCACTGTGCGACCACAAGGAGAGATGTTGCTGACTCTGCAAGAATGGCAGAGTTGGAGGATGGGTTTTTCGTGAGGTTGTTATGCTGCTTAATCAACTAACCCTGGAACCAGCCAATTCCCTACCAATGAAAATATGATAGAAAACCCTTATTACTTTGCTAGTTTTAGTTGGGTACTCCAAATGGCATCTAAAAGCATTTAATGAACATAGTATGTGATGCCTGTGGCCTAATGCCTTAAACATAAGATGTGCACAATAAATGGCTCTCATTGTCTTATTATTATTATAGAAATGTTGAACTTCCTATCCATTAAATTCCAGAGAGGACTATAGCACCAATTCCATTACAAGACATTGTCTACTCAAAAAAGTTTGCTGAAAGTTGGCTTTATTTCTCTTTGATTTCCACTCTCTATTCAGCCTATTGAAATTCTGCTGGTTCTGCTGTACAGTGTATATCAGCTCTCCTTCCTAGCTTTGAGTTTGCCACAAATTTGAGCAATTTTTCAGTCTTTTAAGTTTTCATTTAAATGTAGTCTCCCTTGAAAGATGGTTATGGTTTGAATAAGGAGAAATAGGCTTCTATGTTGGAGGTGGAGATGCATCGTGATTGAAAATTATTCAGGGAGGGATGGTTCAGTTAGTTATGCATCTGACTCTTTATCCCAGCTTAGGTCTTGGTCTCAGAATTGGGAGTTCAAGCCCCATCCTGGGGTCTGCGCTGGGTGTGAAGCCTACTTAAAAATGAAAGGAAGGGAGGGAGTGGGGGAGGGAAGAAGGGAAGGAAAGAAAGAAAGAAAAAGAGAGAGGGAGAGAGAAAGAGGAAGGAAGGAAGGAAGGAAGGAAGGAAGGAAGGAAGGAAAGAAAGAAAGAAAGAAAGAAAGAAAGAAAGAAAGAAAGAAAGAAAGAAAATTATTCAGAAAACGATGCTAATTTCATAATTTGTTATGGGTGGTCCCAGGGTAAGCATTGTAAAGGCATTTGGAGGGCAGCTTGTAGAATTCATAGAGTTGGAAATTTATCCTGTAAATCCCTGGTGGTTTTTATCTGGTGAGGCATCAGAGGCAGTTAGCTGGAGTTACGTGCCCTCTCCAAGGTCATTCAATGACAGTGTGAGCAAAGAGGGATTAGAATTCACAGTCACAGTGCCTGGAATTCCTGTGCGTGACTAGACTTTGCTACGTGATGTTACTTGGAGGCAGCAGTAATTATTGTGGTAACAGTATCTCCAGAGAACAAGGGGAGGGACAATGGTAGAGTCAGACTCATCACCTCATAGAATGGTACAACTGAAAGAAATCTCCAGGACTGTCTGACTCAACACTGTCATTTAACAGAGAAGGAAATTGACATCCATAGAGATATATCCAAGTTCACATGGCCAACGAGTGGCAGAACAGAGATGAAGACTTCTGTTTGATGATGCTTGCCTTCCTGCCTTTTCCTTGTATCAGTTCTGCTGAATGTGTTACATTCTTTCTAGAATTTTATAAGAGCTGCAGACATTTAGCAATGTTGTAAAGTAGACTGCATTCTCGTTTTTTTTTTTTAAATATTTTTATTTATTTCTAGGAGAGAGAGAGAGAGACAGCGTGAGCAGGGGAGGGTCAGAGAGAGAGGGAGACACAGACTCCGAAACAGGCTCCAGACTCTGAGCTGGCAGTCAGCATAGAGCCCGACGCGGGGCTCGAACCCACGAACCGCGAGATCATGACCTAAGCGAAAGTCGGATGCTTAGAGAGAGAGGGAGACACAGACTCTGAAACAGGCTCCAGGCTCTGAGCTGGCAGTCAGCATAGAGCTCGACGCGGGGCTCGAACCCACGAACCATGAGATCATGACCTAAGCGAAAGTAGGATGCTTAACCGACTAAGCCACCCAGGCACCCCCATAAAGTAAACTGCATTCTCTTCTTAAACCCACTGCTTAAATTTCATTTGTTCTATTGTCTAGCTTTATCAGAACTTCCTGTATTTCTTTCGAATTCCTAGCAGATGTGCTAGGTCAGTGCTTACTTTCACGGCTGGCTTATTAAGCCATCTTTGTGAAAAATGTCTATACTGTAAAAAGTCTGATGCTTTTGTGGCTCTTAGAAACCAATGTTATTACTTTATATTGAAATAGTACATATGAAAATTGGGGAACTATTCCTCATGACTGAACTATCATTATAGAGCATCAATTATAAGTTAAGAATTGATCTTGGCACAGCACACATGCTGTATCATTTTTATCTTTATAAAAGAATGAAGAAGTCCATGCTGCAATGGTAGTTTTATAGATGAGGAGCGTGGAGATCAAAGTCACACAGCTAAAAGCTGTATAGCTAGAATTAGAAGCTGGGTCCATTTGAATCTAGAACCCTCGATGGATTCTAGAGAATGGGAAGAGAGAATGAGAGAGAGAATGAGAATTCTGATGGGTTTAGAGACCCACAGAAATCATTTGGAGCCTAAGGCACAGACCATAGAGGACAGTGTGGGGAGTGCTGTCATTTGGTTCATCTGGAAAGATGGTGAGATCCCTGAATTCTAGGAAAAGCAATCACCACAAATAAAGAGGTTGCCTATTTCACAATGTTGCCTGGCCCTGGCCCTGCTTGTGAATATCTATCAAAAGTATGTTTGGTTTGGAAGGCAATATGGCATCATCCACCAGTCAGGAGAGATGCCAACTAGGAGTTGAGGTTTTCAGACCAATGATGCTTCATTCACAAAAGGAGTTTTGTTCTTGAATTCTGTCATGAGGGAGATGGAGCCTTGTTCAGCTTTGACAGATATAGTATAGAGTAGGGGTTTAGAGTGTGGGCTGTGGTTTAGATTTGGTTTGTCTTGTCCCAGGTCACCAGTCACTAGATATGGTGACACTTGGATATGTCACCTAGATATGTGAGCATCATCCCTAAATTCTCATCTCTAAAATGGGATAATGATAGCACTTAGCTCATAGCCTTGTTGTGAGGGTTCAATGAGATGATGCATGTAAAATACAGGGCATAGAGCCAGACACTCAGTAAATAAATGTTCACAACTATCATCATGATCAGTGGTGTTATAACAGTGGCTCGCTATTGAG
Source organism: Hyaena hyaena (assembly GCF_003009895.1). NCBI lineage: Eukaryota > Metazoa > Chordata > Mammalia > Carnivora > Hyaenidae > Hyaena > Hyaena hyaena. The sequence goes on along the minus strand of NW_024080745.1, from coordinate 440,225 downwards.
GAATCAGGAAAGCGGGGCTCTACTTTTTCACTTCCTCCACAGATCTACATTTCTACTTTTTTCAGTAGGTCACACAAATTTTCCGGACTTTGGTGCCATGATAGAAAGTCAATAAGAGAGTGTGCTTCCCCATAGATGGCTGTGCCACAGCAGAAATAGGCAGAGATGAAGAGAGTACCTAGTTCCCCTCCTGGGATGTGGGTTATAGTCATTTGTGATATCTTTATGAAGGTAGATCATCCCTGAGCCAGATCTGAAGCCAAGAAAGCATGTTCCGAAAAATAACCACAAAAACTCATGGCCTTATTTGTACCCATGGGACTCTAATTTATGTAGATGACTGAGTAACAACATGGAGAAGCCAATACCATTGAAAGAAGAATTTCTTACTTAGATATCCTAAGAGGGGGCATGCCACATCATGCAGGGCCACAAGAGGTCCCCCAGGTCCAGTCAGGAGGCAGAAAGGAGGGAGAGGAAAGCATAGGCCAAAGCCTTTGTTGGGGTTTCTGCAGAAAAGGCAAGGTAAAGTAGAGGCAACAGCTAAGATTGGCGAGTTTGAATAATTCTCGTGGCCTTTGGACTGTAAAAGAGGTGGTTGGCTGGTACCTGACCTTGAGATGCATTAGGGAAGAGAAGTTACTGACTCGATGTATCAGGGTTAGATAAAGGAGATGCTAAAGGGATATGGACTCAGGATAGACTGATTGGCACATGAAAGTTGTGATCAGAGATCCGATGTTATCTTTAAGAATTAGCTATCCATGGCAGGGCACTCTCTCCTGGATCTGTAAGGTTCTCTGAATGTCAAAACATCATAAGATACAGAAAATTTAAAAATATGATTAATACAAAAATATGATTAATACATTTATCAGGATCCTACTCTCATTCCCTGGTCCTCTGACCTTCAAATGTCTCTGAAAAACAAAATAGATGAAGTCATAGGCATCAAGGTCAAGTACACAGGTCAAGTAGTTTTTGGTAGAAAAGCAAAATTTGTATGCATTATTTTTCAGGTTCAGTAGTGTCACACAATTTACAATCAGTTTACAGCCTGCACAGAGAAAAGAAAAAGAAAGGCAGCAACAAAGGACAGAATTTCCTGCAGCCCACTGTATCTTTTGGTAGTACTACAGGCAACCAGCAAATTCGTATGAGCTCTGCAGTTGCCTATTGTTAGCTTAGAATATTTAGTTTGCCACTTTAGAAAGGAGTCTATGTTGTAGCTAAAGAAGTCTATGTTGTAGCTGCGGATTTTCCAACACAAATGATATAAAATGAGACAAAGGCAAACACCACTTACTTCCAACCCACACAAGAGAATTTGTGTTGTGAATTATTCACTGGATCTGATTTTCTTTCACTGCAGATATTTTTGTAGCAGGTGTACAAGATTTCAAAGACTGAATCAAATCTCATCGTGTTTTACAGCTACTTCTACTTATTAACTCATACATGCATTCCAAAGCTTTGGGCATATTATAGAATTATGGTTCATGCTTGTCCACACTTGTTGCCCAATTAGCTGGAAACCCAGACTCTGGGCCAGTTTCATTACCCCAGACTCATACCTCGTCCCCAAGATGGTGTTCCTATTGCATTTTATCTTGCACGTGTTAACAGATGATTTGCTGATACAGGTCATTGGGTTTTAGATACCGTATAACAAATCTGAGACCAGAGTGTTGAAAGGATTGTATTTATTCTCAGTACTGCACATGAAATACTGCACTTAATGAAAACATTTTCATTTTTTCTAGCAATACTAGTCATATATGTTCCTTTGATCCCTAATACGTAATTTCTCTAAATATTGAGTACCTATAAGCTCCCCAGACCTGTTCAAATTTCTTATCCTTCTCACAAACAGTAAACTCTATTGGGCACATACTGGAAGCTAAAATTAATAGCTGACTGTGTAATTGTCTTACTGCAATGTTTCTCAAGGTACACTCCATGGTCCATGTAAGGTCTGAAAGGATCTATTTGATGGGCATTGAATGAATTCATCAGACAATGCAAGAGTTCCTGGATGTTAGTTATTATATACTACAGCCTACTTTCTAGTAAATAAGTGAGTGTATAAGTAGGTATTCCTATTTTTGTTGAGTTCGTTGACTATTCCACGAAGATAGCTTGCTCATAGGTAATACTTGCCAATGTTGTAAAACTCTCATTGCACGTGCACATATGCAGAGAGAGAGTTGGACTTTCCATTGGATTTGTGAAGGGTCTTTCTTACCAGTGAACAACAGATTCTGCCTTGAGTCGATCATGCTTTTCAATTGCTACTATCCTTGATTTAACTAGGGTGGTTTTTTTTTTTTGTAATTTTTGCATTTGTAGTCTTTGTCATTACTGAGGTGTTTTGTTTTGTTTTGTTTTTCCTTATTGGAAAGCAGAAAGGAGTGGAATACATGGACCACAGAAATTTTTGTCCTGCCTAAGTTGTCCCCAGTCAAGAGACTCCCCAGTTGGGAGAGCTATAGCTCTAGTTCTGAGTTTCTCATGCCATGGTTGCCGTGATAAACTGTGAGGTACCAAGTGAGCAAATGACATATTTCTGGATAAGTGGCCAAGGACTCAGAGTTACTCCTGCAATAATGCTATTCTTGCTTACTGCCTTTCATATGGTTTCTTGAGTGGGAGAGAATTATACAGCTGGAAATTGTAGCTAACCTGAAGCTTTCTTGACAAAGTCACATCCTTCAGCGAGTGACCTGCTGATGTTCACAGGAGTGGCAGTTACCAATTTTTGCAGTGCTTATGAGCTGTGACCTCATGTTTTTTTCAGTTTTGTAAAAAATCTTTCTCCCTGATTATGAGGTGAGTTATTAAGGTTTCCAGAATGTTCCTCTCTCCTTTATCTACATTGTAAATTTTGTTTTGGCATGCGTGCTCACTGACATAGCACTCCATTTTCTTTTTAATTTTATCTGTGGGCAACTTTGTAATGCAGAGGAAGGAAAAGAAAACTATGATGATATTTTAGTACTGAATACTCATGATTCCAAACTACAGGCACCCAGAATACAGTTGTGCCTGAAAAGTCACACCACCATTTTTACTATTTATCAAAATCTGTGCATTATAAATTTTATTTTTTTAGGATTTTTTTAAAAGTTTATTTATTTAGAGAGAGAGAGTGCAGCAAGGGAGGGTCAGAGAGAGAGAGAGAGAATCCCAAGCCCCGATTTGGGGCTCGAACTCATAAACTGTGAGATCAGGACCTGAGTCAAAAATCAAAGAGTCTGATGTTCAACTGACTGAGCCTCCCAGGTGCCCCTGTACGTGATGAATTTTTTATTTTAAACAATGATTTGTGTGTGCCTTGTCTTAAATGGATCTTACATTATTAGTCGATTTAACAAATTTTATTCACATGGATGTGCTGTATGTAAAATGCCCAATGAGGTAACTTGGGCTTCTCTGTCCTAAAGCTTGTGACCTGCAGTTTGGAGGTGAGGAGGTGACAGTGTTGGTTGGGGGTAAGGGATAGGACGAGAGACATACATGAGTAAACAGGCAATGCTTACATGCATTATAATACATGGTGTTAAGAGCCTTGGTAAGGTAAGTTTGGGGTTCCATGGGGACGTATGAGGGGAGCACATAACCCCAATGGAGGGAGTCACGGAGAAGTTTTTTTTTAATTAAAAAATTTTTTTAAATGTTTACTTTTTATTTAGAAACAGAGAGAGACAGACCATGAGCATGGGAGGGACAGAGAGAGGGAGAGACACAGAATCTGAAGGAGGTTCCAGGCTCTGAGCTATCAGCACAGAGCCCAATGTAGGGCTCAGACTCACAAACCACAAGATCATGACCTGAGCCGAAGTCAGACACTTAACCAACTGAGTCACCCAGGCGCCCCTGGAGAAGTTTTTAAGATAGAAGTTTTATCTAAGTCAATATTGACTTATGATATTACCTATAGAGGAAAAACATATTGATTTATGATATTACCTATAGAGTAGAAGTCTAGAAAAAAAAATCAAGGTTCTTTTTACAAAATAAAGTTTTAAAATTTTAAATTTGCAGGTGCCCAGATGGCTCAGCCAGTTAAGCATCCAACTTTGGCTCAGGTCATGATCTCGTGGTTCATGAGTTCGAGCCCTGCCTCAGGCTCTGGGCTAACAACTGGAGCCTGGAGACTGCTTCAGATTCCGTGTCTCCCTCCCTCTTTCAAAAATGAATAAACATTAAAAAATTATTTTTAATTTAAAATTTTATTTGTTCTGTGCTCTTGTAAGATGCAGATATGTTGTTCCTTATACAAGCTTTGGCATCTTTAAATATATGACTTCATCACTCACACATCTGTCAAATGCTTCTGATTCCAGCCTCACTTCACATCTAAAGCAAAATGGCAACATTTATTTTGTCTGACAGTAAATTAATTATGAGATTTTCCATGATCTGTATGCCCCCAATGGGAGTGTGCCCTGCTTGAGAACAATGCTGTCAAGTGTCTCACAATGAGAAAAGAAGACTGAGAGTTGTTTATTCTATACTGACTATTCATTGAGCACTTACTATATATCAGAGTGTCCTACATGCTGGAGATATGGCAGTGACCACAGCAGCACCTTTGCCCTCAGAGTACTTACATGCTAGTGGTGGAAGTGGATAAAAATAAGTTAACGTACAGATGTCAGGTAGGGATGTGTATCATGAAAGAAGGCAGATGGAGTGATGAGATGGAAAGGGATAATTGGAGAAGGTCCCATAGGGAGGCGACAATTTAGCAGAAGCCTTGATGAGGTGGGGGAGTGAACCATACAGCTCTCTGGAAACAGAGTGTTCGAGGTGGAGGGAACAGCAAGCACAAAGGCCCTGAGTGGGAGCGTGCTACATTTCAAGCTGACTATCCTGGAGGACAGGTGGCAAGTGAGGTAGTGGAACCTGGCATTTCGCAGGAGGAGAGAGAAAGAAAGATTTGAGTAGTCTCCCAACTTTCAAATCTCTATTAAGGAGCTTCAAAATTATATTCTAAAGAAAGTAATAGTTCTGTCTAGAATCTAGATAATTGGTTCATATGCCTTAGAATATTTTCACCTCTGTCTCTGATATTGTATAGGCCTGCAGTGGTCATCTTCTGCCCAGAGCCACACAGAGAGTGAGGGACAGAGCAGAGATTTGAACACAGGCTGCTGGTGCCAGAACCTTTGTTCTTACCAGGATGTTCACAGACTCCATGGGAAGATAAGTGTGATCCTTTTCTTCTTGGAGCTGGAGGAGACAGGCATTAAACAAGCAACGGCAAACATGATACATCTTGCCAGCAAGACCTAATCTCATCTGGAGAAAGTGACATTTAAGCTGAGGATTGAGGGAATGATCTAGATGCAAGAGATGTCGGTCAGGTCTCTTGGCTGCAGGTTTGGGAGCAGGTCAAGGCAGGGCATCTGTGTCTTAGCTTGGATCCCCGCAGCAGGACCTAGCATCTGGCCCCAAACAAAGTCTAGACAGAAGGTGGGTTTTTTTGTTTTTGTTTTTGTTTACTCAGGTGAAATAAAAATATTTAATTTCTTCCCTATTGCTGACTGCTTCTGGTAGAAATTCTCCCTTTGTCATCGTTTGTATATCCCAGTCTTCACAGTGCCTCGTAAGGTCACAGAACCAAATTCTCCTTTCAGTTACCTGTAAGTGACACCCACTACTTTCAGTAGAAGTGACCTGTATTTACTTGAGGAGAGAGTTTGGTCAACAGGATATTGCAGAGTAATTAATGACAATTCCAGCCCCTGCACATGCACATTTAGTATCTATAATCACTGTTTAAGAAGATTACATGCCACGTGAATTAGAGGCTACAGAGCCGGAGCCACCTCCACATTCTGATAGTTGTCCCATCCTTATCCTGTTCTCCAGTTACTTTCCTTCTCAGATTAACACATGTTGTTGTTTTTTTTTAACACCTGGTTTCCCAGGATTGAAAACAAAAACTACAGTTTAAAGCCTTTTCTAAAAAACTATGGAAGTCCTTTCTGAATTAAATTCGGGTGGAGGGAGTGGACCCTTGCCAAATATTGCTCCCCAAGGATCTTTCCATATTAGGACTGTCAGTCCAGGATGGTCTGACTGGGGTCTGTCCACTGCCGACTTCAGGGATCCATTCTGGCTGTGTGTGTCTGTTCTCTGTTTTCTTAGCACCACGATCAGGAAGGAAATGTGGTGTCCTGCTTAGGCTGTGGTTTTGGATCTGTGAATCATCTGGGTATTGCTCTGCATGTTAAAAAATGTCTTAAAGAAAGAATAAATTTGTATATGTTTAGTGGCTGGAAGCTGCAGGCTATAGGCTGAACTGTATCAAAACAAAAGGCTTTAAAAAAAAAAAAAATCTTTCCAGGAGCTCCTGAGTGGCTCAGTTGGTTAAGTGTTCAACTCTTGATTTCAGCTCAGGTCATGATCTCACAGTTGGGAGATTGAGCTCTGCCTCACATTTAGCGCTGGGTGTGGAGTCTGCTTAAGATTCTCTCTTCCTCTACCACTGTGCTCTCTCTCTCTAAAACACGCAAACATACACACAGATCTTAGACCTAAATCTAAGAGCTAACACCATAAACTTTCTAGAAGAAAACTTGGGGGAAATCTCTGTGACCTTGGATCAGGTAAAGTCTTATGTAGAACATGAAGAGCTTGAACCATAAAGAAAAATTAGTGAATTGGACTTCAAAAAGACTAAAAACATTAGCTTGTGAAAACACATAAGGAAATGACAAGGAAAGGCCTTAATTAAAAGAAAATACCTGTAAGGTGTATATTTGAAGAAGAACTTGTATCTGGATAGTATAATGTTCTCCAACTCAATAATAATAAAACAATCCAGTAATATAATGGGAAAAATATTTGAATATTTGAATAAATATATGGGTGGTCAAAAAGCACACAAAAAGACTCTCAACATCATTAGCAATCAGAGCAGTGAGCTTAAAACCACAATGAGATACCACTGCACTCATACTAAAATAGCGAACATTAGAAAGACTGACAATAACAAGTGCTGGTGAGGATATGGAGCAACTGGAAATCTTATACATAGCTGGAGAGAATGCAAAACGACAGAGCCATTTTGAAAAATGAAGTCTCCTAAAATATTAAAATACACTTACCATATGACCTGACAATTCCACTCTAGATATTTACCTCAGGTAATATTACCTGAGGGAAAGAAAAACATAGGTCCATGGAAAGACATATACACGAATGTTCATAGGATTATTATTTCATAATAGTCCCAAACTGGAAACAATACAAATATCCATTTAAAAAGAAAAACAAGGGTGCCTGGGTAGCTCATTCAGTTAGGCGTCCGATTTGGGCTCAGGTCATAATCTCGTGGTGGTTCGCCAGTTCAAACTCTGCATCAGGCTCTAGTGCTGATGACTCAGAGCCTGGAGCCTGCTTCAGATTCTGTGTCTCCCTCTCTCTCTCTGCCCCTCCCCTTCTCATGCTCTGTCTTTCCCTCTCAAGAATAAATAAGCACAAAAAAATAAAGAAAAACAAAAATAAAGAAAAAAGAAAATGGTCATATACAATGGAATATTGACAACTGTAAGGAACCAAGTACTAATACAATAACATGGATGAATCTCAAAAGCATCATTCTAAATGAAAGAAGCCACAAACGAAATATCACATATAATGTGCTATATGATTCCATTTACATGAAACTCTAGAAAAGGCAAAACCATAGTAACAACAAGCACACCAGTAGTTTCCTAGGGTCAGGGGTAGAGAAGGGAAGTGAGTGCAGAGGGGCACAGAGAAACTTTGGGGGTCATGGAAGTATTCTAAAATGTAATGGTGGTGGTTGCATGGCTATACATTTACTAAAATTCATTTACAGTTAAACTTGGTAAAATTTACTATACATAAGTTTTATCTAAATAAAGCTGTAAAAACTGTTTATTCAGAATAAATGCTCAGAGCTTATAAAAAGCAGCAGCACATTTTATAAGGCAATGTTTTGGCAGTTACAGAGGACAAGGGAGAAGCTTGTAAGCAGAAGGAGAATTTTTGAGGTTCCCCCGGGAAACTCTTCTACTCATAATGGAACCCCAGCAATCTTAGGCAATATACTGTCCAACTTGGTACACTGTCTGGAAGCACAGGCAGAAATGTCAGGCACCAGAAATAAGCTGCTTATCACCCTCACAGCAACCTCTGTCAGAGGCTACAGGCTGTAGCTTCTCTGCTTTATCTGGCTAGATAAGCCCTTAAGGGTTTCTCTTCCCCGAGGCCTGGAGGGGAGAGGGTGGGAAGTGTGGAGCAGTCCAGCCTTCCTGATCTGGGTTTGACTCACTGACACACAATGTGTCCTCTCAACCATGGAACTTCTGTAGCTCTCCAGCCACTCCTAGTGCTTCTTCATGGAGCTTCATGTTTCTACTCTCCTTTGAGGGTTTCTTCACTGCATGTTCTACCTGGGATTTGATGTTTCCCATGGTACTGATTTCTTGAGGGCATCAAGTAGAGAAAGCAGTAGGGTGCTGAGGTTTTAGAGCATAATTAACACAAGTCTTCTAAAAGACCCTCTGACCTTGAGCTCTCCCCCCTCCTCCTCCTTAGTCCCTCAACCCAGTTTTATGCTCCAGGACTATTCTTCCCTTTCAGCACATAATCAGCCACCATCTCTCCCAGGAACCATTGGTGAAGAACATGGTTTCTCCCCAAAACTCTGTCTGAACAAACATTTTGGAAACTTGCCCATTGCATCCTTCCACATGCATAGATTCATCATGTCACAAATTATTAAGAGCCAAAAAGAATTTATAGCAGATCTAGAGCACCGCTTTCCAAAATGTCTTCTTTAAAACTGAGAGGTATTAATAGGTACTTCATAAAAAATGGATTCCACGATCAAATACATTTAGAAAATGCCAACTAAGCAGGTTTTTTTATACCATACACTACAAGAAGCCTCCATATCCTCCCTTTCATCATGAGCATCATGACACGGGGCAGGGAGTTGGGAAGGTACGGAGGTGGGGATACAACAAGCAGTGTTTGATCAGAGGAACATTTTCCTCTCTCAGATTTTAGAGCAACACTGTCAAATAGAAATATCCTGCGAGCTGGGGCACCTGGGTGGCTCAGTTGGTTAAGCATCTGACTCTTGATTTCAGCTCAGGTCATGATCTAACAGTGTGAGTTTGAGCTCTGTATGAGGCTCTGTGCTGACAGTGCTGAGCCTTCTTGGGATTCTCTTTCTGCCTCTCTCTCTCTCTCAAAAATAAATAAGTTAGGGGTGCCTGGGTGGCTCAGTTGGTTGCTTAAGCGTCCAACTTTGGCTCAGGTCATGATCTCATGGTTCGTGGGATCGAGCCTTGCGTGGGGCTCTGTGCTGACAGCTAGCTCAGAGCCTAGAGCCTGCTTCAGATTTTGTATCTCCCTCTCTCTGTGACCCTCTCTGTGACCCTACCCTGCTCACGTGCTCTCGCTCTCTCTCTCTCTCTCTTTCTCAGAAATAAATAAAACATTAAACAAATAAATAAGTTAAATTAAAAACAAAGAGAGAAATATCCTGTAAGCCATATCTATAATTACATATATAATCTTAAATGTTCTAGTTGCCATGTTTTTAAAAGTAAAAGAAAATATGTAGGCTTAATTTTTTTAAGTAGACTGAACACCCAGTGCACAGCCCATCATGGAGCTTGAACTCATGGCTCTGAGATCAAGAACTGAGCTGAGATCAAGAGTCAAATGCTCAGCCAACTGAGCCACACAGGCATCCCAGGCCTACTTTTTAATATAAAATTTTAATATATCTTATCATTTTTAGAGATATTTTAGATTCACAGTAAAATTGAGTGGAAAATAATAAGAATTCCCATTTGCCTCTCCACCTACAACAGCCACAGCCTCTCATACTCTCCTAATTTTAATAATATATTTCATTTAACCCAGTATATAAACTGTTATTATTTCAACATTAATCAATATAAAAATCATTAAAGATATACTTTACTTTTTTCCCCTGTATACTGCTTTAGTTTTTACATTAAAATTTTTTTTTATGTTTATTTAGTTTTGAGAGACAGAGAGAGACAGAGCGCAAGCTGGGGAGGAGCAGAGAGAGAGAGGGAGACACAATCTGAAACAGGCTCCAGGCTCTGAGCTGTCAGCACAGAGCCAAACGCGGGGCTCGAACTCATGAACTCTGAGATCATGACCTGAGCGGAAGCTGGACGCTTAATCAACTGAGCCATCCAGGCCAGCTTTTACATTTTAAAATGTGGCCTTAGCCACATTTCAGGTCCTCCACAGCCACCTGTGGCTAGTGGCTGCCATATCAGCACAGAAGAGGGTCAAACATTCTGAGGACATAGTTTAGGAAATGCTGATGTAGCTACACCCCCTCGGCACACAGATAAAACTGTAAAGCCCTGAGGGTCTGAGGTGACTTTTTTGAGTTACAGACCCAATCAGTGTCGGAGGTGAGACCAGCACACAGGTTTCCTGACCTTCAGGAAATAGTTCTTTCTGCTACACCGTGACTCAACAGCAAATCTTTTCCTTTGTAAAAGGGAGAAATCCAAGTTCCTTGCTTTGCCCCTCAGAAGAACTCTCTTCTGTTCCCCGCCCCCTCCCCGAACTGAATTAGAATGGATCTTTGTCTAGGGACAGAGAAGACCAGGATTTACAGTGACTATCCATAACCTTTCCTTGTGCTGTGTGCTTCTTGGGATCTCCGCACTGTCTTTTCTTCCTAGGATTTGCACAGTATCCCTTCTTATTCATATCAAGGGCTCTTTCAGGCCATTGCATACTAGGCTCCCTTACTGTAGGATCACTGTGATGGCCCCTGGCCACTGGGGCCCTGGATTGAGGAGGATGAGAGGAATCTTCCATTCATCATCCAGTCAACAAATAGTTAGTGAACACCTACCATGTGCCAGGCTCTGTTCTTGGTGCTCGGGATGCACCAATGAACAAACCAAGTCCTTGGCCACTGGAGTTTAGGTTCTAGTGGCAGGAGATGGACAAAACACAGACATGTAAATATGTAGCACATCAGATGGGAATAAGTATTACTAAGAGAAGATAAAACAAAATAAGGGGGAAGCAATGCAGGTAGGTTGGATTGGAGTAAAGGCTTCTTTTATTCTCTAAGTTTGCTACTTATTGATGGAAAGGCGGAATTGAGTTAAGGGAGATAACCTTCTTAGCCTCTATTATTAGCATGGTTTAAATGCCTTTAACACCTCTGTGAACATGGAGATCCTCTTAAATACATGCTGTTTATCAGAGACTATACTGAGCACATAGTGTGGGTGTGAAACTTTGGGTCTTTCCTACCTTAGTATTCATTCTCCAAATCTCTGTAGTTAAAAGAAGTCAGGAAGGTGAAAATTGTTATAATGAGCTACCATTTATTTAAATCAGTCTCCATCGAAATATCCCTTCCTGTTTTACTCTAGGATCTATCTGGCCCTGGGCCAATCCCCTTTGTTGCCCATAACTGCATTGATTGTTAGATATTTACAATGAAACTGTACAATGAAACTATAAAGCAAGTGAATCACAAAAGGAAAAAACACAATTTGCTACATATTTAGAATTTCGTGGAGTTGAGGAAAATGATATAGGAGATACTAGAATTACTCAGAAAGCCGTTGGCAAATGTAGACTTGGCCTGCTGTAACTTGCTGATGGTTGAAGAAAACAATGACTGAGATTAATGACAAGTACTTCTGAAGAAATCATTCCGCATAAAGACAGCAGGAGAGGCCATTGCAAACCGATTACACCCAAAATAGTTTTACAAAGTGTATATATTCTGATAATGTTCCTTTGAGGTCAAATATGAAATGAAGAATATTGTGTAGTACTATCATACAGTTTTGTTTGAAAATTTTAACAAAAACCTCCTGAGTAATTTATTTGCTAGTTTTTTTTTCCCCAGAAAGTAACTATACAGTTAAAACTTTGAATTTATTAAATGTAAGACAGTTTCATCCTTTGTATAGGTTTTAGTTCATTTTCCAAGAAACTGCTCCAAAACACCTATTTTTTTCAATGACATTTTGGTGTATTCATTTTAAGTGACCTTTTCTAGATGTCAGTAACCCTTGAATGAAGAGAAATACCCTGTAGATGCTATTAGTGTCTGTGCCTTTCAGGTGGAAATACCGAGATAGGAAGAATTGAAGTAATTTGCCCAAGGTCACATAGCTAGTAAGAGAGGCTACTAGAAACCCAACCAAACTGAATCCAGGCCACCTCTCCACTACACAATACTGCCTCCTAGAGGGGTCACATTGGTTTAGCTTATTCTTGACCAAAAACAAGAATCAAAAAACAAAACCAAAAACTAAAAGCCTTGCATAAAAAGATGTTTAGTACCCATTTCTTGTGGACCTCACAGGTAGGAATGATTCTACATGAAATGTTTTGGCTCAAGGTGGTTTCGAGCTCAATGAGCACATTGTTTATTGTCTCGCCATTATAGTTTATACAGTCTAAAATGTTTGAAGTCTGAACCGCCTAACTGCCAGCTAAAGCCTATTATCTTCATGTTCGCTTAACCTCCGCAGGACATATCAAGGAAGTTAAACATATCTGTTATAAGTGTTGGGTTTCTAATTGCCTTACCTTATAGCTCAGCCAAAAGGCAGACACTAAATAAAGAAAACCTCCCACCTCACAATAACATACTGTCTTCGTACATCTCTCAAGCAGAGGAAGGATAATGGCCATGTATGATTTTAGTCAAGACTGCTGATTTGCAGTCTCTTCAGGAAATTGTAGTGTTTCCCAGGACAATATTCCTAGTCAAAATAAATTAAACCTGAAGCCAAAGTGATGACCACAGTCAAAGTTAATGACACTGTGTGCTTGGCTGGAAACAACCGGAAGAAGACTAAGTTATCATTGCAGACAGTCCACCCTATAATCCCCCTTTATTCTCTGATCCTTGTTACGGGGATGGAAGAAAATAAAGTTTTCTCCTTAGGTACTTTGTAGATAAGGCAGAAAAGCCCTTCACTGTGATGAAATGGAGTCTAGGATAGAGGGAGATATGTTTTAGAGAAAGACCCAGCTGTTTCTTCACCTAGTTTCAACTCTTTAAAGACGACAAGGCAATCCTATAACATCCTTCTGGATACAGAAGGCGGATGGTGTGCTGCTCTCTGGTGGCCGTGGCCTCACCAGCTTGACAGAGGAAACAGAGTGAGAGTAAGGCTCTTCTTTATTAGATGGGGAACTGCCAACATTAGTAGGCCACTAGCAGTTTCTCTCCTGTGCTTACACGACAAGAATTCCAAGCAGGAACTTGAGATATTTGTTCACCCAAGCTTATAGTAGCACAGTCCACAATGACTGGAACATGGGGACAGTGGAAGTTTATGATGACAGGTGAATGGATAAGCAATATATGGCATATACATAGAGTATTATGCAGTCTTAAAAAGGAAGAAAATCCTGACTCCTGCAACAATACAGATGAAAGCTGAGGACACTGTGCTAAGGGAAATGGCCAGTCACAAAAAGGCACATACTACATGGTTCCACTCATGTGACTTAGTTAGAGTAGTCGAATTCATAGAGACAGAAAATAGCACTGGGGTTTCCTGGGGATGGGGTGGGGAGGAGAGGTAGTGGGCAGTTAGTATTTGATTGGCATGGGGGTGTCAGTTCTGGAGGTTAAGAAAAGGTTCTGGAATTGGAGGATGTAGTGATAATTTTTTAAATGTACTTAAAAAATGTAAGTGTACTGAATGTCACTGAATTATATGCTAAAATGGTTAAATGCTAAGTTTTATGCTATTAAAATGTATAGAGAGAGAGATAGAGAATGGTGAGGGTGGTGGAGGGGATGAGGAGTGAAGAAACATAGCTCTAAGATTTTCCAACCACATAATGGTATGAATATTATTTAAAAATAAATTATCTCTGGGGTGCCTGGGTGGCTTTAGTCGGTTGAATGACTGAGTCTTGATTTCTGCTCAGGGCATGATCCCAGAGCCATGGGATCAAGCCCTGTGTTGGGCTCTGCACTGAGCATGGTGCTTGCTTAAGAGTCTCTCTCTCTCTCTCTCTCTCTCTCTCCCTCTCTCTCTCTCTCTCTCCCTCTGCTCCTCTCCCCTCTTGAGCCCCTCCCTCTAAATTTTTTTTAATTAAAAAAATAAATAAAAAGTAAACCATCACTTGCAAGTAAAGGGAAGACCTGCCAGGTGATAATATACTATTTACTCAGTACTTTCTCATTGCTAAGGATTACACTAAGGGCTTTATCCACAATAACTCATTTATTCTTGACAGTGACCCCAAGGGGGTGGGTACTCTGTAAAATTTAGCCAAATGAACCATCCACCTGTGGAGCTGCCAAGTACCAACAGTTCTAGAGTTTGAAACCAGGATGCCTGATGAGCATGGTGTTCCTCAAATATCAGTGTGCATCAGAATCACCTGGAGAGCTTTCTGAACCTCCCCCCCTCCCCCCCAGGTTGCAGGGCTCTGTCAGAGTTTCTGCTTCACTAGGTCTGGGGTGGGGCCCAGGGATTTGTGTTTCTAACAAGTTCCCAGATGATGCTCATGTGGCCGTTGGGCACCACACTTTGAGAATCAGTGGCTATGACTTGCTGTGTCCAAGAGGAGCCTGGGGGAAAAGCACAAGGTAAACAGATGCATTGAAAGGAGCTGCAGCAGGTGTGGGGCTGACGGGGGGGGGGGGGGGGGGGGGGGGGGGGGGGGGGGTGGGTAGGAGATGAGCAGAGTTCATTAACTTTCTCAGTTGTGCTGCCCTATTTGCTATAACACAGGGGCAGCTGCAAATCTCTACAGCAAGGAATGAGTTTGGAACCAAAGGGACAAAGACTGATAGAACTACACACTCTCATCAGTCCCTTTTCCTAGTCTATCCAAATATTCTACTTCCTTCCAGCTCAAGGTGGCATCTCCCATCTAAGGCTGATCTCTTGGTTCTCACACCTGAGATTGTTTTTATATTCCACGTTACATAGATTAGGAATTATTAACCTCTCATTTATTTATGTGGTTTTGTCTTTCAACAGTTAGTTTAAAAGAGTTTTGAAGTCAAGGATAGTGGTTTGTATTCATCTAGGACTTCCAACGTGGCTAGAAGAGTCTTAGTCTAGCTGTATAATCGATGATTATTCAGGAAAAAAAAGTCAATGAGTTAGGGATTACCATTACATCAATATTAATAAAAATAAGAGTAAACATATAATGAAAATACTGCAGAGCACCTAATGTTGATTAGATGCTGGCAGTTCTGTAGCTAGTCCGAATCATGACTTTGGAGGGACATAAAGGAGCCTCTGGCTCAAGGCACCTTACCGGCATCCCTACAAAACTGAGAAGCCTGCAAGGGAAAATGCAGCCTGGAGTTTTTCAACAAACACATTCCACAGCTCTTAAGAGGTGGCCCTCTACTGTGGATGGATCACACAGGTTCACTGTTTCCTTCCAAGGCAGGTGACGGTCTTCATAAATGCCAATACTAGCAACTCTCCCACTGTATCTGGCGCATAGTTCTATAACTGCACTTATACAATATCCTATAATTTTCTAATCCCTGCTCTTTCTCCCACATTAGATTTATTAGTGAGTGCCCTAAAGGTAAGCACTGTGTTTTATCTTTGCATCCCTAGGGTCTAGGGAAGTATACTGCATACAATAGGCCCTCTAAACAAATGTTTGTTGCACGAAGTCATAAGTGAATGAGACAAAATTGTCATTATCATGTGATTTGAAGCTCCAGATATGATGATATATAACAAAATGCTTTGAAGTTTGCTTCGAAATTGCTTGGAGAAACAGAAAGACAACAGGCACGTTCAAGAGAGAGAAGGTTAATGGTGCCATCCAAATTTCAGTAGTTTACCTTTGCAAATTCCTACAGTGATTTTTCTTAGCAGTCCCACCAATGATCAAGGATGGCAGATGGATAGTTTCATCCTCCTCTTACATGTGAGAAAATTGCTCTTGTCCCAATTATATACATTTCACATTTGGGGTGAGGGGTATTATTTTTCCTTGGTGATTTTGTCAGGTCAGGACCCCTTGTTTCCACAAACAATTGTGAGGTTCATGTTGAAGGCTGTTACGGGGGTATTCCATCTCAGAAATTATCATGGAAATGTAACAAAACTCATAAGTGCCTTATTCTCTTGAACATACCTTTTCATTTGATCTCCTAAAAACACCTACTTTTCACTTGACCTTTGTGTCAGTCATCAGTGCTGTTCACCAGATTTTGTTGGTGTCCTGGGCCCTCCTACCGACATAGGCAAGGTTGTATTTCCTTGTCCCCCTTGAAGTTAGGTGGGCTGTGTGACTTGATCTGGCCAGTGAAGTATGAGTAGGGGAATATGTGTCACTTTCTGTGGAAGATTTACAGCCCGTGTGCCATTTCCTACTTTATCCTCCCTATTGCACGGGTGATGGGTCAAACCAAAGCCTCCATTAGCCCAAAGTCTCTGAGTAATTTCTATGAGTCATATATTCACATTTATTATTAATGAGAAGTCAAAATGATCAAAGGAAGTGTTTCTTTGAAGTGCCTTAGTGAAATAACTGGCTAGACATGTATATTTCAATCTCCCCCCTTTTCTTTGAAGACGTTACTTCATAGTGCATTATGATATGCATAAGCAAGGGTGGCTTCAAAGGCCTGTGCTGGGTCCACCGTCCTTCTCAGTGTAAACGCATCTACTATGTCTTTGATTAGTGCCCTTTACACCCATCAGTTCTTGTCATTGTTGAGGACCCTAGGCATACAGAATTATAAGCTTTGTTCAAAGAAGGGCATTAATTCCTCAATCCAAAGAGTTATCTGAAAATTGTCTCTGCTCCCTAAATCCTTCCTAGCTAGATCACCCTACATCTTTTGCCTCTCTTCTTTTCTTTTCTTTTCTTTTTTTTTTAAGTTAATTTTTGTGAGAGAGAAACAGAAAGAGTGAGCAAGGGAGGGGCAGAGAGAGGGGGAGAGAGAGACTCTCAAGCAGGGAAACCAAGAGTCAGATGTTTAACCTACTGAGCCACCCAGGCACCCTTCTTCTGTTCTTGATTATTCCACATTAGTTCCCTGCACAGACATCCATTGCTGTCCTTTATTTGCTCATATCCAGAGCTGGGCTATGACAGATACCCTAAAGTACAGGTGACTGGCTAACCACTAGACTTCATGACTACTGATCATGCTTTGTCTCCTTGGGCTTGAAGCCAGGGCTGACCTTGGACAAAGTTACTAAGTAGGTTAACTTTGTTCTCAGGCCCACACATCTCTCTTTACTCTTAGGGGAGGGCCCTGCATTAGACTACTGGGGAGTCAATCTCACAGTACACTAACTAGCTGTGTGACCTTGAGCAGATGGCCTGAAAATCTAAACATCAGTATCCTGATGTTGTAAGTGCTGGTACTAGCCTCTATCTCAAGAGGTGATTGTGAAGGTTAAATAGCATAACACATATACATGCTTGGTGCATCAGACTCTCTTCATAGGTTTTAATTTTATTAGTATTAGTGTCAGTGTTGGTATTAGTGAGTGTTAGTATGAGAATGATCATGAGTAAGGTGTAAATGACTGACAAAGCAGGCTGCATACCTGTTGGGCTGTGAGAAGCCTGGTGTGGAGGAGGCTGGTTTGCACCTCAACATGCTCTATTCTCTCTACTCACTGACGTATGCAGCATGACTCTTGTGAAATAGTAAATACTTCATTTCTTTGTGAAAACTAAGTTTTAAAAAGGAGATCAGCTGGTATCCATGATGCAAATAAAAGTAGTGAGCTCTGAGAAAGTGATGGTTCTTAGCCAGAAATGATCAGAAAGGGGGGGATAAAGGGAAAGTGGAACTTCAAGCTGGGCAGTGCCGAAGACTGGTGAAGTGAGTGAGTCCACCATGCATGTTCCGTGGAAAACATGGTTTGCGAAACTGAGAAAGTACTCCAGCTAGCATGAAAATTGCTGATCAGGTGAAACATGAAACTGCAGTGAAACTTGGAAACACAAAAGGGGTGTGAGACCATATTCCAGAAGTGCAAGTCTGGGTGAATCTACGATGTAGGGGAAGTGAGGGGCCAGTTTGAACATCCCATATTCATAGACTGAGGGACTGATATAAGGTGTCAGGTATATTCCTGTCCAAAGAGTCAGCTTTAGTTTGTTGTCTTGCCTCTGCATTGGCTGATGGGCCAAGGGTTTGGTACTCATTGCTACCCCCTCCAAAACTAGCCCTGTGCCTGGCACGTGGTAGGTAGTAAGTGTTCAGTGAGTGAGTAATTAAGTGAACCCATCTTGGGAACCAGGTTGCAAGGTCTAAGTGGGACTAGCAGGTAGGAAGTTTATGATAGAATGGTGGACTATGACCAGAGTCTCTGCCCAAGGACAGTGTGGATGGAGGCATCTGGAGTGAGACCAGCCCCTACTGAGGTATTTCCAGTTGTGAAGTTTGGAGGTCTGCAGGGACTTTGTGTCCAGCTTAGCAAAACCTTACTGGTTCCACTGATGAAGATGCAGGAGAAAGGCCAAAGACAGTAGACACGGCCACCTGGGAAGTTAGAGGACACCCACAGCTTTGTGAGAAGCATGGAGGCAAGCTAGTGCCAGCCCTTTCAAGCCTCAGAAGGATACCCCCACTTGGAGGATTAAGTTCTCCATGTTTAGAGCATGTTGTGAAAACTCTTACCTTGTTTAAGATACCCAAGGCTCTTACCTGGATACAGTAGTGAACTCTTTATGAGCCCTTCTCTTGTGCTAAGTATTTTATCTACTTTATCTAACTTAATTCTCAGAGTAACCCAAAGGTGGGTGCATTATTCCCATTTTTAAATGTGGCTTAGGAGGGTTAACCAATTACTAAACCATAAACCAGGGACTCGAATCCAAGGCTGCATGGCAGCAAAGTCTCATGCCATCAACCACCAAGAAAATTTCCCAAGCTCATTTTATTTTTAGATGAGGATGTGTGAGTGTATGTGTAAATATAAAATTTCTTCCCTCATTCCACGGTTCCCCTACAAATGTTGCTTCTGTTACTCCCTAGCCGCACCCTTACATTTCTAGGCTGGGAGACACAGACTGGGGCAGACAAGCTTTAAGGTGGCCCCCATGATCTCTGCCTCATGGGATTCATACCCTCTTATAATCCCTTCCCCTTGAGTGTAGGCAGGACCTGTGACTTGCAGCTAACCGATGGAATGTGGCAAGGATGACGGAGTGTCACTCCCGTGACTGTGTTAGGTTATATAAGACACTGTCTTGCCAGGAGACTCACACTAGAGCCTCTATCTCCGTTGCTAACTTTGAAGAAGGAAGTTGCCATGGTTCCCGTAGTGGGAAGGAAGTAAACTCAACAGCTTGAGGGAGTTTGGAGACAGTTCTTTCTCCACTCAGGCCTCTGATGAGACCCCAGCTCTGACCAACCCCTTGACAGCAACTTTGTGAGACCCTAACCCATAGGAACTATGAGATAATGTGTGTTGTTTTAAGCCACTAAGCCTGTGGTCATTTGATACACAGCATAGAAAACGAACACAGAAATTATTGCTTGGAGAAAACAAAGCAAAACCAAATCCTGCTCTTTGATGATTAGGCAGATATGTACATAGGGTCTGGGGGATGGTACAAAGCCATTTTCAGGCTTTTTCCACTGGTGGAAATCAGTCAGTAAGAACCTCCCCCTCAGTGAGTAATTGGGTGGCAGAGGTGCGATGGGGAGCAACTATCCCCTTGTTCTCCAGCTGGCCCTCTCCCTCTCAGGGGTCTCTGGAGTCATAGCTCCCAAGCCCTCTGAAGATAGGCTGTGGAGGGAGGGCTCAAGTCTCTGCCATCCCACCCACTGGAGGGTCAAAAACGAAAATGGCTCACCTGGTACGGTCTCAGGGCAAAGCACCTACAAGATAAAGATCCTTCTCTTACAGATATTAGTCACTTCTATTGTGTATTTCTCTGCATTACTATGCCAGGAGATTCTCTTCCTTTCCTCCATGTTACCAAAGACCCCTTTCTATTATGTTAGTTGATATAAAACAGTTGTTAATTCCTTCACCCCTAGGAATGAGGGGAAAGAAGAAAATTATTCCAGACCTCAGCTGTTGTCAGAAAAGAAGGTTTTCTATTACCGAGTGGAGGGAAACTACAGGTTAAAGGCTAAATTCCTTTGGCTATAATATAATAATAAAGCTTTTTTTATACAGAGAAGGATCAAAGAAAGCCTGTGCTTAAACCAATTGCATGTGCAAATACAATCTCTATTCCCCTTGCTGGGACATGTTTGTGCTGGCCGCAGCCTGCAGCATTCTAAGACGGAAGCGCATAGGGGTTTGGGCGGAGCGCTGATCCTGAGCAGAGAGGGCAGGTGACCTACTGACCGCACACAGATTCCCTCCCTCCAAGCAAAACAATTGTGCCACCGTCGTTCGTCATAGCGCTCAGTTGAGGGGAGCGGACAGAGTGTGTGTTTAACCTGCTTTGTTGCAAGGAGGAAAGGGAGGGTTGCTCTGTCCTGGATAAGGAGGCAAAGGTGGCATTCCTGTATTTTTGTTGGATCCCTTTGCACGAACAACCTCACCTGTCCAAACATGATGAAAAATGGAAACGGAACAGGGGAGGAAGAGGCAGGAACCAGCGAGAAGATGGATTGATCCAACCAGGGCCTTAAAACACAATCTGTGGAATATCTGATTGTTCATTTTATAGCTGTGAAACTTACTGTTTGGCTAAATTGTGTTTGTGTCTGTGTATGTATGTGTTCATATATTTATCTTCTATGACTAACTGTGGGATCATCATGTCTAGGCCAATGGATATTCTAAAACACTGTCGTGTGTGTAAATGTAATCATAAGTGATTTCTAGACAACAAAAATCAAACATATTAACTTGCTTTATACAGCGTCTTTCACCACCTAACTATGGCTGGTAATTTCCAGCTTCCTAAGATATAATTTTACAAAGTGCTTTCACAGAGTTGACTCAGTGGCCTGAACACTTGCTCCCCCTCTTCTCTCAGGAGCCCCCAGAACTTCTTCTCTCGACTTCCAGACCTTGTTCAACAACTGTGGCCCCCCCAAGGTTTATGACATTCAGGTCTCTTCCATAGGACACAAAGCCTGCTCCCCACGGCTAGCATCTCTGGGACTCAAGCCGCCTCCTGCCCCACACTTGGTGATCAGCTAAGGCAATGTTTTCTCTAACCTTAACAGAAACCCAGAAATCTCTGGAGGACATTTATTTCCCCACAGCTTCTTGAAGGGTAGGATAGTTTTTTGTTTTTTCTTTTCTTTTTTTTTTTTTAATGTGTATTTATTTACTTGAGAGAGAGAGAGAGAGAGAGCACGTGCAAATGTGAGCAAGGCAGGGGCAAAGAGAGAGGGAAAGAGAGAATCCCAAGTAGGCTTAGTGCTGTCAGCACAGAGCCCAATGCAGGGCTTGATGCCACAGATCATGAGATCATGACCTGAGCCAAATCAAGAGTCAGATGTTCAACTGACTGAGTCACCCAGGCACCCCTAAATTTTACTTTTTAAAAAGAATTATCTGTAAGCCTCTTCTCATCTTCATTTTCTTCCTTGTCTAGCTTAAAGTCTATATCCACTGATATCACTTCCTTAACAATATTCTTGGCTCCATGGATATCGATAGTAAAAAATAAATGCTCACCTAAATCTCACATCTTATAAAAGAACTTAATTCAAAATGGCTCATAGATTTAAATGTAAAACTATAAAACTTTCAGAAGATGACATAGGAGAAAGTCTTCAGGATATAGGTCTTGGTGACGTGTTCTTAGAGATGACACCAAAAGTGTGATCCATAAAAGAAAAAACTGAAAAATGGGACTTCATTAAACTTTAAAAGTTTTGCCCTACAAAAGACACTGTTATGAAAAGACAAGCAAAATACTGGGAGAAATATTTGCAAATCACATATCTGACCAAGGACTAGTATCTATAACATATAAAGAAATCTCTAATCTCAGAAAAATAGTTATACTTGAAAACTGCCCAAAAAACATGCAGAGACTTCACCAGAGAGGATTTATGGATGGCAAATAAGCACTTGAAAACATGTGCAATGTCATTAGTCATTAAGGGAAATGAAAATTAAGACTAATACATATGAGAACAGTTACAATTAAAATAGCGACAACACACTGACATAAATAAATCAGTTAATAATTGGAGGGGAATAGACAATTGTTTCACACAAAATTTCAAATAATTTATATTTGGTAATCTACCTTCTGGGTGCATTTGTCTTCACATAAGTGTGGGCTACATAGGGTGACTTCCTCCAAAGAGCAAAGTGTGGAAGGGGAGAAAAAAAGAATAATTTTACAAAGGAGATATCTAACAAACACAACTTCAGCCAGGAGATCAAGGTCAATGTCAACAGTGATAAGGTTATGTTGATAGTAGATACCCTTGATGGGATGCAATGAAAACAGCTCTTCCTACCAAAACTCCAAACCCCTGGTCTAAGCATGATAAAAACATCAGAAAACATCAAGAAATCAAGAAAATGTTGAATGGAGACTTGAACACAGCATTCCTGTCCCTAAAGCCAGCGTTTTTCCACTATGCTTAATTTGCAAATGCAAAGGTGCTTTCTGATGGATGTGAACTCAGTCTACAACCACACTGACCCTTGGACTCTTTCAGACCATGTGACACTGAGAGATTCAAAGACTAACTGGCCCACCACTTTGTCCCCAACACTGGGCCGGGACAGAGTTTATACTTGTCCTTAGAACCCGGATTGCAGAAATGTCCATCTTCCCTCCATAATGGCAGGGAGGGCCATAATGGTTCTGTCCTCACATGAGGAGCAGTGAGTGGAGAGCACCCTCACCTTACTTCCTCTGGGCCCCAGCCACGCACCAGCTTTCCTACCTGCCACTGTGGGCAAAGTGGAAGAAAAAAGGACTTGGGAACATGGGGGCTCTTATTCCTTAACGTCATGGTTTGCCTTGACTATTTCAAATTAATCACAACAGTATTCAGGCTGATGTTTTCATATGTGTTCAATATAAAAGGGAATTTTTTGATAGTGACATGGATAAAAATGAAACCCCCAAACAAGCTGCACATTACAGCCCATCCTCCTGAGTATGGTAGCACACAAATGTATCAAATACATACATACAGTGCTACCTAATTAAAGGAAAACTTGCACCAGGGAAACCTGACATATGTGGTATTATAAAATAAAATGTTGTAAATATTTCTGTATTGACAGAAAATCATAAATGTACCCTCTAAAATTATCTCTGGTTAACAAATAGTGTTTCTTGGGAAGAGCTCTCTTTTGTTCTGACATTGGTGTTGAAATATCCTTTCATTTCTGAAATGTTGGAAATGGTAGCTTTTTGTTATTGTTGTTGTTGGCAAAATGAGCAGTTTGGCAACCCAACCGTTAGTTACTCTCTCCATTGCTTTGGAAGTTTTACTGTCCTAAAAAATTTAAGTCTGGGAACCACTAACCTAAGAATGCTATCATTCTGAAATATAAGATGATGAAATAGACAAAATTAAGAGGAATTCTATGTAAATAAAGGACTCAGGGGCGCCTGGGTAGCTCAGTCCATTAAACGTCTGACTTCAGCTCAGGTCATGGTCTCACATTTCATCAGTTTGAGTCCCACATTGGGTGAGCCCTGCTTCTCTCTCTCTCTCTCTCTCTCTCTCTCTCTCTCTCTCTCTCTCCCCCTGTCCCCCTCTCCCTCTCCCTCTCCCTCTCTGCCCCTCATGGGATTCTCTCTTTCTCTCTCTCTGCCTCTGCCCTTCACTCATCTGCACCCTCTCTCTCTCTCAAAAAAAGACTCAACATTTGACTGGTTTCTTTAGTTTGTGGTTCATATAATCCGTTGTGTAAAATTTCACTTTCTTCTATTGCAATAGTAGGTTAATTTATAAACACCAATGGTAGAAATGGGAATATAGTCCAGCTACAGAGTATCAAATATCACAATTCTTTAGAATACACATTTTTTCATTGATTATTATAAAAGTTTTGTTGTTGTAGTTGTTTTCATTTCTTTGTGTGTGTGTTTGCTCTGATATTTTTGCTTCGGTCAGATAAATCTTATGGATAGTGAAGATTGCAAACAGACTCTAGGATGATTGGAATGATTTCTTAATATTTGCATCAAAGAAACTAAGTTGATGGAAAATATGAAAATATGCCTCTGAGGCTAGACATTTTCCCCCTTTACATTGATAATATAAGCAATAGCCATTCCATGAAAGTTGAAAATAATTTCCTCATGAATTTTGTATCCTACTTGGGACATCTTGAGCATGGGTGTAGTTTTGCTCTGCCCAGCTGCTCAAAGCCTTTCGAAGGATATAAAAAACGAGGTACTGATTGAATTTTCCATTCATTTCAGTCCATGCCCCAATTCAAATGCATCTCATTTTGCCTCATTAGAAAGCAGATCCTGGTGCTCCATTCCATCCCATCTCCATTTCAATGAGCTGTAGAAGGAAAGCACAATTTCCACGACACCTATAGTTTCAAAATGAGACCATTTGCAGAGGCTGAGTGTTTTACCCACAGCAGGTAGTTTTACATCAATCTGTGTTAATAGCGAAATTGGAAGAGGTCATTTGTGAATGTTTCCCTGCTCAGCCTGAAGACTGAAATGTGCAGTGTTGCGCCCTATATTTTTTGAGAAGCCATTCCTCTTTGGATTAGTTGGGTATTCCAAAAGTTACTTGAACTTTCTGTTAACAGAAAATTGTTTCCTGAAACAATTTGATTATGGCAACATATGGGATACAATATGTTGTGGTTATCACAACTTAATTACAATTTGATTTTTTTCCCCACAAATAAGTAGATAAAAAGATGTCAGGTCTTATTTTGGGGTAGGTCATTTTATCAAGTAAACAGAAAGCAAATTTTCTATTGATGTCAACTACTTTCAAATACTAACATATCTGGTGGAGATTTCTTTGGAGAAAATAATGACTTAGGAAATACAGAAATACTGGTGAGGTCAGAGAAGAGCAGAAAGGAAGCCAAGATCTCCATGGTGATGAATACATGCAAATATAGCCTCAAGAACATTTGGAGAAGGAATATTGAGTTTAAAGATGGGAAAGAATTTGTAGAAAATCACTGAAAGACACCAGCATTCCCAAACATTTTTTTAAATGTTTATTTTTGAGAGAGACACAGAGCACAAGTGGGGGAGGGGCAGAGGAAGAGAGGGAGACACAGAATCCGAAGCAGGCTCCAGACTCTGAGCTGTCAGCACAGAGCCTGATGAGGGGCTTGAACCCATGAACCATGGGATCATGACCTGAGCTGAAGTTGGACGCTTAACTGACTGAGCCGTCCAGGCTCCCCCCCGCCCCCCCCCAAACATTTTGATTTAAAGCTATGTATATGTATCAAGTTCTTGCAAACGAAAAGGTTAATATTTTCCAGCAGGAAGGAACCTATAGCAGATTCACAAGTCATAGTTTTATTTGTTCTTCCATTTGAAGGATACACACTTGTTAACTTAGGTAAGATGTCCTGCCTTACATAGTTGCAGTGTGGAAAAAATAATATTGACCGAGCCTCTAACCCTGCCTGACATGTAATTGATAACACGCTTGGAATCACGGAATTTTCAGCTGGAAAGTACCTTTGGATGAGATCTAAAGGCACTGAATAGCTTGTGGCCTTCACACCAGTCATCATTTACAAGAAGTAATGATAAACATCAGAAAGGGAGAAAGTTTAAGAAATTTTACTGGGGGATAGCAGAAGTGGGGTCCTAGTTAATGCACTTGTGAATTCTTTTTTCTATTATTTGCATGGAAGTCGAAGCTTTTCAAGTGGGCAACACTTTGAAAATGGCAGTGTGATTGTGGTACTGGGCACATACAAGGAAGTGGAGGCTGAAAAAGAGCACTAGACCATGAGAAGAGCTCAGAGCCTCTAAATAATAAAGCAAAATTCAGCAGAGAGAAAGACCATAAGCTTTCTGCAAATGGGAGATTAGGGGCCCCACATGGGGAAGCAGCCTTCTGCCACAGACCAGGATGGCCTCAGAGGAGGGAGGGACACACTGAAGAACTCCAGTACACCCAGGTGGAGAGCCCAGGTCAGACCGAACCTTACTTTGAAAGGTTTTTTTCTATTTGTTGAACATCTCCTTGTAGTGACAAAGAACTACAAACTTGCATCAGAAGCTCCCAGAGTATGATTTGTAACTTGCAGTATCTAAAGGAACTTAAATGGACTGCTTTGACACCCAAAGATAGTGTCCCCAAGTGGTCAGGACCTCATACCCTGACTGCCAGCTGCCTGGCTTTGGTTGTAAGATGAGAGAGGAATCACCATGCAAGTCTCTGAAAATCGTGTCAAAGATTTTTGTGTTGAATCCTAACAGCACTGGGAAATCATTTTAAGCCAAGTATTTGAAAAGAAGGGTGTGTTCATATTCATACGTGAATTTGACTCCTACCTCTGTCCATTACTACTTGTGTGAATTTGGACAAGTTACTTATCCTATCTGTGCCCTGTGTTCTTCATCTGTACAGTGGCCCTCACCTTTTACTGCTGTTATGAGGATTAAAAGAGATAATGCCTTGAAGTGCCCCCAAAGGATGCCTGGGACACAGCCGGCACACAGTGGGGTAGTATTGATATTCAGCTCTGCATTCTCCAGACTGTGACCAAATGGTCATGATATATCAGGAGGGAAAAAGGACAAAGACCCAAGGGGAACTGAAAGGTTGGTGACAGAGAAGAAAGTGTGGGAGAAGAGGAACTGAAGAATTCTCTAGACCTAATCACAACTAGTGGTAAATGGGAGATATAGACAGAAACACTCTAGGTTTTGAAATTGGACTTCAGAGCCATCTTACCTTTTTTAACAACCCTTTAAAATACAGAGTCATCCATTAACAGCATCCTTTGCTCTTTTGTGCTGATAAATTTTCTGTGTCTCTGCTTTGAATTGGGCTCTCTTCTTGGAATATCCAGTACCCGGTTGTTCTCTGAACTGCAAGAAGAATTATCATAGCAAACGCACGTGAATCAGAGCAAACTCACCACCAGGCCCTTCCAATCCATCCTCTGCCTGTGACTCCCATGTCATCTCACCCCTTCTGGCCTTGTACTCCACACTCTCACAGCACCACTGAATGATCTGTAGTTTCTGTTCTTTCTTCCTACACACTGAGTACATTTTCTAAACTGCACTTTTGCCGCTCAATGTCCTCTTCCCACCCTGCTTGCCCATTCTGGCCCTGGTGACCCCTGCTGCCACTTTCCTTTACTAGGAGGCCTTCTCTGATGCCTCTGACTGGGAGAGGTACCCCTCCCCTCATAGCATGCCCTCCACATGTCGCCTTAGATTTCCCGGGTCCTCCTGTTGGCTCTGAGCTCTTAGCATCCATTGTGTTCAGCGCCTGGCTTAGAGAAGGCTCTCACACTGAGTGAACCCTTTGCTCCATGCAAACCAGCTTACCCTCAGTCCCTGGGCTTATCATTTTCATGGAGGTAAGTTCCCTTCATTTTCAGAATTGTTGCAGCTTTTGTTCTGTGTATTATGTGCCTCTTTGTTTCCTGTTTATTTCACTATCTGTTAAGCCTTCTTCAAAAACCAAATATTTGGGAGAAAGACATACCTTATACGTCTCTTTGTCCTGATAACTTTAATGTCCAATTCATGGAGGTGCTTGATAAATAGTTATCAATGATGAAGAGACCAGTTTCTGTCTTTGTTCTGGTTCCTGCCCTCCACACACAAAATCCCACTCATCTTCAAGGTCATCTTCCACAGATCCCTGCAGGGTTTACTGCTTTTATTTTTCCCTGGAACACTTAATCATTCACTTTCATTTACTTTTATTTAATTGCACTATGTGTGTACATCTTATATGTCATGCAAGTTGTTGTTGTTGTTTGGGTTTTTTGTTTGTTTTTGTTTTGTTTTGTTGGTAACAAAATTGGATCTCATCTTTTGTAACACTTCCCTCCCCTACTAGGTAAACTCGTCTTCCTTGTTAACCTCATCAGAAGGAGGTGAGCAGGAAAGGAAATTTCATAAAAGCATGTGAATGCCTCGTGTGTACATGTTTCTGAGAATGTGATGTGTAGGTTTGGTTGGTTTGGGAATAATGACACAGAGAAACTGTAAAGGATTTTTACAGAACTATATTTAAGGAATATTTGCTTCAATAATTTTTGTATTCATTATCTTAATGAAAATACTGAAAACACTTAAGAAAAGTGGGATGAAATTGGCAAAAGTAAGAAAGAAAAAACATGAGTTTGGCTGGAGAAGGCACGGACACGTGGTGGTCACCACTGGGCTATGGCATTAAACAATCTGGGTCCGTTCTTGCTCCCCCATTCATGGTGGGTCTTGGGCAAGTAATGTAAAAGGACCCTTAGTTGCTTTTCTTGTACAACAGGATGGAGTACCTACCACATAGAATTATTATAACAATTAAATGAGGTAGGGCATGCAGAACACTAACTCAAGGCCTGGGACATTTAGCTATTGAGGATGATAATAAGGTTACAAGCTAAGCATAAAGATGCAAGAGGCTGAAGGGTAGGATAGCCTTGGTTGGTAATTAAGGAGGCAGGAGGCTTTTCATGGGGTTTGAGAAAGGGCATGAATGAAACGGGAGGCAATGGAGAAAAAAGATGCGTAAAAAAGTGAAGAGCTACCCATGAAAGAAGGAAGCACCCGGGGGGTGAAAAATTAAGGGAAAGCAATAATGATTGGAAAAGTTAAAGACAAGGCTTATTAGAAAGGAGTATAAAGACAACAGGAAGATGTAATAAACTACGGTATGGGAAAATACCTGACATACCCTGAACCACATTGCTACTCATTCATAAACGTTGAGGGTGCTTTGTCCTTTGTCAAAAAACACAGAAACCAGCTGATCCACCGTGAGGTAATCCAGCATGGGCAGTGCCGTCATGTTGCTATGGAGACTATGTTCAGAGAATCAGAGATGGAAGAGATCTGAAAGGTTATTTAATAAGTTGCCTGACTCCACCCTCTTACTCCAAATCTGTGTTCAGTGTATATATAATAAATATTTCCTGTCCAGCAATTTGGTCATGAATACGCAAAGAAATGCCATGTGGACAACCCCTCAAAGTTTTCATATCCCGCACAAAGACTATTTTTTTACATAGTTTATTGTCAAGTTGGTTTCCATATAATACCCGGTGCTCATCCCCACAAGTGCCTTCCTCCATGCCCATCACCCCTCTTCTCCTCCCCCAAGCCCTCAGTTTGTTCTCAGCATTCAAGAGTGTCTCATGATTTGCCTCCCTCCCTCTCCCCAACTATTTTTCCCTTTCTTCTCCCTTGAGTTCCTCCCAATCCTCCTGTACATGCAAACATATGGTATCTGTCCGTCTCTGCCTGACTTAATTTCGCTCAGCATAACACCCTCAAGGTCCATCCATGTTGCTACACATGGCCACATTTCATTCTTTCTCATTGCCATGTAGTATTCCATCGTATAGATAAACCACATCCTCTTGATCCATTCGTCAATTGATGGACTCTTAAGCTCTTTCCATGTTCTGGCTATTGTTGAGAGTGCTGCTATGAACATTGGGGTATATGTGCCCCTATGCATCAGCACTCCTGTATCCCTTGGGTAAGTTCCTAGCAGTGCTATTGCTGGGTCATAGGGGAGTTCCATTGTTAAATTTTTGAGGAATCTCCACACTGTTTTCCAGGGGGGCTGTACCAGTTTACATTCCCACCAACGGTGTAGGAGGGTGCCCATTTCTCCACGTCCTCGCCAGCATCTAGAGTCCTCTGATTCAAATCCCAAACAAAGACTATTATCATCTCTCCAAAAATCTGTGGTACCACTCCCTTCCTGCCTTGTGTAATGGTGCTAATTGCCTAAACTCTAGACTAGAAAAGGTGTCTCCCTCTTCTATCTCTCCTTTGCTCTCACATTTTGGCATCCAATTAATTGTCTATTTAGTAACTTGTATTCATCTTCTTTTTCTCTAACACATTTGTCCTGGAAGAGACCTCATTTTACAGAGATTCAAAGTGGTCTAGTGACTTAACCAAAGTCACACAGGCAGTCACTGGGTCAGTCAGACAAATAAGTGGAGCCTATGGGTCAATCAGGTTTGGGGTTTGTTTTTTTTTAATGCCTGATGTTTGAGGTGCATAAAGATACCTGCACAACAAAACCTAAGCCTCAGGATCTCCAAGGACAAGCTCATGCTTTTAACTTGTACCTCTCAGCAAATGACTGGCAGATGTAGCATCCATCCTAAACCCTTTTCTAAACTCTTTCACATTTCCTGCTGGATGTCTTCAACTGAATGTGCCAATTAAAACTCAATATGCCTGTATGGAAATTCTTCATTTTCCTCCTTCTCACTCAGAAAGGCAGAGGGTAGTGATGAACTAGGATCTTGATTTTAATCTCACCTCTTCCATTTATGAAGTCAACCCCCCGAAGCCTCAGTCTCCTTAGTCATAAAATGGGAATGACAGTAGTATTTATTTAATGGAACTATTGGGAGGAGAGACGTAATAATCATATTCGACACTTAGCATAGTGCCCTTCATGCAGCAATCACTCAACAATATTGCTAAAATCTTCTGGTGAGAGAGCTCAACATTATCTTCAAGACTTCTTTCTTTCTCCTCAGATCCAGGCTGTTGGGGAGTTCTGATCACTCCCCTCATAGGGTATCACTTGCATTCAGCTGCTCCTATTGATTCTTACTGTCAGAGAAGAGAGAATCGTGGCTGATAGTTTATCGGCCTACAAGTAATCATACCTTGACTGCCACAAAAATAACTTCTTCCCCATCCATTTTTCCCCTCCCTTCCTCTAATTAGCACTCAGATTGCTCCGGTGGAAATCATACGGATGGCATTTCATGTGAATAGCTCACCCTGTGGCACAGTAATGACTCTGCACGTGAGCGAATGAGTCAGGTCAGCTGTTCTGCAAGTTTTCTTCCATCTCAGCACTGACATCCACATTTAATTTGTTGCCTTATATAACACGGTCTGGTCTCCTCCTTTCAGCTCCAAATAAATAAAAAGATACATTGCCAGTAAAAACTAGTTAGTGGAACCTGCTTTGCCCAACTCCTCGTTGCAAGTCAATTGTTTCCTTATAGTTTATGTACATACAAGGAGACTGCTGGTATCTAAGATGCGAGGCATTCAGAAAATTGTCCAGGCAATGGATTCACAGTATCTAGAATCTCCACGATTCAGTTTTCCACAAATGTTCTGTTAGGGAAAATGCTCACAGATCAGCAACTGTGTACTTTTGTTGGCAGCACAAACACTGCTGATGTGCACAATTCCAAATTGCAAGCAGTTTCCCAGTGGAAACAATGAAAACAGAATCACAGCACTAAACTGTTGGCAGGAAATTTTAGAGATAACTTAATCTCCCCCTTTGTTTTGGACATGATCCTGCTTTCAACTCTTTTGAATAGATAAAAATCCATGCTACTTTAATATGTCTTCATCACTACGTGCCTTCATATATGCCTATCCTTCGAAGTAGGGAGTCATTTCTTCTGTCTGGAGAAGACAGTATGGTTGCCTCACCGAGAGCCATTGCTCACTTTCTCCTGTCTTGTTAAGAACCAATTTGAAGGGGTTGTCTATCCTTTCCCTATTTGTCAGGATTAAATTCTGATCAGTCTGAGCTTGCCAGTGATTGGTTTGTAAGGGGCCAGTGACCCAGTTCTATGCAATAAAATGCAGTGAGATGTCAGCTAGAGGGAGTTTCTGGGTAAGGTTTCCTTGCTCCTAAAAGGAGACTAATAGGAAAAGCAGTCCTTATTTCTGGCTGGGCATGATACTTGAGCTGTGGAAGCTCCCTTGCATCCATGAAGGGACCCAGCCAAAGACACTGATGATGGGAGAAGAGAGGTCTGGGAAGAACCTGGGTTTGATAATATTACTGAGCCACTGAATCAGTTGGCTTACAGCTAAACTACCCAGATTTCTTGCTATATGAGATAGTATGTTTTCCTATTGTTTACACTGATGACTATAAATTGGTGTTTTTGGTGTCCAGAATTTTACTGAGGACAGACATTCAAATCTCTATATTTGTATAAAAGTCATCCCAGAATATGGGACAACGTTTATATGAAGCATTCAGAAAAAGGAATGGTAAACAGTAGGGTCTACTTTGGACTTCCCAAGACCAAGTGGGCCAAACTGAAAAAAAAATTTTTCTTGATGGAATTAGTAGATTACATATCAGAGAAAGTCATGCCCATCAAATACTTGGTTTCAACAAACAGTAGATAAAATTGCTTATAATATTTTGATCAACAAGATGGGAAAATGTTGGGGGAAGACACAGATGTTGAAGAAAGACAGGATACTAGAGGAAGACAAAACTAGTCAGTAGGTCATGGCAATTTAAAGGTGCTGTGACAGGGGTACCTGGCTGGCTCAGTAGGAAGAGCATGTGACTCTTGATCTCAGGTCGTGAGTTTGAGCCGCGCATTGGGTATAGAGATTACAAAACAAGCAAGCAAATAAACTTTTAAAAAGTAAAACTACTGTGATAGATAACAAATCGGTGATGATACAGGCAATCAACGTGGAGGAGGTTGACAAGTGTCTAATACAAATGGCAGGGCATACTAAAAGATGGACAGTGTGTGGGAATCAGGTACAAGTGATAATTGGAAACCTGAGTAGGCAAGAGCCAGCACCACTGGAAAATTGACAGGTTACAGGGTCAGGGTTCCCATTTTTGTATTGGAGCTTGAGACGGGGGTGGGGTGGGGGGAGTGTATCTTTGTATAGGGATTTAGGGGCAAGTAGATGAAAAGATCCCAAGTTTAACTATTTTTTTAAAAATAGAATGGCTCCACTTATAGGATAATAGGAATTAAAAAGCAGCTTATCAAGGCAGTAATTTAAGAATAGGCCTCATGGCAGAAGCCTAGTTGTTACACCCTGAGTGAGGGGCCAGTACTAGGAGAAAACATGACCCATGCTGAGTTCTAGAGTTCTGGTCTGGAGACCTTCAAATTCCTAAGATTGTTCCTACACTTATGGAGAGGCCAAGCCCACAGAAAGAAGTCAAGTGAGTCTATCAAGCCTCATCTATAGAGAGAGTAGGGATACAATGGGAAGGAATCAGGAAGTTGCTTTATCCCAAACATTGCTGATTGATCAATGGATTCATATTGGCTTTGTGTGAAATCTCTTAACTGTTTATCTGAGAACTTTCTCCATGACCCTGATCTATTCAAATATTTTTATTATGAAATTAAATGAAAACAAAGAAGATAATTTGTGGAAATCATCTTCCACAAATCAAATTTGTGGACAATACAAAGTTAGGGAAAAGTACTAATACATTGGACTCAATAATCAAAAACTTGAGCGTAGTTAAACCTGCATCTGGTTTAGCAACTCATAATGTGGCTTTTTCCAACTTCTTTATAAAATACTTACAGAGACAAAAGAAAATTTGAAAAGTCATAATATGGTATACTGGGCCCATATACAAGGACTGCCTCATTGTGAGTACCCAGAGGAAGTTCCATGAGTTATGAGGTCAAAAGAAAGTAAATGAAGGAGGGAAGTGGCAAATATCATGTGCTCATGTGGGGAGCCAAGTTGCTTGAAAGGGTTTGTCTTGCCTCTCCTTCTGGTTTTGGATCAGAAGCCCCAGATCAGTTCCAACCAGAAATATAGACCATTGTAGGGCTTTTGCTCTGTGTGTGTGTGGCAGAGTTCAAATTTTTATACTCTCCATATGGTTAGCCATTTTCTCCACACCATTTACCAAACAATTTATCTTCTCCCTATTAAGTTTTGATACTTCCCCTTTCATAGATCAAGATCCTGGGGTCTGTTTCTAGACTCTATTCTGTTCCATTGTTTTATGATCTGTTCCTGGGCCATTACTAAATTGCATGTTAATTACCTTGGTCTTATAATATATTTTAATATATGGTAGGGGAATTTCCCTTTCCCCCAACTCTGCTCTTTTCTTCTGGGAAAAAAGTCTTTAATTTTTTTTTTCATGTAAATTGAGCAAATACCCTCTAACCCCAAATTTTATTGAGATTTTGGAGGGAATGATATTAAAATCATAGATCAGTTTGGAGAGAATTAGAATCTTTATAATGGTTAGGTTTCCCCACATGATCATGCCTTCTATTTACATTTATTTTGTAACTATTTCAGTGATGTGCTCTCCATGTATGCTCCATAGCCCAACTGCATGAGCCTCGCCTGTGAGGTTCTGAAATGCCAACTCTTAGGCCCTGCCCACAAACTAGAGAATCAAAATCTGCTTTTTAAACAAGATCCCCAGGTGATTTACATGCATATTAAAGTCTTAAAAATAGTGCTTTGAGGAATGCCTGGGTGGCTTAGTCGGTTAAGCATCTGATTCTTGGTTCTTGGTTTTGACTCAGGTCATGATCCCGCAGTTTGTAAATTGAAGCCCCACCTTGGGGCTCTGCACTGACAGCATAGAGCCTGCTTGTCAAACTCCCCCCCCCCCCCCCGCCCCTTCACTGCTCATGCTCCTTCTCTTTCTCTCCCCAAATAAATAAATAAACTTAAAAAAAATTTTTAAATGGTACTTTTGTAGAAAGTACCTTTTAAAGATTTCTCCAAAATTTTGTGCCTATTTGTTGGATTAGTTCCTACCTTAATACAGTCAGAAAGATAGCAAGACCTTTTGCTGAGCTCCATTAACAATTTTCAGTAGTTTTTCTATCTAACCTCTTTTCAGTTTTCTGTGAATATTTATATCATCTG
The DNA here is from genome assembly GCF_003009895.1 of Hyaena hyaena. NCBI lineage: Eukaryota > Metazoa > Chordata > Mammalia > Carnivora > Hyaenidae > Hyaena > Hyaena hyaena. The sequence goes on along the minus strand of NW_024080745.1, from coordinate 405,467 downwards.
TACATAAGGACAACTAAGTCTCTTGACTGTCTGACCTTTCTGTCTTTATATTTTTCTCTTTCTCTTTCTCTTGATTTATTTTATTGGCCAAGACTTGTAATATCACATGTAAAGTAAGGGTGAGAAAAGGCACACTAGTTTTATTCTCAACCCTAAAGGAAATGCTTCTAATATTTCTTCCATAAATATTAAATTTGCTGCTGAGTTTTACTGGATAGACTTATCAGGTTATGGAACTTTTTCTCTATTCCTAGTTTTCTAGACAGCCTTTTTCAAAATTTCACAATTGATTTAAATATTATTTTCTGCAGGTATAAGAGAAAAGCGTGTGATTTTTGTCCTTTGTTCCATTAACGTGAATCACATTGCTATTTCTGTCTTAGAACCATCCTTACATTCTTGGGATAAATCATACATGGTTGTAATTCACCCTTCAAAACTCTCTCTTTTATTAGGTCATGTAGAATAAGGCATGCCGCTTTTCATATTAATTAAATTATAGGAGTAAAAGTGCAACTGAACTTAATTTTGCTGAAAAAGTATGTTCTCATTCTCTGCCTCTTTCATCAAAAGAACATGGGCCAAGACAGACACATAAAACTTCTCATGGAGATAACTTGCTCTTGTTTGTGAACTCAGTAAACACTTGGAATAAAAGAATGAATATAATTGTTGCCTTTTTTCCCCCATGGTTTTTTGGCTTAATAACCTGGATAAACTTTGAACTTAATCTATGGTCTAATGTCCTCACCCGTCACTCGCATGCAGCTAATTCCACCATATGACAGAGTGGTTACCTTGTGGTCAAGTTCCTCTTTCTCTCTTCGTATCAAAAGATGATTCCTGTAACTTCAATGACCAATTCCATGTAGGTGCACAAGAGACCGAGGCACAGCCATTTTATATACTGTTCCTACAAGATCATTGTAGCTAAAATTTCTGATTAATAAAGCCCAGTGTGCATTATAGTTATGTTGTATGGAGTGGACTGTGGTCTCCTGATGTGTAACACACCAGGCCAGGGTAGTCTGTTCTCTTGCTGCAGAGCATCTGAGCAAGGTGCTTGAAATCAGGCATCCATGGGTCCTTCTCTGTTGACTGATTGTGACAGTGCTTCTCCTCTATTCCCAGTTTATGAGTATTTGCTTGGAGCCGGGATTCTTTCAAGAATCCACTAGAAACTCTTTCCAGAAAAAAATGAAAAAAAGAGAAAAGAGGCACATTACTTCCAGAAGTTCACAGCCATGATTTCAAAGCCATGGTTTGAGTAGGGGGTCTGTGGTCTATAAGGTTAAAAGCTCCTGGGATAGAGCCAGAAGAGGGGAAAGGGGGAAAAAAAAAAAAGGCTGGAAACATCACAGTGTGGTTGACTTGACTTTCAAAAGAGTCACTCAAAGGAAATGCTCGTTTTCTTGACAGTTCCAGTGTTGTAGGCAAGCAGTTCAGGTACCAGCTAAACCGAGTAGCAGCTTGCCAGGAACTGTGTGTGGTATGGTGGAGTATAAGGAGTGCAGAGTTGCACATGATCTTATCAGGCCTAAGCCCTTTGAGAAATTGTGTTAATAGCCAAAAACACCCATAACCTTTTGCAGATTTACTTTTGTGCAAGCTTCTAGAGTATAGTCATCATGAAGTACTCCTGGAAGGCTGGCCAAAGGCAGTGGATGACACTCAGAGCCTTCCCAGAACTGGGTATTGATTCTACACCAGTTTCCTGACCATTTGTTACATCCCAGGCTATGGATACATTCTTGCATCTGCTCATCCATACGGTCATTCATTTACAAATATTTAATTGATACCACCATAAATCCAACCAGGCCCATTCATGGTGTATTTTCATTGGCTCCTTTGCCAGGAAATGTACAATGAAAAAGATACCCTTTCGGGTGAAGATTATTTGAAGAAAAAGGAGTATTATTTTCATTTCACTGCCACCGTGTAAGTCTTCATGCAGAGGAGGAGACGAGTCCTGGAGCAGAGCAGGATGGAGAGGGAGAACAAGGTAGGATGAAAGATCTGGCAATTGATTTTTATGTCTGACATGCATTGTGGTGGGAGGAATAAAATGAAAAGAACATAGTGATTTTACACCTGATCCTAAGCTTAGATTTTAGATATTGAAGACTTGTTTACATTTTTTTTTTTCTAAATTTATTTCTAGGAGAGAGAGAGAGAGAGAGAGAGACAGCGTGAGCAGGGGAGGGTCAGAGAGAGAGGGAGTTACAGACTCTGAAATTGGCTCCAGGCTCTGAGCTGGCAGTCAGCACAGAGCCCGACGCGGGGCTCGAACCCACGAACTGTGAGATCATGACCTAAGCGAAAGTCGGAAGCTTAACCGACTAAGCCACCGAGGCGCCCCGACTTGTTTACATTTTTAAATGAAACCAAAAAAACATACAAGCAGAAAAGGGCACATCTTTCATTTTGGGAAAAATAATAGAAATGCCAAAACATATGCCCTCAATTCAATTTTAATAAAGCAAATTATACTTTAATCAAATCAATTTGTTGCTTCAAAGATATGAAATAATTAAAGCCATTGAATGGGATATCCTACTATTTATAACGTAACGATTTATACTTTAAATTAACTTCAGGACATGTGGTTATTTTATTTGGAGTCTGAAGAGTTTGCCTACCTTGGATCCAGAATAAAGCACTGCTAGAAACCACAGTTGATTACATAATAGAAAATCCCAGCAAGGTACAACTCTGATCCTTACTTTCATTTAGCCTTGATTTATTTATTTGTCTTTAAATTAAAACCACATCATTCTTAAATTAAGACTTTTTTTTTTTCATTTTGGAAAGCTATTAGGAATAGCTTTTTCAGAACCAAAATAGGAAGGTCCGACCTTTTTCTCATTCTCTAGAACCTTTAAAAATGTAAAAGTGAGATATTATAGTCTCAATTAAGCTACTAATTGTTACCAGTTGCTAAACTGTAATACTGTTTATGTTGAATTTCTGCAACCATGGGAAGTCCTGACAAGAACAGTTTTTATGTAAGGGGAAAAAAAGTATATATTGGAAATGGGGGTATAGATTAGAACAATACTATATCATTCTCCTTGACCTGTTCTGTCTGATACTGTAGGCACCTGCTATATGTGGCTACTGAGTGCTTGAAATATAGTGTTGAGAAAGAAAAATCATCTTCAACCCCTTATGCTCAGTGACTGGGGATCTGAAAAATAAATGAACTAGAGACAAGTTAGCAGGATAAAAAGCAATAGAATTTGTTTTATGGTTTATGGGCCCAGGAGTTCCCAAAAAGGAAGTGAAATTCAAAGAAATGGTTCATATACCATTTTAACAAAGGAAAGGGGGTTTGGACTTGAAGGGACAATGAGTCACGGAGAAATGGCAAGGAAATATGTGGGGGAACTAGTGGAAGATAAGGGTTATCTTCGTAAGACCTACTGTTGTGAATTCATCTCCATATCTCTAGTAATAACAGTGTCTCTTCCCTCCCTGGCACAGAGAGGTGTCCGTCTTTGCAAACGGAAATGCGTACCCTTGCTTTTAGGCAGATAAAGGAGAACAGAGAACTCTTCCTGCATCTATTGATTCCCAACAGCCCTTAGTTCAAAAAATCGCTACGCCGAAGTGGCATATTTGGGGGTAGCACGTCCTGATTCCCTTCAGTAGCACATCTGAATCCAGATGTGCCATAAATGTAAAATACACTGCCAGAGATGTGGCATGAAGAGAAAGAGAATGTAAAATAGCTCGTTAATAATTTTTATATTGATGACCTGCTTAAATGATAATATTTTTATACGCTTGGCTAAATGAAATGTATTATTAAATTAATAATTTACTTTCATCTGTTTCTATTTGTTTTAATGTGGCTACTACCACAACACTTAAAATGACATGTGCTTTGCATTATATTACTGTGAGACAGTGCTGTCCTAGACACTAAGTGACTCAAGTGGAGGGTGTACTTAGATTTTAAGAGAGTGGCCGTTACTGCCAGACGGACAGCAGATGTTAGCTTATTTCCTAGAATGACAGCAATTTATACTCACTGAAACAATGGGAAGACCTCCTAGGATGTTTAGAACAGCAGAGAGCATTTTTTGTGTTTGTTGTTTTAGACTTGCAGTGACAAATGAGTAGTCTCTTTGGGGTGACACTTCCCATGTCCACTTCAAAGACAGCCCTCCGTTCTTTAGAACATCAGACAAGGACAATAAGTCCTGAGTTGAATGGTAGGGATGAAATCAAGTTAAACAGGAGGAGGATCTGATGAAATAAAAGTTAATTTAAGGGCCCTTCCCGGGTGGCCAACTTTCATACGAAGAATGTGACCATTTATACCAACATAACACAGCAAACGTGATCTCCCAGGTGACATCAGCCTGAGACAGAGTGAGGGCACAAGATAATGGTGATGAAAAGAAAACTATTATTTTGTACAGGCCCCCATCATGGCCAAGTCCTGGAATTTGGGGGAGTCTTTCTCGATGGCTCAAGAGAGCCATGGCGATGGCTGTGAATGAAACCCCAGGAGTCTTTTTGCCCCACATTTTCTCTTGGCTCCTTGATTCTGAAGTGGCTCCCAATCGTTTCCAGGGATTTTTGGGACCAGATACCAATGACCTGTGACCTCGACTTCTGCACCTGCTCACAGGACATTTGTGGCACTGATGTCACCCGCCATAGTTCTGCCCTCAGCAAACCTTGACAGCGTCTGTGTTCCCCAGGGCCCACAATCCTGAGCCTACCACAGCTCACCCCTCTGCACAAGAAACTAAAAGCTTTCTAGTTTCTTCCCTTCCCTCTTTCCTGTGGGGAACACTGACCTTGGACTTAATTAGCTTGGGCCTGGGCCACGGGCCTGATCCTACTCTCAGTCTTTGTCCATCTTATGCTTATGTTTGGACAATGTTGAATTTTACCTGAGGGTTAAGAAGGACCCTCACCCTTTTGTGTCAGGAAAACGGTTTATGCAAGAACACCCCTCCCCACATGATTTACATAAGACTCCTGAAGCTCCCCCTTGCTTACCTATCACAAGGTCAGACATAGATCCCCCAAATTCTTACTCTTTGCCTCAGAAATGATTAGTTGAGCTTGTCCCCACTGATCAATCAGGACAAAGTGTTTGTCATCCAAACTTTGGTTAAGCTTCTTTCCCATCCCAGGTCCCTGGATTTTGGCCCACCCTCAGCAATAGCCAGCAGGCAGCCCTTTCTTGAGGGCAACCTCCTTAAACTAGGCTGGCCTCAGGGTGAGACATTCTCTGACCGGCTATCCTTCCCTTACCCCTCCCTTCCCCACACCCAGCTCCTGTTTACCCTTCTCCCAGTAAGAAAGAAACCCTTTGAGACAAACTCTTGAGACACTAGCAGACCTTATGGTCAGAACTTTCTCCCTATTGCCATAGTCCCTGCCTTCCCCTTTGTAATAATCCTTTTGAATAAAGCCTCTCCTTCCCGAACCCGAATTTGTTTTTTATTTGCCAGTTTTTACAGGCAGAGGAAGGATACCTCAGAGGAGGCCCAGCCCTGGGCTGACTCCCTTCAGAAACCAATGGTTATGTGCCTTTGTTTACCTCCTATTAAGTTGGATCGATGTATTGTGATTAAGAAATAAGGATTTTGCTACATTTGCATACGTTAAAAGGACTTCATACATATAACTCATCAGCAGCACGTGTCCGTAGCTAAGAATGGTACAGTCAGGAAATCCTGGGCTCTGGGAAACTTGCCTGTCACCTGCCACAGCTGTGCAGCATGGTAACGTCACCTTCCCTGGCCTTATTTTTACCCCACTACCAGAGGTAACCAAATGGCAGTCCCTGGGCCAGATTCAGCCTCAGATTTCCTTTATCTGGTCCATATAGTATTGGAAATATTTCTTTTAATTAGTTATCACCATTTATTTAAAAATCAGGAAACTCCTATAAATCTTCTAGCTTCTCTCGAAAAATAGCAGCTGGAAACATTTGCATCTCTCCAAAGGGCAACAAGTCTTCTTACCCCACCTGCCTCTTCTCTCATTTGCATTCCCAGCCTGGTCTGTGGCCTTGAATTGTTAACCCTCATCATGGCATGGAGCAAACAATACTACTGTCATTTAGTTGTTTTGAGGTCAAAATAAGATAGAGCATAATGTGTCTCCCAGTAAGGCCTTGGTAGTTGGTGCCTCTCCATCCTTACTTGCTGGTATTTAGGCTTGTGGGCCTGCATTGGCTTTTCAGCATTTAAACAGATTTTCTACTTTGAATACACGGCTAATGACTAAGAATAACCACAAAAGAGAGGTGAGAAGCACACCTGAGATGAAGCAAATCCTTAGGGGAAAAGAAGCTGACTTCAGACTCTTGAAAATGTGTTTGAAACTTTTTTTTTTTAAGATTTAAATCTTGGACTGCAGTTATGTCTTCCAAATGAATCATTTAATCAATGAGATTGTTCATTGGTAGAATAGATGTTTTCCCTACACTGTGCCAAAAATCTGATTTGATTGAATTTGCAATTAAATTGTGGGAGGTGGCTGATTGTTTTTGCAAACTCATTCCCTGGCCTTTATTGATTTGGCTTAAAGTTTAGCCATTGAATATTACAGTAAAGCGACTAATCCACCTTGAACTGACAAAAGCAAGGACAGTCACCAACTGAAAAGACCATACCTAATAAGATGCGTCACAACTCTCACTCAGCTTTGAGTCCAGCTTTTCCTTGAAAATTTGCATCTGCTCAGTGGAATATGAAGCCTAACATCTCTGTCTTGACTTTGGCTCTGGGCATCAACGTTGCTCATCTAGAGGGCTGAAGAGTTTTCGCAAGAACTCACTTGAAGTTTCCGTTTCCTTCCCTGGAGATTTCTTTGCAGATCCAAACCTTGAAGAGACTTCTCTCTGGGCTCACTTGTGTTTCCTACTAAGCCTACTGTGACCAAAGTATTTCAAAATTCTCAAGTGGTTCTTTTCCCCCTAATGCTTGCTGAGCACTGAAACCAGAGTCAGTTTCAAGAATGATGTACTTAGTTAACCAGCCGTCAGAAGAACACCACCCCTCCCCCGCCCCCACCATTCCCAGAGTCTACAGACACCTCACGCCAGGCCTTAAAGGCCCCATTTCCAGGCCTGAGGTGCAGCGCGGAATTTGGCAGAGGTCTGCCGCCCTGGCCTCCTGGACTTGCTCCTTCTTCCAGCCTCAGGTTTCTCTTACAATACATATAATATTCTCTTCTAGATGCTTCTCCTGGCCTCGCTTCTCTTCTTTGCTTTTGAAAAATGATGCCACTTCTTTTTCCCAGGGGAGGTCTTGCGATGCTTCTGGCATTTTCACAGATTTGCTTTCCTTCTTTTCTTAAAGCTTTGGTTATGAAGCAGAATGTGGCAAATTTAAGTGTTTCACCAGCTCTTACTAAGCTGCTTTCTCTGCTTGCTCTGCAAACTCTCCAGGACCCAGTGAGAGTTTAGGCACTAACTTTGATTTTTTGAAGCGAACTTGCACCCTCTATGGGCCAATCCTTTCATAAGCATGAGAAACCACATCTCACAATGCAGTGTTGTTTCTGATGCCTCAAGCAAAAAAATTGCCTTTGTCAAAATTATCCGTGAAAATCCCTGAAATTATCAGCCAGCACGAAAGCCAAAAAAAATTGGTTCTTTTGTTTTTCTTTCAGCTTAGTGGCTGCTTCCCTTTATCTGGAGCAGCGACACTTCAATAGGGGAAGAAAAATGAGGTTAAATAAAGAGATAAGTCTCTTTCTCCACCCCTCTTTTTGTCTTTCCTGCCCCCAGTTTATTTTGAGAAGCTCATGCTCCTTGGTTCCCATGGCAGTATATTCACTCGGCAATATTTTTGCCGTCTACTAGGTGCTAATCACCTTTACGGGTTGGAGCACAGAGTGATCCCTGCTTTCATGGAGCTTACACTCCAATAATGAGAGGAGTAAGGTTGACGTGGAGGCTTGAAAAGAGGTGCTTCCTTCAGAGTGATAAGGCCTCTGACCTTGCTGTTTGCCTGCCTTCGTGGCATTTCCCTCCTGTGGTGGCTCTCATCACCCTTTTTTTGTCTGCTGACACTGCTTCTGCCTTTTCTCTGCTGCCTCCATAGCTGTGGGAGCATCTTTCACACCCAGGCTTGAGCCGGGCAAGACTTCCTCAGTCAGTGGCTGCCTGAAGAGGCAGTAATGACCACTCATAAATCTGGGGGAGTATTAAACATCCCACTGGAAGATTTTGACCAGTGAGAGGCAAAAAAAAAAAAAAAAGAAAGAAAGAAAGAAAGAAAGAAATTGCTGCTCCCGAAATTCCTCTCCTCTCTTACTTACCCTGCTCGCGTTCCAATGCCTTGCCTACATTGCCTTCACCTGGTAGCTTGTTAGAAATGCAGCAGACCTATGGAATCGAGCCTGTATTTTAACAAATCCCGGGGGGGGGGGCGGGGGGGGGCAGGGGAGGGTCATATGCACACCAACATTTGAAAAGCATTGCTATAATAAACATTAAAAAAATTTTTTTTAAATGGGGCACTTGGTTGGTCCAGTTGGTTAAGCTTCCGACTTCAGTGCAGGTCCTGATTTCGCAGTTCGTGGGTTCTACCCCAGCTCAGAGCCTGGAGCCTGCTTCGGATTCTGTGTCTCCCTCTCTCTACTCCTCCCCTGCTCATGCTTTGTCTCTCTTTGTCTCAAAAGTAAATAAACATTAAAAAAAAAGAAAAGAAAAGAAAAGAAAAGAAAAGCGTTGCTGTTAAGACATAGCTGTCCCGTAAACAAAAAAACCACCGGCATCTAGACACATTTTCCTAAACTACCGAAAACCAAGGATAAAGAGAAATGTCTAAGGCAGCCAGAGAAAGGAAACATTTTACAGGGGATCAAAGATAAGAATTACACCAGTCTCCTTGTCAGAAGCTATGCAAGCCAGAACACAGTAGAACGGCATCTTTAATGTACCGAGAGAACAAAACTGTCAAAAATATCTTTCAGAAATGAAAGATAAATAAAGACTTTTTCCAACAAACAAAAACCGAGGGAATGAATTATAAGCAGCCCTATGCTCCTAAGAAATCTTAAAAGATTTTCTTTAGAAAGAAGTGATATTATATCAGACAGAAACTTGGATCTGCACAGAGAAATAGTGCTAGAAATGAAATGAATATGAAAATTTCTTAAGTTCTATTTTCTCAAAAATGATAGTGGCTTACTAAAGCAAAATTGGTATCACCATAGAATTGTATACAGCACATGTAAAGTAATATATAGCAGAATGGTAGCACAGAAGAAGGGAGGCGTGAATTGAGTATATATTGTTATAGGATATAATATTATTTGAAGGTAGAGAGCAATTAATTAAAGATCAACCAAATTGACCTAAATGACTTTGTAAAACACTTTCAAAAGAGAATACAAACAGTGCCTTAACAATCATAACAGAAAGAAACCAGATATTGATAACAGAAAGATATCTGGAAAATCGTTAAATATTTGGAAATTAAACAACACACTCCTTTTTAAAAGGCTTTTTAAATTAAAAAAAAATTGTGTTTATCTCTCTATTTTTTAAATTTTAATTTCTTTTTTATTTAAAAAAATTTTAACATTTATTTTTATTTTTGAGAGACAGAGAGAGACAGAGCATGAGCAAGGAAGGGGCAGAGAGAGAAGGAGACACAAGATCTGAAGCAGGCTCCAGGCTCTGAGCTGTCAGCACAGAGCCCGATGCGGGGCTCAAACCCACAGACTGCAGGATCATGACCTGAGTCAAGGTCAGATGCTTAACTGACTGAGCCACCCAGGCGCCCCTTAAATTTTAATTTCAGTATAGTTAGCATACAGTGTTATATGAGTCCCAGGTTAAACAACATATTTCTAAATAACTGCAATAATAAGCCTGAGAAAGGAAATTACAAAATATTTTGAGTTACGAATGCTGACAAAAACTGAGGACTGATGGATGTGGGGGGGAGGGGGGATGGGCATGGAGGAGGGCACTTGTGGGGATGAGCACTGAGTGTTATGTGGAAACTAATTTGACAATAAACTATTTGTAAAAAAAAAATAAATAAATAAAGTTAACAAAAAAATGAAAAAAAATATTTTGAGTTAAATGAAAATGAAAAATGTTGGTGATATATAGTGAGTGTTATAGGGGAATGATTAAATTATAGATCCCACCCATTTTCCGGATACATGTGCACGTGCACGTGTGCACACACACACATACACCCCACCCCCTGTTGGTTTCTAGGTCACTACCTAGGTGTTTCTTTGTTGTAGAGAATCTAGGAAATAGGGTAAAGTTAAAAAAAAACCTAAAAAAATCCAAAAGGGCTTGGTTAATATCCACCATAGTGAACTGTGGCACAAATGAAGGAAAATGTCAAGTAGAGTGTTCTCTCTCTTTTTTTTAATTTACCTTATTTATTTATTTTATCATTATTATTATTTTTGTCAGGTAGAGTTTTCTGAAATAGAGAGAGAGAGAGCGTGGAAACATGAATGTGGGCGAAGCCACTGTAGAGCACATAAAAGAATTTGGTGATTAAAAAAAGGTGTCTGAAGTGTATTTCAAAGAGTTTTGATGTATATTAAAAGTATATCCCAACTTCAATATTTTATCAAAAGACTAAGCAAAGATTTAAATTTGGTTTGATATTATTTTTCTGAAACTGGCTGTTCCTTTGACTATGACTCTAAGACAGGACTTCATGAGGCCCCGTATGGCCAGAAAGAGGCCACCCTCCTGTCCTTCATCCGTTTTACGAAGGAGCACTTCTTTCTTTTACATTCTTCTCAGGTCTACAGATTGTTCTTTTGTAACTTACGTTCTTCCTGAATGCCTCTCTGGATATTCATTTGTTTCCTTTCTTTTACAAGGAAAAACCTTTGTAAGGAAGAGGCCTCGTGTACTCCCCTTCCCAGGGAGCAGTAAATCCCTCACGCCCTCTAGGAATGGCCCTTGACACTTCACACTTAATTTAAGAACATATAACCTTCCATTTTTATCGAGCATGTGGACGACCTGAGGATTTTGAAGTCCCACACAACTTCCCTTCCCCGACCCCAGCAAAGGATGAGCACATGACCCAAATGAACCCAGGAATCTGAATCCAGAACATGAAGGCACCTAGCTGGAAGGTGCATGGGGCTGAGTCATTTTTCTGGCAGCCCCTGCAATGTCCTATTCCAGGAATTCCTGGTACTGAGATCCTTGGAGCTGTCCTGGTCTGGTTCTTTCTGAGACTGGTTTTCTTTTTCCAAGTCTGCATTTTCTTGTATTATTCCAATCAGTTCTTTACTGCTTGAGTTAGCCAGCATCTGTTTCTGTTGTTCACAAGCGAGGGATCATAACTGAGACAAATGACAATGTGAGAATGGTACTGAGTGCTATGCCAGATTCTCTTGAATCGACCGTGCTTCTGTTGATGCAGGCTGTGTAGACTCAGTGTGTCCACGTATTCTGTTTTTGCCACATATTTGCTGTAACACCTTTTGATCCTAAGTGGACAAAGTGCTGGGACATCACTTATTCCTTGCTTGGTGCCAACACATTATTTTTGTTTTAAGTGCACATTTGTTCTTTATTGATTAGTCTATTGACACCCTATGAAACCATTTGGATCATAAAAGTAAATGGCATCCCTCAGTTATAAAATGGCCATTCAAATGATCCAGAATATTATATTAATTTCTTGACATTATCAGTGAAATGAAAGCACATCATTTAAAACACTTTCAAAAGGCTGTTGTGGTAGATCTGTACCTTATGTCATATTTCAGACTTCATCATTCTCCCTTCATTCTCAGTGGGGATCATGTTCACCCTTGCAGATGTATGGTTGCGTATCCTGAGCTTAAAAAGGTAACATGCTCAGACACATCAGAGAATTGACAAAAAAGGAAGCACAAGTGGTCGAGAAGCATAGGAACATGTGTTTAATTTCAGTAAGATCAAAGGTGTTTAATGCATCAGTCAGGACGGTTTAGGTAATGCTACTTCACCCCCAATCACAGTGGCTTGAAACAGCAAAGGTTTATTTTTTGCTCGTATTTTTCATGGTTTAGCTGGAGGCTTTGTTCCATGGAATTGATTACGTTGGCATGTCCATGTTAATCAGTTATTCCAAGCAGGCCAGTTTCTGGAAGGCTATTGCTGGTAACCAACAGCCCAATTGAAAGAGGGCTCTGTGGGGCCTTGTGCTGGAAATGAAATACTCAGTCCAGAGTGATATATATCATGTCTATTCACAACTCAGTGACCAGAGCAGGTCACCTAGCCTCAAAGGCCGTGCAGTTCAATCCTACTATGTGATCAGGGGGTGGAAAGTCAGAACTATCTGGTGTGCAGCATTAACAACACCAATATGTCACCAAAACGTAATGAACCATTATTTGTCAGCTGTCGGATTGGTAACTTTATAAAGATAAATAAGATCTGGTCTCTGCAAGTGTGTGGTAGCCAACACTCTCATACATTGGGAATGAAAGCTTGTACATCATTTCTAAGAGAAATTTGACAGTACACACACACACACACACACACACACACAGACTCACACACAGAGTATATATATACGTTACCTTATAATTCCCACTAGGAATTTAACCTAACGAGATATTCACAGTTGTAAAAAGACAGGTTTACAAAAACCTCCATTACAGCTTTGTGTGTAACAGCGGACAAATGGGAACAACCCGTAAATGCAACAGCATTGTGATGGCGGAAGAGCTAAGGCTACAGCTGCGCCACACATTGTGCTTACCAAGCATCTATAACTAAGCACCATCTCTATTTTCTATGGTGAAATGACAGAGAAGCCTATCCACATTCAGTCTAACTTCTCACGCTCTCTGCAAGTGGGAAGAAGCACCTCACAGTTCTTCCTGTCTACCCTTCGGTGATCACAGCCCCTTCAGGAGAGCCTGTATGTGTGCTATTAGGACTCCAATTAGGGCTGGCCTTCCACGGGTAACTGAGGCTATTTTATAGCTCAGCTGTTCCGCATCCACAGAAGCTATGCTCCATTTCCCTCGAGGCTTATTTCTGCTCAGGGCCAGGGAAGAGATGGAAGTACAAACTCCATTCCCAGAGTTCTTTTAGTTGAGTTTTTCTTCCCTCCTGCTCTCTAGGGATTAGCAGAACACTCTGATCCTCTCACTTTGATTCTTCCTCCCTCCCTCCCTCCCTTCTTTCCCTATTTCCTTTAAAGAAACACTGAATAGTTTTAAGTTTCAGGCACTGTACCCTGTACTAGTAAGATACTCTCTCTGCCCCCATGGAGCATTTTATCCATTAGGGAAAAGAAGAAAAAGAGGCAATTGCAATATGTCCCAGTGCTAGGCACCTCTGAGATCACCCAGATAATCCCTGCCTCCTGGTAATCATGCCCTTGTATAATCCCCACTCCTGAGTGTTGCCTGGATTCAGTGGTTTGCTTCTAACAAACAGAAAATATGGCAGAGCAGTGGGCTGTCCCTGCAGAGATTAGGTGATAAACAGACTGGCTTCAGTCATATGCTCCTCTCTGTCTCCCTCCATCCTCTCTCCCTCTCCCCCTGCTTTAGGGGAAGCCGCTGCACCTGCTTCAGCCCAGTGCCAAAGCCAGTGCCATTTGTCAGAAATAGAAGGCAATCATAAAAACAAACACGAGGAAAGCAAAACAATTATGCTCATCCTAATGAGAGGAGAGAGATTGCCCGCCCAAAGCTGTGAAGCTAAGACTCCTTGCTCCTTCCCTCTGGGGCACTCCTGAGAGGTGGTGAAACTTTACTAGGACCACACTGAAATTTTCTCTTTGATGTGATCAGGATTAAAGAGAACTGAAAAAGAAACCACATGATTCTATTTTAGTTACTGCCACATCCGTGCACTACTAACATTTACCTCTTGCTTGCGGCCCCCTGCACAGATCAGCCAAGACCGTCACCCATAGATACAGCTCAGGGCTTCTCAGCCGAGGAAAGCTGTATGGGTTTTTTTTTTTTTTTTATGTTTATTTATTTTGAGAAAGAGAGAGAGAGTGTGAGCAGGGGAGAGGCAGAGAGAGAGGGAGACACAGAATCTGAAGCAGGCTCCAGGCTCTGAGCTGTCAACACAGAGCCCTAATGGGGCTCGAACTCATGATTCACGAGATTGTGACCTGAGCTGAAGTGCCACGCTTAACCGAGTCACTCAGGTGCCCAGGAAAGCTTTTAAAGCCAGGCCCAAGGCAGTTATTCTGTACCTGGATGCATGGCGCACCGGTGTCCCATGAATTTTCATGCGGTGTTGCCAGATTTTGATCAATGTATAAAATAGATACCCTCCCTCTAGCTGAGGATACATATTTTTATATAGGTATGGAGGCTCAGCAAAGTGGGTTGGGTAGCCTCCTCTCCCTATTTAAGAAAAATGACCTTAAAAAAAAAGAAACCTCACCTTTCTGTGGGAACTGTAAATTGGAACACTGGTCAGGACTGTAACCCCACAAAGGCTACATCACAATAAAGGGTGGCCCAGCAAATAGTAAAATAACTCAAGAAAGCCTTTTCAGTTTCCCCAAACCTGCTTTTTAAAAATTATTCATGTTTTAATGCCTTTGAGCACACTGTCCAAACTTCTAGAATTCAAAGATGTACCTAATCCTTCCACTCTAGGGGTGAGACCCTCCACTAATAATCAAGTCAAATTTCAACATTCTTACAATAAGTGTTGTGTGCTTATGGGAACGAATCCTTCTTACTCATTTGTTCTGTCAAATGAATAAAACACAATAAGTAATTTTTGGGGGATAAAGTTCCTCTGAAATGCTTCTTCACATGCAACTGGATTTTTTTTCTCTCTCTCTAAGATCTATGACAAAAAAACACTTTGAACTTGTAAATGATTTTCTGACAACAGAAAATACCATGTCCTAACGGGACAATGTCTTTCCCTTCTCAGAATTTTGGAATATCCCTGATGTATTTTTAGACAAATGAGATCAAACAGCATGATCGTGCCCTGGAAATGCAGGGGTGGGGGAAGAGGAGGTGCAGGGCAGCAGTTGGGGGTACAGGTTCGTGCATAATAACAGAAGAAGGAGGTCCAGGGTTAGAGAATCATTATTTCTCCTCTGGTACAGAACTGGGCCATGTTTGGGTGCCTGCAGTGAGCTTGGCAGAAAGTCACTTGCTTCCTCGAGCTGTTGTTTAGCACAGGACTTTCTGTCTACATTACTGTCTTAGTGAATGGCCTATTTTGTACATTAAATGCCACAGTAGTTCCACATATCCAAATGAGAAGAAATATGCTGACCTAAAATATGAAAATCTATTGAGATAGCAGACTTATTTTCTTGCTGCAGTTCTAACAGCGACACTTGCCTAGCAACCCTGAAACAGTTTTAAATGATTACCTAACTTGGATTGAATTGTTTGAGTTCCAGACAGGAAAAAGCAAGGAGAAGGGACTGGAGAGGAGAGATTCAAGTAATGCTTTCTCTCTTAAGAAAAGATTTATGACTTCCCCATCCCTATTTTCTGGCCTCTAGGAAGGAGCTTTACAAAAGCGAAAGAAGTTCTATTTGCTTGCAAGTACAAATCAATACCAATTACATTTAATTGGGACATTAATAACTGAGGACAAATGACAGAGTGCCATGCTCTAGCCGGTCAGCCTCAGGGCATGCAGGACCTCAGTGTCTGGCTGGTGGGGAGCAAGTGGGGACTGGAATCAGGTTCAAGAACACCATTTGGCTATGGCTCTGACCCCCACAGATGCTGCCTGGTGGTCCAAGTTAATGTTCAAAGAGGAGGAATAAAAAATGTAATTGCATCCAATGCTGGCAACTAAGGGGGTTTGGTTGACAGGTGGAGCATGTCAGCAAAGGTCTCCATGCACAGGGGGATGCTTCAAATTAGCAGGGAAGTAATATAACACTTGCAAATGCTTTTAGAGCAGAATGCTCACTCGGACCTTGGGAGTCAGTGGAGAGTCCCCAGACCCTCAGCAAGAGGAACAGTGAGACTTGGCCATGCTCTAGTGGAGCAAAGCTGGGCTCTACTTCTCAGAGGAATCAAGGCAGACTCGACTCCCACAGTGAGATTTAGGGGAGTGTTATAACTCAATGGACCCACCAAATGCATCACAGCCATTGGGTCTACAGAAAAGCTACTATTTACAGAACCCTCCCACTTGCAAAAGTGAGGCTAACTTAGAAGGTAGGAGCTGATGTTAGTGTGACATAACCCAGGTACTTTGCCATGGCGAGTACTCATTGAAAGTGTGCTGAAGGGATAGCCCTGTACTGTATTTTATGGAAAGAAAGTATAAAATAATTTCTAGAATCCCAAATGGCCAATAAACAAATGAAAGGTGCTCAACCTTATTGGCAATCAGGGAAATGCAAGTTAAAGCCACTATTAGGAGAATTTCACACCCATCAGGTACATGAGAACATCACTGTGGCATTGCAAAAAACATTAGAATTACCTAAACATTCATCAGTAGGTTGGGTATTTGACTCAGCAATAAATATTTATGGTAATTGAAATTTTCTTTCTATTTTGCAATACAATGCTATAAAAATGCTATAAAGCGGTGAACATGAGTGAACATGAACTCATAGAGTAAATTGAAATCTCATGAAACAAGTAATGTATTTCTAGAGCAACACAAGCTTCAGTTATAAGGTATATCTAAATACATAAGTTAATTCAGAAAAGCACTTTATTCTTACTTCTAACATAACACTTGCCAGATTCTATTGCACACTTTCATTTAGGTGCCCAGTCATTCAATATGACAGCAAGGATTTTATTAAAGTATAATGAACAAAAAGCATGATATTATTTCAGGTGTGCAGCATCATGACTTGATATTTTATGCATTGTGAAATGATCACCACGCTGTCTATTTACCATCATCCATCACCACATGGAGTTACATAAAAATATTTTTCTTATGATGAGAACTTTCAATATCTACTTTCTTAGCAACTTTCTCTTGTTTTGTTTTATGTCAAGTTTTCATTTAAATCCTAGTTAGTTAACATATAGTGTAATATTGGTTTCGGGAATGTGAATTTAGCTATTCATCACTTGCATATAACATCCAGTGGTCCTCATGGCAAGTGCCTTCCTTAATGCCTATTACCCTCTTAGCAACTTTCCAATATGCAGTCCATTATTGACTATAGTCACCATGTAGTACAGAATACCCCCGTGACTTACTTATTTTATACTAGTGTGTTTGTACCTCTTGATCCCTTTCACCATTTTAGTCATCTCCCTCCCCTGTAGCAGCCACCAATCCATTCTCTACATCTGTGAGTTTTGTTTTGTTTTGTTTCTTTATTTTGTTTTCAGATTCCCCGTATAATTGAAGTCATACAGTATTTGCCTTCCTCTGACTTAGTTCACTTAGCACCCCACGCTGTCGCAAGGTCCATCCATGTTGTTGCAAATGGCAAGATATTTGCAAATGACGTAAAATAAAATAAATATATAATTAACTGAAACAACTCAATAACAAAAAAAAAACAGTCTGTTTAAAAAATGGGCAGAGGGTCTGAAAGACTTACGGATGGCCAGTGGGCACATGAAAATATGCTCGACATCACTAATCATCAGGGAAATGGAAATTAAAACCGCAGTGAGTTATCACCTCATATCTGTCAGAATGGCTATTATCAAAAGCACAAGAAATAATGAGTGTTAGCAAGGATGTGGAGAAATGCAGTGTTCGGTGGGAATGTAAATTGGTGCAGCCACTATGGAAAATAGAATGGAGGCTCCTCAAAAGAGTTAAAAATAGGGCCACATGGGTGGCTCAGTCAGTTGGTTTCAGCTCAGGTCATGATCCCAGGGTCATGGGGCCTCGACAGGCTCAACACTGAGCATGGAGCCGCTTATGATTTTTCTCTCCCTCTGCCCCTCCTCTGCTCATGTTCATGTATGTGCACACAAAAGTTTATGGTCCCTGTCTCTCAAAAAAATTGTTTTTAATTTTTAAATTAAAAATACAACTACCATGTGATCCACCAACTTCACTTCTAGGTGTTTATCTGAAGAAAATGAATATACTAATACAAAATGATACCTAAGTGTCCATTAATGAGTGAATGGATAAAGAAATTGTGAGATACACACACACACACACACACACACACACACACACACAATGGAATACCACTCAGCCATAAGGAAATAAAATCTTGCCATTTGCAACAGTTTTTTGAAGGCAGGAACCAAGCAGAATGCCTTTACAGAATGGGTACTGAACAATGTTAGTGGAATGAATTAGTAAATGAATGAAGAGTTAGAGTTAAAGACACAAGTTGTGGGGCACCTGGGAGGCTTAGTAAGTTAAGCGTCTGACTTGGGCTCAGGTCATTATCTCAAGTCATGAACTTCTTGAGTTCAAGCTATATCAGGCTCTATGCTGACAGCTCAGAGCCTGGAGCCTGCTTCGGATTCTGTGTCTCCCTCTGTCTCTGCCCCTTCCCTGCTTGCACTGTCTCTCTCCCAAAAATAAATAAACATTAAAAAAAAAAAAAAAAGACACAAGTTGCTTAGCTATTACCTCTTGGACCAAGGTCAAAACCATCATTGCTAATCTTTGGCTTCTGCTCCTGCTTCTGTCCAACCTGGCCTTTTCGTGGAGCCCCCGGCTTTTCCTTCCCATGGCCTTCCTAGACCATTCAGGACAAGTTGGGAGAGCAATGATCTGTCCCCATTGCTCATTCTTCATCCACATTTTTCATCTCAGCTTAGATAGTCTGGATATCTTTAAGGGAACCTTGCAAATGGACTGTGCTTTCTCTATGATATATATTTGTGTATGTTCATGGGCTCTCATGTGCATGTGCGTAATAAAAAACAGGCCAAACGCACAGGCCAGATGTTGAACTTTCCCTCTACCGTATCACTCCTAATTTAGGGCACACTCAGAACACTCACACACAGAAAAATAAATGAAACATAAACACTGTGGCCACTCTCTGAGCACTTTGGTGGGTCTTTAGTTTAAGAGGCATTTCAGGGACGTCTCTAAAATAAATCCAAAGTATAGCGTGTGCTAGGAGGGACAGAGGCCTTTAAGAATTCTAAAAAGGACAATAACAAAAAGAATGTTCAAGGAGTATTTAAAGCAGGAAAAACAAGAAAAGGAATAAACCTACTGCCAAGGAAACATGAACAGATGGCATCAGAGAAAATGGAAAAACCCCACTTTTCCTTTGATTTTCCAAAGCAGTACTTCTCAAAGTGGGTTCCACAGAATGCTAGCCCTTTGATAGATTTTGCAGGAAGAAGAGTTGCATGACCATGACCAATGTTTGGGAAACATTGGGACAATACTCAGATTTCTTTACTGCAGGACTTTTTGAATGCCTTAAGGTTCTACAGCTTTCTTTGAAATCCTAAGGGAGGGGTAGAGTCTTCACCAGTATTCAGATTTATGTAATAATTGACACTAGTGTTTTGTTGAACATACTTTGGAAAACAGTCTTTAAGGCAGAGAGAATGGTTTCTAGCCAAAACTTGTAGAATAAATACTGCAAAGATGAAACTACATTAGGAAACTTTGGTCTTTGAGGAAACTTTGAGAGATAGAAAAAGACATCTGGACTGTTTTCAAAGATTTCAAATCCTTCAGCCCCCACAGATACATTCCAACTACTGAAATCAGTTGTGAGAAGTAAAAGAAAAGGTTAAAGTTTCTATTAGATTGGAAATAAGCAAGTCATATATCCAAAGAAAAGTTTTTAAAACTTGAGACCAAAATACGATCTCCGCTTAAGACTAAAATAGATTTTCATCCCATTGTGATTTTTCTATTTCAAGCAACAGAAGCCAACACTGACCATTTTATGGAAAAAAAAAAAAAAAGTGGATGAACTAGTGGGACTTTTACTGGGAAGAAAAATGAGAGAGTAGAGACCCAGGTTCAAAACCAGGACAGGGAAGCTGAGGCACCAGAGCCTGAAATACATACTATCTTTTAAACTCGACCATGGCTGAAATGAATTTCTTTGAACATTTCTTCCCATCATTTCTCTGCTAAAGAGACTAAAGTCCCAGGAGAGGGAGTCCAGTTGGAACCTGCCTCTTGGCCACGGGAGAGCTGGCCAGCAAGGATACACAAGTGGGAAGATGCATTACCTAACATAAAATGAAGGGTTGGCAGAAAGAGAAAAATGAATGGTGAGCAGCTGAATACCAGCAAATTCCTGCTTCATGTCTTCTGAGGACAAGCTATATTGAATTAGCCTAATTGCCTGGGGGCTGGTAAAGCTCTGAAATGGCATAGAACTGTATCATTGATTCATTGTGTGTATTTAATTCATTCATTTATTTGTAAATATTCAATATTAACCAATAAACACAAGGCACTTAAGCGCACAAATCACATTAATCTCCTGCTTAAAATCTTCAATGGTGTACACTTAGGATAAAATACAAGATCCCTAATGTGGCCTCTAAGACTCTAGAGCATCTAGATCCCCAACTCTCTTTCATCCCTGTCTCCTCCTGGCCATTTCAACCTGCTCCCCAGCCCCTACCCGGGGTCCGCACTTCCCACACACTGTTGAAGCCTGAATAGCCTGAGTAACTCCTGAGTGATTTGGGCCTCGGGTTAAATGTTGGTTCCTCCGAGAACTTTGCTAAAACCTCAGTCTGATTCTGTCTCTCCCATTGTTCTGGCCCCCAGAGCCCTGGATTCTTTCCTCATAACACAAATTACATTCTCCTGTTTTTCCTGTGGATTTCTGTAGGACTCTCTTCCTCATGAGATGGAGTATCTCCAAAACGCAAAGACCGTCATCTATTCTGTTCTGCTCTAAAATGTAATATCGATCACAGACCAGCGTCAGAACAGTGTTGGCACACAGCAAATACTGATCAGTGAGGATTCAGAAGTGAGTTGGGACTCTATTTACATGGGGTCTGTGTTCTAGGGACGAACATTATGATGTCCGCTGTGGAAAGCCCAGTACTGGAGAGTTGTAGAAAGTACCAAAGGAACACCCTGAGGGAGGGTGACTTTGGCCATGAGGCAATTCTACAAAGTTTTCCTTCAGGCCCTCAAAGAGTTCTGCGAGAGGGTGAAGTGGGAGGTAGACAGCACCAGGTAGCAGAGGCACAGAGGAGGGTAAGAGGAAGGAGAAGGAAGTCTGAGGAGAGCAGCCTTCAGCAGGGAGTTACTGGATTATTTATAGCTATTGCCCCATCTGCAGTCAGTATCCAAGACTTGGATGAAGACAAGAAGAATAGGGGCATCTGGGTGCCTCAGTTGGTTAAATGTCTGACTCTTGATTTTGGTTCAGGCCATGATCTCACCGTTATGAGACTGAGCCCCGTGTGGGGCCCTGTCCGTGTGGAGCCTATTTGGGATTTTCTCTCTCCATCTCTCTGCTCCTCCCTGCTCATGCATGTGTGCGTACTCTCTCTCAAAAGAAATAAACTTAAAAAAAAATAAAGAATAATTATGAAATCTGCACATGACACAGAATTGGAAAGAATGATTAATATGCTATCTTGTCTCGAAATTCTGTTTCATCAGGTTTGCTTTAAAAATGCAGTCTACATTACATTCCTTAATGGAACATTTGCTTTGTATTAATGACTAGTGTCTTTGTGTTTAAGTATATTCGTAATTTAATTCAAATGACTTGGAAAATGGTGTTTCTAAGAGAACAGATCAATGGCTTGGTATTCTGGAATGTTGAATACATTACAAAGCTAATTCACAATGCCAGAGTTAAAAACAAAAACGTAAAACCCAAATGTTTAAGATTCCTTTTTGCAACTAATGTGCTGTCAGCCTTTCAGTTGTTACCATAACATGATTTTTATTAACCTCTTAGTTTTCTTTCACTTGAACAATCAGTCCTCAATTCTACTTGAAGCACGCTATGGAAAGACCATTAACCAATTGATGCTTACTCAATTCTTAAAATGAATAAAAGCCATTTTCCCTTTCTTCCCTCCATTTTTCCCTCACTTCCTCCTTTCTTCCCTTCTTCCTTCCTCTCTCCTTCCACAGACATTTATTAAGATTCTAATGTGTGCCTGGAGCTCTACCAGGTGCACGCATTTTGAATATCTAATACTTGGATTCAGGCATATTTAACCAGCTTTGTCCATGATGAACATGATTTAATGATTCAATTGGTCCATTACAGTACCCCTCCAGAAACCTCTCCTTCACGTTTTGACAGTAACAGAGTTGCCCCTACACACACACACACACACACACACACACACACGCATGCACACACGCATGCACGCACACACATTCATCATGGAAAATGACTCACCACCATGCAGTTTTTGCTTAGCTTATTGTTCGCTCCTCGCTCCTACTTTGGCTGAGAGCAGAATAAAAATGTACTCAGCTGACTCTTGAGTGAGTCAGTAAGCCTCCTTTTCATTTCCTAGTTAGAAATGAAGGCGGAATAAGCAGTTCTCCACCCAGCGCTTGTAATTAAACCCACTAATTTAAAGAAAATACACATAGACCTTAACATGTCAATGAAAATGGTTATAGGTTGTATCTAATAAAAATGGGAATCTAACAAGCACATAGTTCTGTGTATGACATATTAAATAAGACCAGATGTATTTAATTCAGCTGAATCACTGTAGACCTGCTTCCTCATCCTCTGCTGTTTTTAGAAGTGTTTTCCTTTCCTTGGTTCATTGTTTTCTGTATTTAGGAGACCACCCCGGTCTTCTTGAGTAAGGACCGAAGACAAACATTTGTTAGCACTGTGCTTGATGCTCCCCAGCACCCCACTGACACATGCAAACGTATCCTGGAGAAGATTATTTAAGTCTGAGTTTATATAAGTCATTTATTTTCAAATAAAGTAGGGAATTCTGTCGTCTTAGCAGAATTACTTTATAAAGCAAAACTGAGGGTAAATGTTAATAGATTGTATGAATGTAGATGGAGATTTTCCTGTTGATAAGAATTTAAGACACTGCCTCAGAGGTGTAGGAGATGAGTGAGAAGCAGCCCTGCCTGCATTTTACTTTTTTAATTTTTGAAGGTTTTGTTTATTTTAGAGGGAGAGCATGAAAGTGGAGGAGAGGGAGCATGGGGAGAGAGGTGGCAGGGTCCATGCTCAGCACAGAGCCCTACTTGGAGCTCATTCCCACAATGCTGGAATCATGACCTGAGCTGAAATCAAGAGTTGGACACCCACAGGGGAACTTCCCCACAGGAGAGAGCACAACAGCATTTCTTCCCTGCATGCATGGCACATTGCTCTTCCAACCAGAGTCAAGAGAGGGAGGCAGTGAGGGAGCCCCTTAGCGACTTGTGAGTGCTGCCCAGAAAGGAAGGCTGGGCTCTCTCAGTCCTTGGCCAGATGCTTGCTGAGCTTACGGAATGTGTGCACCTCTCCTGCGTTGCGACAGGAGTGGAAGACAAGTGAGTCTGGGGGTGGGGGGAACCCTACTGAGGCTCCCCTGGAGTTTGAGAATGGAGAGACAGGCGCCTGGAGGCTGGCTGGAACTGCCCTGAGTGGCTGGTCGAGGACAAAGGGTTCTCCCATTCAGCTGGGTAAGGCTATGCAATGTTTCTCACGGACCTAGGAAACAAGGTGGAGACTGTCTACCAAAGGAGATAAAAGGGCAGGGCATCCTGTACTAAGAAAAATGGAGAGATTTGAATGAGGTGAAACCTTAAAGTCAATTTCGGCCAGACTGGAATTTTCCATAGCTGAAAATGAGACTCTGCTCACATCTGAAAGTGACCCCAAAGGTAAGGGATCTGCCTGAAATGCCACTGGGGGCAGAGAAAGGAGATCTTGTTTGAAGACAGAGGTGGGTGGGGGCACTGGGCTGGCTCAGACAGGAGAGCCTGTGACCTTTGACTTTGAGATCCTAATTCGAGCCTAACGTTAGGTGTAGAGATTACTTTTAAAAAATTAAAAGTTTTAAAAAAATAAAATAAAGGCTGAGGTGGGAGGAGAAAGCTGTTTACTGATTATAATCACTGACTCAGCACATTTAATGGAGCAGTTACACAATTTATTTTAAAAGTAAGCTATGACACCACGTATGGAACATTCTTGCCAAAACAAACAAAAATTCTGAACCTGAATTTAATCAAGCCTCTTGAACCAACCCCCAGATTATGGGAAAGGTGAGAGGTGGAAGCGCACGCTAACGACACGAGGAGGATGCCAGCAGCCAACTCCAGAATATGAGAAATGGCACAAGACGGCAACTTTTGTATTTCACAAGCGTGATGATTGGGCGTTCAGCCACTGTGTGGGACGTGCCTCCCTCAAGCCTTGTCACAGCATAATTGGCACCTTACCCATCTGGGGCACCTGGGTGGCTCAGTCAGTTGAGCATCAGAGCTTGACTCAGGTCATGATCCCACAGTTTGTGGGTTAGAGCCCCGCATCGGGCTTGCTCATCAGCACAGAGCCCGCTTTGGGGCCTCTGTCGCCCTCTATCTCTGCCACTCCGCATGCTTGAGCTCTCTCAAAAATAAATGAAACATTAAAAAAAATTTTTTTTTATTTGGCACCTTACTCATCTGATGTGAAGAGAAAGAAAAGTCCCACAGGGACAAAATCCCCTTCTTCTTCACAAGCACATGGCATAAAAGAAAAAAACTGAAGAGGAATTGCCATAAGGTAAAAGAGACCTAAGAGAATGTCTAAATGTGTAATGTGCGCACTGTGTTTGAATTTTTATTTGAACAACTATAAAAAGATATTTGTGAGACAATCAGGGAAAGTTGAACTTGGATTGGATATTAAATATATTAAGAAATTGTTGTAAATTTGGGAAGGCATGATAAGGCCATTAAAGTTTTTCTTTCAAGTTCTCATGCACTAGAGAAACATTATAAGGTATTTATAGGTGATGAGATATGATGTCTGGGATTCATTTTTAAATACTATAGGATAAGGGTACCTGGGTGGCTCAGTCCGTCAAGCATTGATTCTTGGTTTTGGCTCAGGCCATGATCTCATGGTTCATGGGATCAAGCCTCACACTGACAGCATGGAGCCTGCTTGGGATTCTCTCTCTCCCTCTCTCTCTGTCCTTCCCCTCCTCGTGCATGCTCTCACACTCTCTCTCTCTCTCAAAATAAATAAATGAACCTAAAAATAAAAAAAAAATAAGTTACACAGGATAAAAGAAAAATAAAGTGAATTTGAGGAGAGGATTGATGACAAAAGAATGGTAGAATGGGAATAGTTGTTGAAGCTGAGTGATGAGTACATGAATGCTGCATTATACCATTCTAATTTGATATATGGAAAATTCTCCATCATGAAAAGATGGAAAGTTAACAAATTAAAAATATGTTTAGGTATCAAAAAATTTTAAGGGTCTGTGGTGTACAGCAGAATGTAAAAACTTCAAATGCAGAAGTTCAACTTAGTTTTGAATGCTGGGTACAGCTGTCATCAGTTATGTGACCTTAGGCAAGCCACTTAGCTTTCTAACCCCCATTTCTCCCATCTCCAAAGTGAGAAGAATAATAAGGCCTATTATTATTGCTGCAAGGGTTTAATGAGATAATACACATAAAACTTAACAAAGTACAGGGTTGCTACAAGTATTAGAGAACTAAGTAATCTCTGCAAATAGGCAGAGAGTAAGTGCAAATATTAGCTTAATCAGATTTAATTTTCACTTCTCTCTCTGTTTCCATTTTAAGCTACTATCTCTGATCCTATAGTTGTCTTGTTACTTTTAAGTCTGAACACTGCAGTGCTGAAGTGAAAATTAAGAAGAAATTCTCAGAGGTGGAGAACTGGTTTTCTATCTCCTCACCTTGGAATACTGCCAGACTTGACCTTTGATCAGTTGGAGTTCTATTGACTGCAAGTCACACAAACCAATTCTAAAAGCTTCAGGGGAAAAAAAAAGACACAGTATACAAGGACAGCCTGGATCTGGGAAGGCAGACTAAGGGGAAGCTCAGGACCAGAAACTCTAAAGATCGGAGTAATATAAAGCCATAATATCTAAATTCTTCAGGTCATGATAATCAGGATAAATGAACTTGAATTATTTGAACTCTCTGTATCACTTTGCTCAAGATTTTGGTTTTCCGAGACAGCGTCGCTGAGTGGCCTAGTTTGGGTCACATGCCCATCCATTGGTTGAAATGGGGAAGTGGACTGGGTACCGCTAGCGACTGTACCTGGTGATGGAGGGACTGTTACCTGCATCAGACCACTAGTTGTTTTGTAATAACCAGATTCTTCTGAAATACGGTTTTAGCTGGCCGGCTACCTGCTCAGCTCAACACTACATTTTCTAGCTCCACAAAAGCTCCAGGCCATGTGACTAAGTGATGGCCTATAGGATGAAAGTGAAAATATATGGCGTGTCCACATTCTGCCCATTATAGACTTAGACATATGCTCCTCTTTCCTGTGTGGCTGGAAGAAAGCTAGGATGGGAACAGCCGCCATGGACCAGGGACAAGAGGAGGGCTGCGAGATTTAGTAAATAAAAATACAGGAGGCCCAATTAAACTTGAATTTCAGATAAACAAGGAATCCGTTTTTAAAAAACCTAAGTATGTCCCATCCGACATTTGAAGACAGAGAAGTTCAACATAAATTGTTTTGAATTATGTCATAAATTAAGAATAGAGCAGGGAGCTGAATAGTATGTATGCACCGGTGAATGACCTGTATGCTAGTGTCTGTTTAGAAAAGAGTCATTTATGTTTAAATATGACCATTCTGATGGTGATATGAACAATGGTTTAGAGAGGAAGGAGATGAAGAGAGACAAGAGATAATGGTGGCCTAGACCAGTTGGCAGCATTAAGAATGGAAAAGAGTAGATAATTAGTGATATGTATCGAATATAAATACATGTGTTTTGAGAATATGCTAAATCAGTGGTTTTCACAGGGGAGGATAAAAATATGTGGGAATTTCACATCCTAAATCATATACTCTTAATAGGAAAGATTGATATTTTTGACTTCCTAGAAATAAGAAAAATTCTGCACCATGAAAAACTAAAAGAGGAATGCAAACTTGAGAACATCATTTGTAAAATATATCTTGGACAAAGGATTAATACTCCTAATATATAAAGTGTAAAAATCCAAAGGACAGAGATTAACATACAAGTAGAAAATGAGCAAAAAACATGAAAAGTCACCAAAGAGGGGTGCCTGGGTGGCTCAGTCAGTTAAGTGTCTGACTATTGACTTCCGCTCAGGTCATCATCTTGTGGTTCCTGAGTTGGAGCCTCATGTTTGGCTCTCTTCTGACAAGCAGAGCTTGCTTGGGATTCATTCTCTCTCTCTTCCTCTCTCTCTGCCCCTCCCCAGGTCTCTCTCAAAATAAATAAATAAACTTAAAAAAAAAACCCAGAAAAGTCCAAAAAATACATATTTCCAATAAACTGAAAGCATTCAAATGGTTAATCAGAACAGAAATACATATGATAACTAGATAGTATTTTCCTCCTAAATTGGCTTTTTTTTTTTTAAAGGAACAATCTCAATGTTGGTCATGTAATTTGCTTGAGTAAGGTTATCAGAAAGTGGGACTTGGAGTTTAGTTTGTCTACAGTGAAGTAGCTTTGGGTGAAGACAAGTCCAGGGTAGTGCCCAGAGTGGGTCACAATTTGTGAATTGGATAACGGAGCCTATGGAATCGGGAGATCACTGTATCCAATGGATTATCAGTGTCTAACACAAGTAACAGCAACTATATGTTGTGGAGAATTGAAAACGTGCCATGCAAATGCTAAATGCTCACAAAATTCTATTAAAGGAGGTGCTAGTGTCCTTCACATCTTACCAGGAAAAATACGAAGTCTTAGAAAAATTAAATGACTTGCTAGCTTGTCCACATTGACATAGGTGGCATATCTGAGATTTAAATTACTCAACAACTCTCCGCTCTTAACTACCACGCTGTACTTCATTCATGCGTACAATATTAATTAAATATCAAGTATTAGACACTACATTAGGAAATGTAAACAAAATCCTCTTTGTGTAGCGGATCAGCTAGAGGGAGCTAGAGATAAGTAAGTAGACAATTATAATATGGGGCCATATACAGTATCTAAGAGACACACCTGAAGCCAGCGGGGTACTAGAGCTGCCTTGTGCTGGCTCTCACCAGATCACAAGAGCGGATTGTTATAGCAGCATTATTCATTATCTCCCCAAAGTGGAAACAATCAATGTTCATCAACTGATAAATGGATAAATAACTGTTGTATATCCAAACAAAAAAATATTCTTCAATAATAAAGAGAAATGAAGTATTGATATATGCTACAACATATAGGACATGTGCTAAGTAAAAGAAGACAGTCACACACACACACACACACACACACGCACACACACACACACCATATTGTATGATTCCATTTATAGGACGTGTCCAGAAGAGGCAAATCTATAAAGGCAGAAAATAAATTAGTAGTTGCCTAGGACTGGGGCTGGGGGACAGTTGGAGGTTAGTGAGTGTTAATAAGTACAAGGTTTCATTTTGGGGAGGTGAAAAATGTTATAAAATTGTGGCGGCAGTTGCACAGCCTGAATATATTAAAATGGACAGAGTGGCCATTTATATGGGTGAATTGTATAATATGTGAATTATATCTTAATAAAAGTTATTTTAAAACAAGTTGATTGTGAACATCTCTTCCCAACTTTGCATTCAATGACATGTTGTTGGGAGTAACGTTGCCAGATTTAGCAAGTAAAAATATAGGACAGCCAGTTAAATTTGAATTTTGGATAAATAGCAATACTTTTAAAATATTAGCATGTTCCATGCAATATTTGGGACATATTTATATCAAAACTTATTTCTTGTTTATCTGAAGTTCAGATTTAACTGGGTGTTCTGTATTTTATCTTGCAATGCAGGTAGGAACATTGACACAACAGAAGTAAATTCTGCAAATCAGATCCCACTTCCCTCCCCAGAGAGCTAATTGTTGTTAAGTGTCTGCCAGCACACCACTGCCTAAACCATTAAAAAAAGAGAGAAAGACTAAAAGTTAAAGGATGTAAAAAAATATACTAAGCAAATACTAACCAATACAAAGATAGTATGACTATATTCATATCAGACAGAATTTAAAAATACTTAAACTTGGATGGTAATAAAAATATATATCGAACATACTGGAAAGGAATTCTTAGAGGAAAACGCATAATTCTCCATGCTTACATTAGAAAGAAAAATATACCAAAATGTTAATGAGCAACACCTAATCTCAAATCTATGAGATTGGGAGAGCCAAAGAATAGAACCAAATATAATGGGAAAAATGGAAATAGTAATGATAAAAAATTTAAAAGGAAAAGATGCACAAATGAACACATTTAGGGAAAATGATTAAAATAATAAAAATTTGAACTGATATTTTAGAATCTTCCCATGCATGAAAGCTAACCCACCAAGCCCAGACAATTTCAGCAATGAGTTTTAACACACTTGCAAGCCAGAGAAAATGAGGAGCTACAGTCCCTGACTCATTTTCTGAAGTTAGGTATAATGGTGGTATCAAAAATAAACAGGTTCACGGACTCCTGGGTGGCTCAGTCAGCTGAGTGTCAGACATTGGCTCAGGTCTTGATTTCAGGGTTAGTGAGTTTGAACCCCAGGTCGGGCTTGCTGCTGTCAGCGCAGAGCCTGCTTCAGGTCCTCTGTCCTCTTCTCTCTTTGCCCCTCCCCCTTTCTCAAAAATAAAACAAACTTTAAAATAAATAGACAAGTTCAGTGTAAGAAATGCAATTTATATGCCCTTGCACTTATGAACACGGATGCCAGAATCCTAAAAGAAAATATTAGCAACAGAATACCATAAGACATAGATAATCAGATGATATAACTTTGCCAAATTAATTATAAGGATGTAGGTTGGTTCAACATTAGAAAATCAACTCATGTGATTTGCCACATGAAGAGAATAAAGGAAATATGATTATTTCAATAAAGAAAGAAACATCCAATAAAGTTCAGTAACAATTCATGATCTAAAAAGCAATCTTAATCTGATAATAAGTACCTTAAAAAAGGCATAGCGCAAACAACATATTTTAATAGTAAAATCTTAAAGTCATATTTTTAAAATCAAGAACAAGACCAGGATGCTTGTTATTGATGCTTGTATGTAACATTGCAGTGGAGATCTTATCCAAAGCAATCCATAAGGTCAAGAAATCATGACTGGAAATCATTTTTAAACACTGTCATTATTCACAAAGGAAAGGACACCCTATAAAGAAAACACAAATGTATGTGTTGTTTTATTATTGGATCGGGGTCATTAGATTTAAGTTCAAAACATAAAAGTTTAGGAGCACCTGGGTGGCTCAGTCAGTTAACTGTCCAACTTCAGCTCAGGTCATGATCTTGTGGTTCATGGGTACGGGCAAAATTGGTTATCCGTATGGAAAAAAATCTTGAAAGTTGATTTTCTAGTTTAGCCCGTAAAATCAACTTCAAATGGATGAAGGAGTTAAATGTGAAAAACAAACCCCTACAATTTTCAGAAGGTAGTCTAATATCTATATGACATCACCATAGAAAAGGATTTCTTGAACACACAAGGAGAAATATTAATAAATTTAAATTCATTAAAATCAAGATGTTTATTTATCTAAAAATAAATTAAAGAGAGTGAAGAGACAAGCCATAATCCAAGAGAAGATATTTATAACACACATGACAGACAAAAATACTAATATTCAGAATATGGAAAGTAATAAGAGACATCAACAGGAATTTCACAGAAGAAACTCAAATGTCAAAAAAAGAAAAAAGAAAAAAAAGAAAAAGTGTTCAACCTCCCTAAAAAATGCAGACTAGGGGCACCTAGGTGGCTCAGTTAATTAAGTGTCCAAATTTGACTCAGGTCATGATCTCATGGTTCATGAGTTTGAGCCCCACATTGGGCTCTATGCTGACAGTTCAGTCTGGAGCCTGCTTTGGATTCTGTGTTTCTCTCTCTTTCTGTGCCCCTCCCTCACTTATACTCTCTCTCAAATATATAAATAAACTTAAAAAGTTAAAAAAAATGCAGAATAACATCACGCTGATTCTCCTTTGGCCTGGCTCTAGATACTCTAAGGAGATTAGGAAGATTCCAATCCTTTGGCTCCTTGCCATCATTTCATGGCAGGCACTGGAATCACCAGGAGGTCATTGTCATGCTGGTATCACGCCTCACCACAAGGTCAGTTGTGACAAGAATTGCCAGGTTACTTTGGGAAAAGTGGTATGAGGCATCATCACCCCTGTGCCCAACTGTCCACCTCTGTGAACCTTGAAATTGATAAGTGAGCAAAGGTAAAAAGCTGCTACAACAAGATGGGAATTGCTTGTATTGTTGATTTGGTGCAATTGGGCTACTGCAAAGTTCTGTGGAAGGAAAAGCAGCTATAGCAGCCGTTGTGATGAAGACAAACCACATTAGCTGAAGAAAAAAAATTAAGGACATGTATGCCTGATGGTGGTCTCAGGTCACTTCAGAAGGTTCACTACCTGTCACACACGTGCACACATATGCACACACACACAGACACTGAAATACCATTTCAAAACACTATTGTCAAAAAATTAAGACATTTTGTATTATCAAGTGCTGGTAAAGAGGTAGAGCAAAGAGAATTTATTTATCCTGCTAGTGGAAGTATAAATAGAAATAACTTCTTTGGAAAATAATTAGGTATTATCAGGTAAAGTTGTAGATATGCATATTTTAAATCCCAGCAATTCAGCTCCTAAGCATGTATGTTTTAAAATTATTTTTAAGTTTATTTATTTATGAGAGAGACAGCATGAGTAGGGGAGGGGCAGAGAGAGAGGGAGACATAGAATCAGAAGCAGGCTCCAGACTCTGAGCTGGCTGTCAGCACAGAGCCCAACATGGACGCTTAACCGACTGAGCCACCCAGGCGCCCCCTAAACATGTATTTTATAGAAGCTCTTTTATATATACATTGGAAGATAAGGACAAGAATGTTCATAGCAGCATTGTTTATAGTAGCAAAATCTTGGGAAAAACTCAAATGTGGATGGATGGAATTACTTTTGTGGTATAATGACCCAATGGTATATTGTGCAGGAGAAAAAAATTAATTAAATATAGCTATGTACATTAGCAATTTGAATCAAAAATCCTTAACTTAGAGCAAGAAAAAAAAAGCAGAAAACAAGAGATTAGATATAGTATAATTACATTTATATAGAGGTATAAATCAGGCAAAACCAAAAATGCATGTTTTGTTAAGGCATACCTTCACGTGTATGGTAAATTTACAAAGAAAAGAAAGGGAATAAGTAAAAATATATAGTGAGGAACAGGGCACACAAAAAGATTTCAGGAAGTGTGCTTTTACGTTTTTGTTTTTTTTAAGGTTTTATTTATTTAAGCAATCTCTACATCTAACATGGGGTTCAAACTCACAACCCTGAGATTAAGAGTCTCATGCTCTTTACACGTTTAAAAAAAGGAGCAGGGGAATGCCTGGGTGGCTCAATTGGTTGAGCGTCCAACTTTGGCTGGGGTTGTGATCTCTTGATTCCTCTGTGAGTTTGAGCTCTGCCTTGGCATGCTGCTGTCAGCACAGAGCCCACTTCCACGGAGCCCGCTTTGGATCCTCTGTCTCCCTCTCTCTCTGCCCTCCCATGTGCTCTTCCATGTTCTTCTGACTGAGCCAGCAGCCAGAGGTGGCTCTCCTTTATTTTTTCTTAAAATGTTGTACATACTTTTTATACACTATTGTGCTGGCAAATTATAGCCCAAGGGTTAAATCTTGCCTGTCACCTGTTTTTGTACAGCTACAAACTAAGAATCATTTTTACATTCTTAGCTAGTTGGAAAAAAACAAGAGTATTTATCACGCATGAAAGCTATATGAAATCTAAGTGTAGTGCCCACAAATAAAGTTTTATTAGAACACAGGCATGCCCATTTCTTTAGGTATTTTATGGCTGCTTCGCATTGCAACAGCAGAGTTGAGTAGTTGACCCAAAGACAATATGATCTGCAAGTCCTAAAATATTTACTATTTGGCTGTTGACAGAGAAATTTCTCCAATCCCTGCAATACAGCTCATAAATGTAACAATTACAAATAAAATCATACCATAAATATATTAACATTTAAAAAGTTATGGGAATTACTGCCTTATTTTAACAGATCCCTATAGGGGCACCTGTGTGGCTCAGTCAGTTAAGCATCTGGCTTTGGCTCAGGTCATGATCTAACAGTCCGTGGGTTCGAGCACCACATCAGGCCCTGCTGACAGCTCAGAGCCTAGAGCCTGCTAGAGATTTGATTTTACAACTTTCTATGCTAAAGACTGAATGAAATATTGTATGTTTATGGTTTTGCTGAGAATCAAGGAGCCATTTAAGAGCCACATTTTCTTATTATGATATGAAATAAGTCTGCAATTAAGACAGCAAAATGTTTATACATAAAAAGATGGCCAACTTGGATTTAGCTCAATAAATTGCTTCCTTTCATATAATTATCAAATGTCTTGGACTGAATTGAGTGAATATATTACTGATAAAGTAATTTAAGATTAGGTGATAGCCTTAAAAATATTATGTCCAAAATACGACCCCATTTTCAGAGTCGATGCCAGCAAGGGAGATTAGTGGCTGGAAGATATAGGGGAGGAAAATTGTTTTTCCTCTACTCTCTTAAGTTCTGTGCCTGGAGCCCTGCAAATTGAAATGACCAAAGACAGATAAATAGGAAAATGTTTATTTTATATGTGTATGAGAGTCCTCACAGAAATGAAGTGAAAGCCCGGAAGAGAAGGTCAGACCCAAAGGTTTATATGTCCTTTTAACAAAGAACAATACATCTGTGGAGAACGGACAAGACAAAGGAAGAGGTATTTGAGCCTCTGGGAAGATGGAAGATAAGGGGATTTTGCAAAGTGTGTCACGCAGGTTCCTCAGGTACCAGCCTCTGGTCTGACGACAGCCTGGAGGCGTCTCCAATGATTAAGAGTCCCCAGGATTAGCAGCTGTATTTCTCTTCCTGATACAGAAGGAGACACCTGTACAAATGGCAGTATTTTTCCTGCTTTTAGCTAGATGGGGGGCGGGGAGCGGGGACAGACAGTTTCCCCCCTTGACTGCAGTCTCTTAATTGCCTTCAATTCAAAATAATCATTATGCCAAATAGCACATTTTGGGGTGACATGTTCTAGTCCCCTTCAACAAGTGGCTTCTTGAGGCAAGATTTATCTTGGTGATTTTTACAATCTGAATCTGGTCCCCTCACCCCCTACCCCGGCCCTCTGCAGAAAGCACACACATTTCTTCTCCACTTTCACTTTGGAAATGAGAGAGGCTAACAGGTTTTCCACAGATGCTCCTTATTTTTCTACCTCATCATATGCCATTTCTATTCATCTTTGTGTAGAAAGTTGGGCAGTGACTTTCCTCTATCCTGCCCACTATCCACTATCAAGGACTTGGGTATCCTTCAGGCCACCAATTTAGTTTACTGTTTAATTTACTTTGGGCCTATTTACATTTTTTCAGGTTTTCCTCTTAAAATGGTTTGTGATCTTAAAGCCAAAGTGAACCACAACCTTCTTTGACTTTCCTCCTTTATTCATTCAAGGCATGTTTTTGAATGCCTGTTATGTGCCAGGTACTGTTTTGGGGATTAGGGATACTATAATGTACAAAAGGGGGAAGATACTCTACCTTTATATTCTAATGGAGGGAGTAGACAATAAATAAGATAAATATGTAAAATATCCAATATTATAATGACAACTGGTAACAATGAATGTAAGAGTAGATAGTAAATTATAGAAAACTAGACAGTGATTGGTGCAAATAATTCCTAAATGATAACAATGCAAATAACCTTTGTCCCCTAGAGATGCAAATGATTTCTTTCAGGTAGAAGACTGCAATCCAAAGATTAGATTTATTGCCCAGTAGGGCGTTATGTAATTTAGTAATCTTTTTCCAGCATTTTTTCCCTCCTCAGTGACTAGAAATCCTTTGTACGTCCTACTTCCATTTGAATTTGGTGTACCATCTTTATGGCTCTCTCATTAATGAGGTGAACAGCTCTTTGCCTCTATATATGCATCCTGAGCATCATGGGCTTAACTTTCTGAAAATTCTATATAATAATATAGAATTGACTTATATAGCTCTGATTTGCCAACCATCTTTAAAAACAATTTTTTTAACATTTTATTTATTTTTGAGTCAGAGAGAGACAGAGCACGAATAAGGGGCGTGCAGAGAGAAAGGGAGACACAGAATCCTTTGCAGGCTCCAGGCTCTTAGCTGTCAGCACAGAGCCAGACACAGGACTCGAACCCACGAACTGTGAGATCATGACCTGAGCTGAAGTTGGATGCTTACCCAACTAAGCCACCCAGGTGCCCTGACCAACCATCTTTAATGAGCAAACAAAAAACTAATATATATATAATATATATACACACATATATTTATATTTAAATATATTTTATATATATTTAATATATATACATTATATTAAAATATGTATGTTAAAAAAATAAAACTAGAAAAAAAACCCTGTGGGTTGAATTTTAATATTCTCATATTGATGGAATATTAGGCATTAAAAACGGAAATCATGAAGACAATAAAGTTACAAGGGATGAAAAGTTCTGAGAATGTTTTTAAAATATATAGTGTTAAGAGGCAAACTGAGGCAAGTTAAACTTCTTAAGTTTATTCAGGCCAAAATCCATTTGAATCTGTCAGTGTCAAATGAGAAGTGGTTAGCAGTGCTCTACCAACAGGAGTAGGGGAGACTTTCATAGGTCAGGTGCACGTGCTGGTGCAGGGGGAAAGCAAGGGAATTATTTGATTGGCTACAGCTTATGTGTTTGCCTTCCTTGGAAAAGTCTATTTGGCTGTTTGCGATTAGTTGTCCTTAGTTGATTAGTTGATTTCTTGATCTCGAAGCATTTCAGGTATAGGTTTTGGTTTGCTTGGGTAGGCTGCTGAGGCACTAAAGCCGCCTCATAAATGACCTCTTTAATTAATTTAACAATAGGCTAATAAATAGAACATTTGAACTTCTAAAATAATACTGCCTACTTCTCTGATATTTTATACCAACCCACTAGGTATTCAAGTATTTGAAATAATTAATAGTACAGGCTCTGGAGTTTGACTGCCTGCTTTGGGAGTGCCTGGTGGCTCAGTTGGTTGAGCACTGGACTCTTGATTTTGGCTCATGTCATGATCACAGGGTTGTGGGATGGAGTCCTATGTCGGGCTCCACACTGGGCATAGAGCCTGCTTGGGGATTCTCTCTGTCTCTCTCTCTCTCCCTTTGACCCTTTCCCCAGTTCATGTGTCCATGCTCTGTCTCTCTCTCTCTCACTCTCAAATAAAATTAAAAAAATAAAAATAAAAATAAGTAAGTAAGTAAGTAAATAAATAAATAAATAAAAGAGACTGCCTGCCTTCAACCCACTGCTCAACCACTTCTTGGTTTGGAAAAGTTTATTTATTTATTTACTTACTTACTTATTTACTTTAAAAAAAAATGTTTCTGTATTTTGAGAGAGAGAGGGTGTACATGTGTGCCCACAGGCATGTGCACTAGAGCAAATGGGGGAAAGGCAGAGGAAGAGGGAGAGAGAATCCTAAGCAAACTCATGCTGTCAGCATGGAGCCTGTTAACCAACTGAACCATCCAGGAAACCCTGGAAGAGTTATTTAATCTCTCTCAGTCTCACAGGATTACTGCGAGGAATAAATGAAATAATGTAAGAAGTTCTGAACAGTGCTAGTAAGTCCTCAATACATGTTACCTGTAAGCTTTCTGCTGGGTTACTTTGTCCTTGAAAAGTTATGATACACAAAGCAATGTAGAGCAAGTAAGAAACACTGCAACTTTACATCATTATTCAAAAACAATATACAGAGATAGTGGACGGCTCAGTCTCTTAAGTGTCAGACTAGATTTTGGCTCAAGTCATGATCCCGATTGTGGGATTGAGCCCCACATTGGGCTTCTCACTGAGCGTGGAAACTTCTGTAGCTTCTCTTTCTCTCTCTCTCTCTCTCTCTGTCTGACTCCCCTGCTCACACACACTCTCCCTCAAATAAATAAAAATAAAATAAAATAAAATAAAATAAAAACAATACAGCGTTCACAAGTTTAATAGAATGGCATTTCTCAATATTGAAAAATTCTACTTACCAGAGCTTCTTTTAAATCAATATGGGTTCTCAACCACCAAAATAGTCCTATATTTTATCTTTATTTTATAGAATAACAGGACATTTTACAACCACAACTAAATGTTGTTTTCTAGTCAAATCTATATCTCAACAAATAATACTTTTTTGCATGAAAAGGAAACCTCCTAAGTTGTTACTTGGGTAAGCGGTTGGCAATACAAACAAAAGATGTGGCAAACATTTCTTTAGAGTGTTTATGAGTGACCCCACTTCTGCCAAATGGTAGCAGTTAATAATTTCCCAAACACTAGAAGAAAAGACATCCCCGAATGAAATACAATAAAATGAAACAAAACAAAAACAGATACAGCCCCCTTTAGACTGTTGACACAGTGATTCAAGTCACCTTCCTAATCAGGTTCAGCAAATACTATGCAGGCTTGAAAAATGGCTTCATCTTTCCAAGTGTCGTCAACTTTCCAAGTCAGAGCAGAATATACAACAGACCCCTTTATTCTATTCTACCTCATAGTATTTGACACCAAGCTTGTCAAAATCAAGGGACAGAAATCTTGATGTACATAACAATACCTTTAACTTTCCATTTTATTTATTTATTTAAAAAATTTTTAATGTTTATTT
This sequence comes from Hyaena hyaena, assembly GCF_003009895.1. Lineage (NCBI taxonomy): Eukaryota > Metazoa > Chordata > Mammalia > Carnivora > Hyaenidae > Hyaena > Hyaena hyaena. Next base: position 367,695 of record NW_024080745.1, on the reverse strand, counting down.
ATTTATTTTTGAGAGAGAGAGAGACAGCATGAGCAGGGGAGGGTCAGAAAGGGAGACACAGAATTCAAAGACAGGCTCCAGGCTCTGAGCTGGCTGTCAGCACTGAGCCCAATGTGGGGCTCAAACCCACAAACCATGATCTCATGACCTGAGCTGAAGTCGGACACTTAACCAACTGAGCCACCCAGGCGCCCCTTTAACTTTCCATTTTAAAATGATTCCACTAAGTTGAATGCATACTACCTTAGAAGTTTTCTTCAGTATCTAAAAGGATTTGAAGATGGTTTTTGTCCATTATTTCCCATCACAAGGTAAAGTATTTATTATTAGCTTTCAGTTTGTTAAAAAGAAACAATGGGCCCCAAATAGAGTCACTTTTGCTAGGCCCTGCCAAGACTTAATACCTAACCTAATGGCAGTTCCAGCCTCTCTGAGGGGTGGAATTTTAATCCAATCAGTCTGGAATGTCCTGGTTAGCACCGGTGAGGTAATCTGTTGGATGCAATCCCCTGCCTTCCTCTGGGGGAAGGTAACCTTGCTTGAAGCCTTAACTTCCTTGTCCCACCCTCCTTCTGCCCATAGAAAGCTTCCATTTGGTACAGCTTGTGGAGAGCTCTTTCTCTTTGCGACATGGGGTGCTGCCTGCTCCACAAGTCATTGCATAAAGCCAGTTCGATCTTTAAAATTTGACTTACTCAGCTGGTTTTTTAAAAACAAATTTCATCCTAGGATGTTATAATCTAATTGTGTTATAGGAAGTAGTTTCCTGAGTGCACTGTAGGGGGAGGAAAAGTAACTTTCCCTTCACCCTCTGAGTTATTGGCTGGGACACCCTGTAATAAAAGGCAGATGAGAAAAACAAATAGAAGTGTATTAACATGTACCTTCTGTCCACATGGGAGATACCAGGGAGAAATGAACAATCCTCCCAAGGGGGCCTAAGCCACCAGCTTAAAAACCATCTTCAGGGGTGCCTGGATGGCTCGGTCAGTTCAGCATCCAACTCTTGATTTTGGCTCAGGCCATCATCTCACTATGACAGGGAAAAATAGGATGAAATAGGCAGAGAGGGAAAGGATTAAGACCTGAGGTCCCTGGGTGGGGAAAGACACATAGTTTGGAACTATGCTGGGAATGTCTGACTACAGCAAACTGCCTGGGGCATAAGGTCCCTGTAAGAATGTAACAGACCCCGCCTACTCCCCCTGAGGTTCCCCTCAGGAATTTGACATTCAAAATACCTACTAAACCATAACGCTTATGTTACATGAGGGACAGTATGACGAGTCTGACTCCTCACACAATGGAATTGAGCCAATCAGAAATGGACAGCCCAGCACCTGGAGTTGTCAAGTCAATAAGGGTGGGGACCTGACAAGGAATGAGTGAGAGGACCTTTGCCTATCTCCTGGGGCATTCACTTTTCGGATGTCCCCTCTCTATAAAGAGAGCTTTCCTACTATTCTTCCTTCCTAATCTTATATTCTAACATACTTTTGCCTGCTACTCATTTTATTTTGTGTCCACCTCTTCATTCTTAGAAGTGGCAAGACAGGGGTGCCTGGGTGGCTCAGTCGGTTGAGCGTCCGACTTCGGCTCAGGTCATGATCTCACGGGTTGTGGGTTCAAGCCCCACGCCGGGCTCTGTGCTGACAGCTAGCTCAGAGCCTGGAGCTTGTTTTGGATTCTGTATCTCCCTCTCTCTCTGACCCTCCCTTGCTCATGCTGTCTCTCTCTCAGAAATAAATAAAACAGTAAAAAAAATTTTTTTAAAGTGGCAAGACAATGAACCCTGGGTACTAAGGTAAAAAAAACCTGCAACACCACGGTTGTGAGATCTCCATGCTCTGAGTAGACCTGCTCCAGATTCTCTCTCTCCCTCTTCCTCTGCCCTCCCTTGGTTGCCCACTCTTTCTCTCTCGACAAAACAAAACAAAACTCATCTTCAGCTAAAGATGAAATAAAAATGGACAGATGTGTTGATTTCTGGAGGTTGTGAGAATTAAGGGAGATGATTCATTTTCAGAAATATGAAATAAAAGCTGTGCTGTCTAGTTAACAGCAGATTTACAACCTATTGGAAATATTTACGAACCCCCTTCTCCCCACAATGGAGTCCAAAACCCTTAGATACTTTATTTCCTGATTCTTCCCTTCTCCTTTTTGAGGGCTTACTTTTGTTGGCTTTGCAATGAGCATGCAGCAAAAGAACAAAGGGAGGAGGGACTTAAAGTCTTTGCATTTGCTCCAATCAGACTACTTTTTGCCTTACGTGGGCATTATAATTGATGGAATTAATGATGTAACCACTGGCACTCAACCAATGAGGAACCAGGAGAGGGACTTGCATGCTAGGAGATAAATTGTCTGCTGTAACTGCCCCTCTGTGCCTGTCCATCAGACACTTGCTCTTGCAAAAACATTGATTAAAGCCTTGCTTCGCTGTGCTCCAAGTCTCTGTGTCCATCCTTTGATTGGGTCAGTGGGCTTATTTCCTACTGGGTGGCAGAGGGAAGCCAGTTCTGGGAGGCAACCAGGAAAAGCCATATTCCCTCTTCCTGGTACTGAGAGAGGGAGGACACTCTTACAAATAGAGGCTTCCTTGCAAAATGATAACTTGTATCCTTTTTTTTCACAGCTTCTCCATTACTACTTCTTTCTTCTTCTTCCTTTTCTTCTTCTTCTTCTTCTTCTCCTCCTTCTTCTTCTTCTCCTCCTCCTCCTCCTCCTCCTCCTTCTTTTCATTTATTTATTTTTGAGAGAGAGAGACAACATAAGTGAGGGAGGGGCAGAGAGAGAGGGAGACACAAATTCCACGCAGGTTCCTCTTCGGCACAGAGCCCAGTGCAGGGCTTGAACTCATGAACCACAAGATCATGACCTGAGCAGAAACAAAGAGTCCGACGCTTAACCAACTGAGCCACCTAGGTTGGCCCTGCATCAGTCACTTCTCAAAATAATCAGCTCTAAATAATCCTTCTGACAAAGAGGTATATTTTAGGGTGACATATTCTACTACCCATCAGAACAAAATTCTCATCTGGATTTCAAGTGAATTGGGCAAATGAATCAGGCCCCACCATGCTCTACACCTTGAGTAAGATGTATTATGTTGAAGGGGATCAGAATATGCTACTTGGGCATATTGATTCTTTTGAGCAATTGAGAAATAAGCAGAAAGAACCAGAAATAAATTTCTGGGCCCAAGATGGAGCTGTGTGGGCCAGGGAGGGGCGGGCACTGCCGTGTAAGCAAATCAAAGCTTAGACAACCTTTCTGGTGAGAGCCTGACCAGAAGCAGAGTGTACCGTCAACCTGGCCCTTAATGCCAAGGCAATATGGGCCTTCTCTCTGAAACTGATGATGTGGCCCACCAATCAGACATTTTCTTTCTTTCTTTTTTGTGATAAAGGAATTTAAAAAATTTTTTAATGTTTATTTATTTTTGAGAAAGAGAGAGAGCATCAGTGGGGAAGGGGCAGAGAGAGAGGGAGACACAGAATTGGAAACAGGCTCCAGGCTCTGAGCTGTCAGCACAGAGCCTGACATGGGAATCAAACTCACTAACCTCGAGATCATGACTTGAGCTGAAGTCGGAAGTTCAACCAACTGAGCCACCCAGGCATCCCAGGTAGTTTCTATTTGTCTCTTCCTTGTTCTTTATTCTTTATCCTGTAAAAGCCTCTTGTCTTTTGCTCCATTTTGCCTGTCCACTTAATGAAATGTTAAATAAAGTTTGTTCATATAACCTGAATTGTCTATTTTATTTTAAAGTTTATTTATTATTTCAAGGGAGAGAGAGAAAGCTTAAGCAGAGAAGGGGCAGAGAGAGGGGAAGAGAATCTTAAGCAGATTTCACGCTGTCAGCACAGAGCCCAATGTGGGGCTCCAACTCATGAACTATGAGATCATGACCTGAGCTGAAATCAAGAGTTGAACACTGAACCAACAACTTAGCCACCCAGGTGCCCCAACTTAAATTGTCTTCTTAGCCCTTTTTTTTTTTTTAATGATTTTTAATGTTTTTAAAGTAATCTCTACACCCAGCATGGGGCTTGAACTCACAACACAAGATCAAGAGTTGCACACTTCACTGACTGAGTCGGCCAGGCTCCCCTTAAATCATCTTTTTAACAGAGTACTCTGCCCTCCCTCTTTCTGCCTAAAAGCAGGTTATAAATTCCCCTCCCTGTTCCAGCTAAGGAAAGCTATCCTTACTACTTATTAAAAGATAAATCGAGGCATATTAAAAATGTTGACAGTTTAGTTGAGCAAAGCTTATTAGAATCAGGCAGTGGCCAATCAGAAGTGGTTAGTATTCTACCCACATAGCCAGAGCCAAGACTTATATTTCCTACTGGTGGGAGCAAGAATTCCTGTCCCCTTCAAGAGCCTTCTAGCTGGACTAAGTATCAAATTGGTGTGAGACAGATTAACAGGAGAAAATCAAACTTAAAAGTGTCATATACGGGAAATCCACACAGACATGAAAATTCCAAAGACGAGGTATGTTTGAGGAGGAGTAGGGTCTGGGACTTCAAAGAGAAGGAATGCAATTCACAGGGAGATGAAAAAGAGTAAATGTTTGGCAAACAAATGTTTGCCTGGCCTATAGAAGGGTCTCTCGGATAAAATTTATCTCTACTAATGACTCTTATTCCGAAAAAGACCTCCAGTTTAGATTCTTCTATGTGATTAAGGGAGGGCTAAAATTTTCTCTGAGCCCTCAGGGTCTTGACTGCCTTCAGCTCAAAATAATCCACATGCTCAAGTGCCCTATCTTGGGGTGGGCTGCCCTTGGCTGTGGCCCGTACACTAGTCACTTTCCCACCATTTATCTGCGTGAGAAACCTTAACGTTTTTCCTTTTGTGTAGTTGCTTCTCAAAGTCACCCGTTGTTAAAATGATATATGAGCCTGAAAATCCAGCCACTTCTTCGGGGTTTTCTCTTCTTCTTCCTCCTCCCCTACCTCTTCCTCTTCCTCTTCTTCTTGTCTTTTTTCTTCATGAAGACCTTATGGCACATATAAATATTAACATCAATAGAAATTGTCTGCCTTTTCTCCTGTTAATCTGTCTTTTGTTACTTTACCTTGCACATCCCCAGGTACTTAAGATGAGAAAGTAGAGGAAATGTTTTCTCAAAATAAATAAATAACGTTAAAAAAGAAGAAGAAGAAAGGGCACATGAGGGCTCAGTCGGTTAGGTGTCTTACTCTTGATTTGGGCTCAGGCCATTATCTCAAGGTAGGTGAGATTGAGCCCAGTGTTGGGTTGACAGCATGGAGCCTGCTTAAGGTTCTCTCTCCCTCTCTCTCTGCTCCTCCTCTCTCCCCTGCTTTCTCCCTATCTCTCTCTTTCAAAATAAATAAATAAACATTTAAAAAAAGAGAAAGAAGGAGAGGAAAAGTTTTCCCTCCTCTACAAGGTAAAAAGGAGAGAAAGGAGACTGAATTTTCTCAAAGTTGTCTTTAATTTTCTAACCAGATTAATTTGTTTGCTTGTCCATTTTTATATTTTGACTGAAATCTGCCAAATGAAATACATTTTTGGATCTCATATTTTTAGTCAACTAACCTGTAAAAAGCATTGTCCTTAAAGCAGTTTTTAAAAGTGTATCATGTGTTTTTATGTAATCTTTCAAATGCTGATATTAAATATATGTAAAAGTGATAGCACGGATGAGGTGATTGCCCTGAATTATAAGGTAGATTTTTCTCTCCCATAACAAAGAAAAGAGGTTTTTCTCTTTTTTTTTGAAGTACAGATAGATATAGAGGAAGAAGAGACAGTGTGTGAGAAAGAGTTTTCCTCTTCCATCAAGAATATTTTTTACACAATAATTTAACTATTAATAATATTAAATAAAGTTATTTATCATTTCATTCCTTATCCCACCTTTTCTGTGGCAAGGCATTTTCAGATTGGTATATTATAAAGGACCATTTATTTGAGTCCTGACAATAGTATTCTACTTTAGATTTTCAGACTATTTTAAAGGAATTCATGGTCTTAAGCAACATAGTATTTGAAATAGATGGACTCTGGAATCTTCCAGCACTGATCACATATTCTATCGAGTAATATGGGGAGATGGAAGTGAGATAGGTCTAAATTCTATACACCTCATCATCCTAATTATGCAACCTGGGGAGGGTAACTGGCTGTCAAGAGACCTGGGGAAGTTCATTTACACTGGCAAATTTGCTATGGTACAAGCTCTGCATCTTTGCTTTGTAGGCTCAAAACTTGAACTTTTGTCAGCACATCGAAAGTAAAGTTTTCTCTTGGCAAACTCATATTATCCAAGCTCACCGAGACTGAAATGTCATTTTATTAATTTACAATGGACAATAAAATATTCATGCGGATTGTTACGCTTGCATCAACAGGACCGGTGCATTTACTCTTTACAGACAAAACTGCCTGGGAAGCCAATTATAATTGAAAAATTGAGGGGGGGTGGTCTGTATTCAGAACAGAGAAGGCAGTTGAAGGATGTATCTTAGGGACAGACTTGTCCTGTAGCCTAGAGTGCTTTGAGACTGCCAAGGTCTCCTTTCCCCCATAGGATTGAGTGCAAAATTAGGGTGCACATCGGTTGTGTATTTTAGTTGGGGGGGGTGTGGTAGGGGTAAGAGTTGGGCGTGAGTAGGGGTTGGACAAAGGGAGGAGAAAAGTAGGGAACATTTCAAGCATATGTAATGACCAAGAGTAAGGGAAAGACCAATGAACCGGGAAGCTGCAATAGTTCAGCATGCCTGAATTGTATAGTGCAACGAAAGTAATGTCAAGAGATAAGAACTCAGGGGTAGCTACAGCAAGAGCATGTGATGGCCTTGTGAGCCACAGTAGGGCACTTAAATCTTTGTCCTCAAGATCATGGGGAACTCATAAGAAATTTTAAGCAAGGCAGTAATGATGATCAGATTTGTGCTTTAGAAAAATCACCGCAGCAGCACTGTAGAGAATGAGTTAGAAGAATGCAAGGCCAAAACCAGAGACGAGTTGGCATCTCAGGGTAGAACGGACTGACCCGAAAAATGGGAGGATGTGAGAGAGAATTTGCAGGAGTGGGGGGCGCCTGGGTGGCTCAGGGTTAAAGTGCCCGGCTCTTGATCTCGGCTCACATCATGATTTCGAGGCTCATGAGATGGAGCCCTGCGTGGGACTCTGGGCTGGAAGCCTGAAGTCTGCTTGGGATTCCCACTCTCCCTCTCTCTCTGCCTTCCCCACTCGTACCCTCAGTTTTTCTCTCAAAATAAATAAATAAACATTAAAAAAAAAGAATTTGCAAGAGGGGGTGATTAATTGAATATGGACAAAAGTAAAAAAAGAACAAAGGACAGTTTCTGCCTTGAGCATGCTGGTGCGAGCACTGACACAGGAACCCTGGAGGTCACAGGAAATTGGATGAAATTGTGAGCAGAAGAGGCAGACGGTGGGGGCACCTGGGTGGCTCATTCGGTTGAGTGTCTGACTTCAGCTCAGGTCATGATCTTGTGGTTCATGGGTTCGAGACCCTAGTCAGGCTCTATGCTTATAGCTAGCTCAGAGCCAGGAGCCTGTGTTCAGATTCTGTCTCTCTCTCTCTCTCTCTCTCTATCCCTCCCCTGCTTGCACTTTCTCTCTCTCTCTCTCTCAAAAAATAAATAAAAACATAAAAAATTTTTAAAGAAAAGAAGAGACAGACGATGAGTCAGTTTGGAGTTTAGACATTTCGAGGATTGAGGATGAGGATTCTGTAGATTGAAGAGGATTTGTCCAGTAGGCTAAATATTTAAGTTTCATATTTAGAGGAGAGAGCCAGACTGCAGATTTGAGGGTCACCAGCAAATAAACTGTGTAATGGAAATTGTGAGAACGTCTGGTGACCTACTGAGAAGATATAGGAGGTAGGTAATCATAACAATACCAGTCACTCTCTGTACCTTCTGGCAACATCCTTCCAGAGTCGAGTAGTTCTTGTACATGACTAGAAGCTTCAAGTCCAAGTTCATGACACGATTTTCCAAACAAGGCAACCTCTTGGAAGACTTATTGAGCTAACAGTCAAATAAAACAAAAACATTCCACTTGTATTTGTTAAACAGCTTTAAAGTAGCCTCAGAAGTCACACAGCAACTATTCATTTGGAGCAAATCACTAAGTCCTGCCCAACTTCAAGGGAAGAATGAGAGCCTACCTTTTGGTGGGAGTGTCAAATAATTTGCAGACAATTTTAAAATCAGTACAGTCGGAAAAAACAGAGGCCACATGTTTTGGAGGCTTTACCCAGTAAGTTTACTATGAATAAAGTGACCTGAAGTTTAAGCCTGCCTGCCTGCCTGCCTGCCTTCCTTCCTTCCTTCCTTCCTTCCTTCCTTCCCTCCTTCCTTCCTTCCTTCCTTCCTTGCTTCCTTCCCTCCCTCCCTCCCTTCTTCCTTCCCTCCTTCCTTCCTTCCCTCCTTCCTTCCCTCCTTCCTTCCCTCCTTCCTTCCCTCCTTCCTTCCTTCCTTCCCTCCTTCCTTCCCTCCTTCCTTCCTTCCTTCCCTCCTTCCCTCCTTCCCTCCTTCCTTCCTTCCTTCCTTCCTTCCTTCCTTCCTTCCTTCCCTCCTTCCCTCCTTCCCTCCTTCCTTCCTCCTATCTTACCTCCTTCCATTGGACTTTCAAAACTCATTTACAGATATTGGCTACCATCTTGTCACAATCAAAAAATTCAAAATTCAATGTACATATCTCTCATTAAAATATTTTTTTAAACAATGCAAATTTATTACCTTGTGGTTGTAGAGGCAAGGCGTCTGCAATCACCTTTACTAGACTTAAGTCAAAGGTGTCTTCGGGGATTGGTTCCCTCTGGAGACTCTAGAAGAGAATGTTTCCCGGCCTTTTCCAGCTTCTGGAGCCTGGCTGTATTCCTCGACTCATGGCCCTTTCTTCACATCATTCCAAGACAAGGAGCCTGAGGGGACTCTGGGGAAAAAGCTGTTTTATTTTTCCCTCCTTTTCCTGCTTCCTTTCTACCTAGGACTTGCACCCCTGCCTTGCACATGCCTTAATGTATGTCCTCTACCCCCCCCTTTTGTTTGATCCTTCTTATGAAGGTCAAGGAGTTAATGATTTCTTTGGAGTCTTCCAGCCCGACAGATAGAACATCTAGGGAGTGACCAGCTGAGGTCACCGTGTATGTTTTCCAAGACCCCTGACTCCAGAACATAATTGCATAAGGAGGACACCTGGGCAAGAACTTGTTTGATCAGTTCCTGGATGTCTGCGAGGACATGTACCCCAGATGGTCATCCCCAGAAAAAGCCCTACACCCCAAGCAAAGACAACACTCATTCTCCTTTCTTTTCTGAGTCTCCCAGACATTCATTCCCTCTATATTTGCTCTCTCTCTAGGTCTTCAATGAACTCTGTTCTCACTTCCTGCTGGCTCACATTTGATTTTGATCCTGCATGTAGCCAGGGACCCCCTTGGCTGGTCGTGCGGGACCCCCTCTGGGTCCTTGGCATGCTGGCATCAATTCCAACCCCTTGATTCCGTCATCACATCTTTCACTTCCTCCTCTGTCTCAATCTCTCTCTATTTTTTTACTGTGGTAAAATGTCCCTAACATAAAATTTAGCATTTTAATTATTTTTAAGTGGACCATCCAGAGGCATAAAGTGCATTCACATTATTAGATAACCATTCCCACCATCTATTTCCAGAACTTTTTAATTGAAAAGAGTTTTAAAGTGTTGACCATGATTATTATTTTGAGAGAGAGAAAAAGATAGCACAAGCAAGTGAAGTGCAGAGAGAGAGGGAGAGAGAGAATCAAACAGCACAGAGCCTGACAAGGAGCTGGATCTCACAACTGTGGGATCATGACCTGAGCTGAAAGCAAGAGTGGGATGCTTAACTGATTGTCACCCAGGCGCCCTGACCATTATTTTTATTATTGCCTTCAATGGAAAGAGCCAGGGCTTTGTAGGTATGGGTAAGTTTTCAACTTCTGATCCTCAGGAAACTCACCTACAATATTTAGAAAGAGTTGTAGGCAGCATAGCTGAGATGTCTAGAACTAGGCCAGGCTCTTTGCTTTTAATAGTTTAGATCTAGTATATATGAACATATAGAATCCAGTTTATTTTCTTTTTTTAAGGTTTAAAAAAATTTTATTTTGAGAGAGAAAGAGAGAGAGAACCGACGTGGGCTCTGTGCTGTCAGCACAGGGCCAGACACGGGGCTCAATCTCATAAAGTGTGAGATCATGATGTGAGCTGAATCGAGCTGAAATTGGATGCTTAACCAACTGAGCCATCTGGGCGCCCCCAATCCAGTTTATTTTCCAACACTTCTCCAAAGGGAAGATAGCTCGACTCCTATTAACATGAGATCTTAACCGTTGGGCTTCCCCAAGTGGAACTTGACCTGCTCACTACAGCCACAGGCTCCATTGCTCTACGGCTCCTTGTTTGGCTGGACCAGCGGGAAGCACCTGTGGGAATCCCCGAAGGCGGAAGGGAGAGAGAGGCCAGGTTCCTGTCCTGGGAACCCTTCCTTGCATGTCTAAGTGTTATCTAAATATTCTTTTACTGAAGGTCACAGCTCCTGTCCTGCCATTGCCACTCTGTCGCAGAGTCCTCCTTGAGTTCTCGCGACAGCTTCCTGCTCTTGCCCCTTTAGACACTAGTTCAACTAGATCTGTGGTAACTAACGTAGGTGTGCTTTCCCGTTTCCTGCTGGTTTTCTTAACCTCTGACCATACACATTTAAACAGTTCCCTCCTGCAAAATATTTTCTGAAGTTTTTTTTGTTTATTTATTTTTGAGAGAGAGACAGAGTGTGAGCAGGGGAGGGGTAGAGACAGGGAGACAAAGAATCTGAAGCAGGCTCCAGGCTCTGAGTGGTCAGCACAGAGCCAGACACAGGGCTTGGACTCGTGAGCTGCGAGATCATGACCTGAGCTGAAGTTGGTCACCCAACCAACTGAGCCACCCAGGCACCCCCAAAATATTTTCAATTATACTTTTCCTTCTGGGCCCCTGGTTGATTCTTTCTTTTTATTTTTTCTTTTCTTTTCTTTTTTTTTGGTAACAAACCTTACTCAGAATTCTATTGTGCAAAACAGATAAAAGTGAAGCTGCAGCAGCCAATGCAAGGGTGAGTAATGCAGGGCCTCAACTGTTTGCTTTTCCTCATCCGCTGAGGTGACCTCCGAGAGCTTAGGGTTTGGAGGGACACACTTAGAAAAACATTGGACTGAGAAAACCTAAGAAAATGCCAGCCCTGACCAATGCTTGGATGGCATCTCTCTTCCAAACTCATGAAATAAATTCACCTGACCCCCGCCTCCCCCCACACGCTTTGGAAGTGTCTGAGAACACACCCTTAGATATTGGTTCCATTTCCACATCTGCACTCTTTTCTAGTAGTGCACATGCCTTACTTATTAGATTCGGTTGACCCTTTCAGCTGGGGGGGTGCACAAGTTGGTTTCTCCGTTTGAAGGCTGATAAGAATGATGATCTGGAGGCACCTGGGTGGCTCTGTTGGTGAAACCTCTGACTCTTGATTTTGGCTCAGGTCATCCTCTCACGGTTTGTGAGTTCCAGCTCTGCGGTGTTGGGCTTTGTGCTGACAGCGTGCTTGGGCTTCGCTCTCTCCCTCTCACTCTGCCCCTCCCCTGCTCTCTCTCTCTCTCGCTCTCTCTCAAACATATATAAATATTTTTTTTAAGTGATTATTTGGATTTGGCTTAACATCAATTTCACTTTGATTTCCTAGTGACTTGTTTTCTCAAATAGGCAATGTAGAGAATATTCACAAGATAAAAAGAAATGAGTTATGCTAGCTTGCCACTTCTTGCTTCGTTCCCAAAATGTGTGGTTTTGGAAAACCCGTGCAGAATGAGAAGTCTACCAGGTCAGGAATCACAGCCATGCACTTCATAGTGGATGAAGTGTCTTTGCGCTCAGGAGTTCTGCCCTGTGATCATAGATGGGATTTTGTTGTGCCCCCTCTACATGATCTCTGTTTGTTCTGTTCTCCACAAACGTGTGGTTTAAATGCAAGAGGTCTGGCCATGGCCTATCACATATATATTAAGGCATCATTTTCATTACATCTTAAAATATAACTATGATTTTGGATCTCCCTTCAGCCTGCCTCCAGAGAAACTCAGCAGTGGCCTGATCCTTTTTTGAGGTTAATCAAGTCAACTAGACTATGGAAAAAACCAATAGAGACTTCTGGAGAATTCATGTATCTCCCCACATGTTGGAAGTCCTTGCTTTTGCCTCTCTCTTCATGCTGCCCTCAAGGGCTAAAAGAAGCACAGCTTGATGGTAGGTTTCAATTGGCTCAGGGTTGCTAATATAATTTGTTAAAAGTGAACAATTCAGTTAAGTTAAAAAAAAATCTACCTGGTGCCAAATAGCTAGCTAGTAGTCCTGTGTATATTCTTTCGAATCTCTGATCTATTTTTGTCTTACATACACAAGGCCATCACCTGCATTTTGCTTATTGTGTTGTGATTTTTCATGGATTTGCTTTGCTTCTAATTGCACATGAGTTATTTGGTTGTCACATATTAAATTAACAAGAAGAAGAAGGTTCTAATTGACAGAGGGTCAGGAATAGGTTATTTCCCAGAAATACTGGGAAATTTGCAAGTCAAGCAACATACACACACATTAAATGAAAAGAAAAAAGATGACCAGGTAGGGTCAAAAGATTATTGAATTGCTCTCAAGACTGTTGGATTTGGACCATATCTTCACAAGTAGGAAGATACTTGTAAGACGACCGTTGTAGGAATAATTATATCACCCTCCTGTGCTGCTGTAACAAAACTCTACAGAGCAAGTGTCAGAAATGTATTGCTCACAGTTCTGGAGGCTGGAAGTCTGAGATGAGGGTGTCAGCATGGTTGGCTGAGGGCCATCTTTTGGATTGCAGGCTTCTTGGATCTTCATGTGGAAGAAGGAACTAGAGACCTCTGTAGTTTCTTTTATAAGAACACTAATCTCACTTGTGACGGCTCCACCTTCGTGACCTCATTACCTCCCAAAGGCCCCACCTATTCCTGTAACCTTTGGGGTTTAGGATACAACACGTGAATTTGGGGAGGGGCACAAACATTCGAACCATAGCCCCTTTCCTTCCTTTCTTTCCTCCTTCCTTCTCTTCCGACCCTTCTTCCCCTCCCTGCCTTCCTTCATCCCTTTCTTCTCTCTTCCCTTTCTCCCTTCCTTCCTTCGGTCTTCCCTCCTTCCCATCTTTCTTCCCTTCCTTCCCTCCTTCCTCAACAAATATTTATTGAACACTGTTTCAATTATTGAGGATTCAGCAGTGAACAAGAGTCAAGGTCCTTACTCAGGGAAATTACATTCTTTGGGGAGACATACATAGACAAACAAGAAAAGTCAGAAATGATAGTTTTCTCTGTTATGCAGAGAATTAAAATGGGTGATGTGATAGACTAAAGACCATATTAGAAGAGGTGATCCTTGAAGATATCTCTGAGGAGGTGACTTTTTTTTTAAGCAAAACAAATTTTTTTTGTTAGTAGTCTCTACACCCAACATGGGGTTTGAGCTTATAACCTGAGATCAAGAATTGCCTGCTCTTCTGACTGAGCCAGCCAGGTGCTCCTGAGGAGGTGGCCTTTAAAGTGCCATATGAATGACATGAAGTTAGCCATAGGATCTCAGGGAACAACATTTCCTAAATAGGAGCAGATTGGCACAAAGGCAGGAATGACCTTTGTGCAATTGAAGAATGAAAGTTCAAAGAGTCTGGGGCTTAGTAAACCAAGGGGAGAGTGGATAAACAGATGGCAGAGAAGTGGGCAGGGCCAGATGCACAGGGTGTGTGAACCAGGAGAAAGCATTTGGATTTTATTGTGATTGTAATTGAAAGCTTCAGTGAAGGAGGACAGTGACATTATTCGACTTGTATTTTAAGAAGTTGTTCCTGGTTGCTCTGTAGTTTATGGATGATAGGGAAGCCAAAGTAAAAACAGGGGGACTGACCAGGAAGCTCTTATAGTGGCCTGGACAGGGGAGGAAGGTGCTGCGGACTAGGGCGAGAATGGAAAGAAGTGGCAGATTTAGGATTCGCTTTGGAGGTAGACCTGTGGGATTTTCTTTCAGATGGGTTGGCTGGAGGAAGGGGAAGTGGTAACATAAAGAGAGAAATCAAACTCCAAGATTTTTGGTTTGATCCACCTAAGTTCCTGGTAGAAGTATATAGAAAGACAAGAAAACTGGCAGAGGAGCACTTCGAAAATAAAAATGAAACAGTTTTGTTTGGGCCACGTTCAGCTCGAGATGCTCATTAGACACCCAAGGAGAACTAGGTAGATGGTTTGTTGCAGGGGCTGGAAACCTGGGGAGAGGTCAGTGCAGAAGATATAGACTCGGGGGTCTTGGGCAGACAGATGAAATTTAAAGCCAGGGGACTGGTTGAGACCACTTCTAGGCTCTGGGGGGCAGGTGAAAAGAGGGGCCCTAGAACAGAGAAGGGACACTCTAACATTAAGTTATGAGACGTCAAAGGAGTCTGAGAAGGAATGGTCATCAAGGAGAAAAGCCAGAAAGTGTATTGTCAAGGCAGCCAAGAGAATAGAATGATTTAAGGAGAGAGTAGTTGATTGTTCCCAATGTCAGTAAGAGTCAAAGTCAAAGCAATAAGTTGTCTGTGGATTGGGCAACAGGTAGGTCATTAGCATTAACGTGAGTAGTCTCATTGGAGTAGGTGAGAAGGAGGTTTGACTAGAGAGAGTTAAGAAGAAAATGCAAGGTAAGACAGTGAAACCGCCATAGGTGTGAAAGCCGTTGTGGACAAAGACCAGAGAAGAGAAAGAAGTTGGGGGAAGGGTAACAAGAATGCTGCCCATTCATGTTGAGTGGCTCTCTGAACTGTGTGGCTAATTGTTTTTAAGTTTACTTATTTTGAGAGAAGGGGAGTGCAGAGAGGGGCAGAGAGAGAGAATCCCAAGCAGTTTCCCAGCTGTAAGCACAGAGCCCAGAGCCTGACTTGGGGGCTAGATCTCAGGAACCGTGAGATCATGACCTGAGTCCAAATCAAGAGTTGGATGCTCAACTGAGCAGCCACCCAGATGCCCCTGAGGTCTGTGGCTATTAATGTAAAATGAGCACAATAGCCCCAGGGGTATGTGTGTTCCTCTAACGATATTCAGCTGCTCCTGTGCAGCACCCAGAAGATGGAGGGTCGGGTTTGGGTTCTGCTAGATGAAAACAAAGGAGGAAGTAGAAGGAGGTGAAGATGTTAAGCATATTCATAAGGAGGGGAGGTGGCTATGAAGTTGGATCATGGCTTTAAGTTAGGTTTTGATGGAAATGAGGATGCTAGGGAAATGGTTGATGGTAAGAGAGAGGAGCCTCTGGAGTGGAGATCTTGATGGAGTCAAAGAATTAATGGAATATTGATGTAAGAGAGCTGAATAGATAGGAATTAGTGGCCAGACAGAGTAAGCAGTTATGGGTGGGAAAATGCTAAATTAGTGAAGGGTATTCTTACATTATTATGTCTCACCCATATTTACTTTTGAGCAACTAAGTCCTCTAGTGTATTATTCCAGTCATAGCATAAGGTGCAGGGGAGCACACAAGCTTTTGAATAATGCATCTAGCTGAGCAGATGAGTCTCTTGTATTATTATTATATTAATTACATAACAATTATATTATTATTTTAATTATATATATCATTATATTAACTATATATTATAATATTATTATATTCCACAGGAGTGGCACTTGTCTGGCTCAGTCAGAATAGTGTGCAACTGTAGATCTCCGGGTTGTGATTTCAAGCCCCACGTTGGGTGTAGAGATTATTAAAAAGAAAAAAAGATCCCACAGAATTCCAGTGTAGAAGGCCTTAGCATGTGACATTAACAAGCAGCTTTAAACTGAATAAATTTTTGAAAAATAAAAAAAGAAACAAATGTCACTTTAAAAAGAAAACCTGTTTCCTTTCTCTACTTACAACCCCTCCTTTTTAAAAAAGATTTTTAAGTTTTATTTTTAAGTAATCTTGACACCCAACATGGAGCTTGAACCCACAACCCTGAGATCAAGAGTCACACGCTCTACTAACTCAGTCAGAAACCCCTACTTCTAACACTTCTAACACCCAATGTGTGGGGTTTTATTCCACACCAAGTAATTTGCCAACTCTCTGGACCCCAGCTGGGTGTCCTACAATTTAATTCAGTTCTGATACCAACTACCTGGAGCCAGGGCAGACCCTCCAGTCTCAGCGCTCAGTCCCACAAGATTGGCCCCCACTTCAGACACCAGTCACAAGTCTCAGGTTGTCGCCTTTACTTTGGACCAGTTGGCTATAAATTGGGCGTTCCCACAACACCCTCCTCAGGTTTGATACCTTGCTATAACAGCTCACAGAACTTAGGGAAACACTTTACTTACCGTTACTGGTTTATTATAAAAGACGCCACTCAGGAAGGGATTCGTAGGGCAAGATGTGGGGGAAGGGTGAGGGGTTCCCTGGTCTCTGGGCATATCATTCTTCTAGCATCTTGATGTGTTCACTGACCTGGAAGCTCTCAAACCTCAGGGCTTAGGATCTTTACAGAGGTTCTACTTCATAGCCATAGTGGATTAAATCAATGGCCGTTAGTGATTAACTCTTTCAGTCCCTCTTCCCTACGGGGGGGGGAGGGGGGGGCTGAAAAATTGCAACCTAATCATGCCGTGATCTTTCTGGACATTAGCTCCCATTAGAAAGCTATCTAGGGACCTCCAACCACCAGTCATCTCATTAGCACACAAAATGACACTCCAGAGGCACCTGGTGGCTCAGTCTGTTGAGCATCCCACTCTTGACTTCGCTCAAGTCTTGATTCCAGGGTGCTGGGACTGGGTCCTGTGTTGGGCACTGAGCTGAGCAGGTTCAGTGTTCCACCCTGATTCTCTCTCTCTCCCTCGCCCCTCTCCCCTGCTCACTCTTGCTCTCTCTTCCAAGGGTCTTAGAAGCTTTGATGTCAGGAATCAGGGTCAAAGATTAAATATTAGAACAAAAGATGCTCCTAGCATCCTGTCAGTCAGGAAACTACGTGGGTCTTAAAAGCTCTGTGTCAGGAACTTGGTACAGAGACCAAGTATATATTTATTATGCCACATAGTTTTATCACTCTATTTTGGTCAAAGTATTTCCCATGTGGTCTGAAAATAAAGCACCCTCTGTCTGGAAAGACAGAGAAGGGTGTGCTTTGCTATGTTTGTCTGGAAATATTTAGGTGCAATAATCAATAGTGATTAATAATGTATTAGTTTTTGGTATGAGTATTTTGCTGCACTGTAGACACACTAAAAAACAGAACAAGTTTGGAATAGAAACATAGTATATCATATGCTTTACACTTTAGAAAAAGCACTTGCACATTAATTCATTTGAAAATAGTATTTGCTGCCTCTTTTCAAACAATCTGGAAGTACTTTCCAAAAAGCACTCCATTCATTGCTTGGATAGACAAGGTCCTTCTTTTCCTATTTAAATGATATTACAGTTTTCTCTCTTATTCCCTGGGTAAAACTTCGGAACCTCTTAGCTTGTGAATATTAGCAGAATTGTAGGACTCTGGAGCTGTGATTTTTGAGTTTAGATAATGCCATGGAGCCTGGAAGTCAGTTTGAAGTCCACGTCCTTGGTATGGCACACTGTTTATCTGTGACCTTATTATTTTTTCTTTATGAAACAAACGCATTGTTAATTCAATTCATATACCTATTATCAGAATAGGACTTAGAATTCTTAGGAGACTGGGCCACACATGTGCTTTAGAAAGACAAAGTGTATTACGTTAGCGACATCAGTCCATTAAATATTGTTGTTATGGTCCAGAAAGGAGAACCCTAAACTTCTCTTGCCAACTCAAATTCCAGTTTCTTCCTATCCTTTATTCCGATTCTTTACTTTCTCTTTGCCTGAAATTAGAAGCAAAAAGGGAGTAGAAAAAGGAAAGCAGGGGTTGAAGAGGAGGAGGAAAGCCCAACAGGCAGGTTAATCGTGTCTGCGATTCTCTGCTTCGGCCCAGGGGCTAAGCGTTTCCCGCAGAAATGGAAGATCCAGTCCAGGCTCGGTCAAGACCAGGTTCACGCTCACAAACCTGACCAAGCAGCCTGAGGTGCGGTTGCAGGTACCCTCCCAGCAACCCCTCCCGCCGCCGAGGTCTGGGATCACCCCAGGCCGCAGGCCAGGTCTCCCCACCCGCCTCCCCAGCGGGCACGCGGTCGGGGCGCGGGCACGGCCTCTGACGAAGCGCGGGCGTGCGCTCGGCGGCCGCGGCGTCCCTTTGCCCGCCGGAAGGAGCGGCGGCGCCAGCGTCCTGCCGCCTGTCCGTCACGCAGCCGCCCACGCCACCGTCGCTTCGGATTGGTCACAGGCCCGGGCCGGGCCCCTTAAGGCCCCGCCCCCCGCGGATGGACAGGCCGGGAGGGCGTGGCGGCGGCGGGCGGGTCCGCCCAGCTGTCAGTTACAGGGGCGGCCCGGCCGGCGGGCGGGCGCTCGCTGGCTACCTCGTCTCTCGCTCGCGCGCGCTCCCTCTCGCCGCCTGTGGGGAAGTCGGGGCCGCCCGAGCGGCTGCCGCCACCGCCTCGCCCCGACCTCCTCCCCGGTCCCTTCCCGGCTCAGTCTTTCCCTCCC
This sequence comes from Hyaena hyaena, assembly GCF_003009895.1. Taxonomy (NCBI): domain Eukaryota; kingdom Metazoa; phylum Chordata; class Mammalia; order Carnivora; family Hyaenidae; genus Hyaena; species Hyaena hyaena. Next base: position 349,029 of record NW_024080745.1, on the reverse strand, counting down.
GCGCACCCCCGAGTAGTGAGTGGTCCCGCGTAAGGTCCGGAGAGTCACCGCGGCGGCCCGGGTGGTGTTTAAACCATGTTTAGGAGGATTTTGCAGAGGGTAAGAGAGTGAAATCGTCTTTCCGGCAGCACGTGAGCGGGAGAGCCCGAGCCCGGGGCTGCGGGCGCCGCCGCCGCCGAGCTGAGGAGCCCGGGCGGCGGCGCGGGCGCCCCTCCCCAGCGCGGGCGCCTACCTCCTGTAGGCCCCGCAGCCCGGGAGGCGGGTAGGCCTCGGCCGTCCGTCCCGGGGGCGGGCCGCGGAGGCGGGTGGGGCGGCGGCGGGCGGCAGGCCGGAGCCCGGGCCGGCGCCGAGTCCCCGGCTACCCGCGCGCCCAGGCCCCGCGCCGCGCTCCCGCGCGGGGCTGTCAGCGCGGCGGGCGGCGGGGCGGGAGGGTGTGGTGCCGGCGCGTTCCTTCCCGCTCCGGGAATGGCCGCGCAGACGGAGAGTTAGTGCGCCCAGACGGGCGGGGAGCGCCGCGTGGGAGACTGCGGGAGGCTTGCTCAGCCTCTGCATCCTCGGCGCCCCGCAACTCCGCACGCACCTGCCACCCTCGGCTGCGGCTTCTCAGCCGGACGGCGCGGCGGGCCGATGTGGTGAAACCCGGCCTAGCTCGGGCCCGATCGTGGTACCGACACTTACGGGCAAAGTCAGCCGAGAAAGAAGATCTTACTCACGGTTGGAAACTTTCTCCCTCCCGCCCCTCCTCCCCCCAGTAAAAACGCGTTTCCCCCTCCCAGCCCAGGACCCTTTTTGAGCTCTCCCAAGAATAAATTCGCAGGAAGCCTCATCCAGTGATACACACTTAGTCCTTCACTGTCTGCCACGGTCTCCCTATTGGAAATCGGGGGGTGGGGTGGGGTGGGGTGGGAAGAAAACCCATAAGATATAAAAATAAGAACATCGGAAAGCTGTGGGTGTGTTGTTTAGATATCAGTTCCTGGAATAATAGGGTATCTTTTCCTACAAGAGTTATTGTACTCAAGGTTTTGTTTTGGATAGTTTTTGTTTTTTGTTTTTTTTGGAAAGTGCTAGGGTGCAACCAGATGTAAGTGATTGAAAAGTTGGGGCCAAACTCATTAGTCTCAGTTGGTTGCTGAGGGAGTAGCCTCACTGGTTCAAAGGACGAAAGAAATTAGTGAATTTGTAGTATTCGGCCAAGGAATGTGCCAAAGACAGTTGAGTCATCCACTATATGGAAAGGGAGTGTTCTTGGCACCGGCCTGGCTTTGTGAAATGTTCAAGTCATGTGAAACTTGGTCATCCATCAGGGGCAGAAATAGTTAACTTTTGTGTCTACCGCCCTGTATTGACATTTGATGATTTTTTTTTTTTTTTTGCAGTGGGTTTATCAGAGTTTTTAAAAATCTTGATAAGCTGATGATTTTGGCAGCAGCAAGGGCATGCCCTTTACCCTCGCTGCCAGTTCCTGTGCTCAATAGTAAAGACATCTGGGCAGGATTTGCTTGTAGTACGTGGAGATTTTTCTTTTATGGGACCTGGAGGAACTGATGATCTCATGCTTCAGATTGTGTTTCTGTCACAGTTCCACATCTGAAAATGGTTTGCTTTAAATTTTATAAATAAAACAAAGTGTTTACTGACTTACACGAGCAGCTTCTGGTAGGGTTGCCTGACTGGCTCAGTCCGGGGAGCATGCGACTCTCGTGCTTGGGGTGGTGAGTTCGAGCCCCACGTTGGGTGTAGAGATTAATTAAAAAAAGATTAATACATTTTAAAAAAAGAGTAGTTTCTGCCAGTTATAGATTAGTTTTCAGCAATATGGGATATTTTCCAGTACTCTTGGTTTAATGTTGTGAAGCATTACCATTATATAAGGACTATTTTTATATAAAGACCACGTGTTGGCACGTACACATCAACTGTTACAGAAGTTTTAATTAAAATTGCAAAATTGGAATTTATTCTGATTATTATTAAGATGTGAGGTAGAGTCATCACATGACTAAGTCAGTTGAAAACTGAACTTTCTTAACCAAGGCACTATTGACATTTGTGACTGGATAATTCTTAGTTGTGGGGGGCTGTCCTTTGCATTCTGAGATGGTTAGCAGCATCCCTGGCTTCTACTCACTTCAGGCCAGTGGCACCCTTCCCTCATTCCCTTTCCCCTCTTGTGACAACCAGAAATATCACCATGCTTTCCCATTTTCCCCTATGGACAAAATCGCCCTTGATTGAGAACCACTGTGTAAAATATGTACACTCTTTTATACATATAAAATTTGAAATGATGCCCAGTTACTTTTTGTTTCTTGTGTATTTATTGAGTGTCAGTAAATGTCAGACATATGCAAGGGGCTGGGAAGCACTTAATAATGGGGGTCCGCCCTTTCAAACTCACAGCCACATTGGGGATGTAGACATTTAAAAGTAATTACAAAGTGGCCCTGAGTGCCACTCTGTGTCAGGATGTTGGGACCATCAGGAAAACCTCTGATAGGAGGTCATGTTCCCACAGTGTATACTTTATTAAGTCCACAGGTGGTATTTACCAACAAGTATAACTAGAATCTTTAAATTATGTAACATGGCAACCATTTTATTTTACCCCACCCTGATAATCTTATTTCTCAGCAGAGGTAATAAGAAATAAGATTAAGATGGAAGTTGCTAATTTAGAGATTTGTTTGAAATGGTCTCCATGCTTTAATATTGTATTCCTTTAACATTCTCTTTTTAGATGACCTTTTCATTTTAGCTGTTATTTTCTTCTGAATAGTGTCCTTTAGAAAGCATTTTTAAAGAAGAAACAGACAATGTGCTTACAATCAGTTGTAACTGAGTCACTGAACATCACCAATAAGGTCCCAGGATACTTTACAGAAAATGTTTCTGTTTTCTTCCCTGTCCCCCCCTTTTTTTTCCCCATTAGCTTACTACTGTAAGTGATCTTTCTGAGGCTTGAAAGAGTCTGAATTAGAAAAAAAAAGTTTTTTTATGGTAGCTTCAGTATGTATGTATTGACTATTTTGCTTAATGGTCCTTTGAAGAGAAGTATGGATTTACAGTGCTTGATGACCATGGGGCGCCTGGCTGGCTTAGTTGGTGGAGTGTGCGATTCTTGATCTCTGGGGTTGTAGGTTTGAGCTCCACGTTGGGTATAGAGATTACTTAAAAATAAAATCTTAAAGGGGCACCTGGGTGGCTCAGTCGGTTAAGCGTCTGACTTCGGCTCAGGTCATGATCTTGTGGTCTGTGAGTTCGAGCCCTGTGTTGGGCTCTGTGCTGACAGCTCAGAGCCTGGAGTCTGCTTCGGATTCTGTGTATACCCCTCTCTCTGCCCTTCCCCTGCTCATACTGTCTCTCAATAATAAATAACCGCTAAAAATATTTAAAAAATAAAATCTGAAAAAGAATTAAATAAAGTGCTTGATGACCAGATAGATGATCAGCATTAGTACTTTAGGCAGTATGTAAACTTCATTGCTATTTCTTTCTTAAGGAATTTATCGTGGTTTAGAGTATTAGCTTTCCTTTCACTGGTATATACCAATAACATTGCTAAAGAAAAAAGTGGACTTGGGGCGCCTGGGTGGCTGAGTCGGTTAAGTGTCCGACTTTTGCTTAGGTCATGATCTCGCGGTTCGTGGGTTCGAGCCCCGCGTTGGGCTCTGTGCTGACTGCCAGCACAGAGCCTGGAGCCTGTTTCAGAGTCTGTATCTCCCTCTCTCTCTGACCCTCCCCTGCTCACGCTGTCTCTCTCTCTCTCTCTCCTAGAAATAAATAAAAATATTAAAAAAAAGAAAAAAAGAAAAAAATGGACTTAGTTTTAATTATTCTAGAATTGTAGAAATAAGAGGCTTCTTTTATGGTCAACAGGTCTATCTGATTTTAAAAATGAGGAAGTAGAAACAGATTAAGTGATTTACCTAAGGCAACACGGTTAGTAGATGTCAAAACTGAGCCAAGAGCCAGATTTTCCCAACTCAATTCATTTCTCTTTTTCTGGCACTTTGTTGCCCTTTCCCCTACTGCTCAATTGATATGGTTAGCACTCTATTAATCACAGTGGAAGATATTGGGAAAATATGAAACATAACTTCTTCCTCAAGGATATGATTAAGTACCAAAGAAAATGACATAACGAAGGCTGTAGTGGTGCAGAAGAGGAAAGATCAGAATGATCCTGTGTGAGTGGGTAGTCTCCTCGGGGAAAATGAGCATGAGATGGGGTTTTGAAGAATGTGTGTGTTTAGGAGAGGTCTTAGGAAAGTTTCCTTTTAGGAAGGAGTTACAGTATAAGTAAGGACACAGAGATGGGAATGAGTTCATTCTTCCTTTTCTCCCTCCTTCCTTTACATATTAGTTTTCAATAAGCAGATATTTACAACACTTGCTATGTACTAGAAACTGGGGAGACAGCAGTACAGTCCTTACACTCAAGTAGCTTAAACCAAGTGACTTTTAGAGAGAGAGGATCTGTTTACAGCACAGAGAAATTGAGAGAAATTTACAAAGATGATGTGATACTCCATTGTGGAGATTCTCAATTGTCTAGCTCATCCCTGTTTAATGCAAATGTGAGTTTCATGTGTAATTTGAAGTTTCTAGTAGGCACATTTAAAGTAAGAAGAAGTAAAAAGAAATAAAAGGCGAAATTAATTTTTAAAATATATTTCTTTTGATCGTATATCTAAAATATTTAATATAAAAATTACTAATGATATATCTTACATTTTCTCTCTCTCTCTCTCTTTTAACTAGGTCTTTGAAATCTGGTGTATGTTTTGCACTAACACCATAACTCAATTTGTACTAACCATATTTCAACTATTCTATAACCCTATGTCACTAATGGCTACTGTATTGGGTGGTATAGGCCTAGCTGAATACATACTTAACTTTTAACTTTTTATTTGGATCGAGTTTCAAACTTAGAAAAAGTTGCAAGAATAAAATAATACAAGGAACAGTTAAAAAAATTTTTTAAGGTTATTTATTTATTTTGAGACAGAGGATAGGGGAGGGGCAGAGAGAGAGGGAGAGAGAGTGAATTCCAAGTAGGTTGTCAGATGTGGGGCTTGAACTCATGAACTGTGAGATCATGACCTGAGCTGAAATCAAGAGTCAGATGCTTAACCTACTGATCACCCAGGTGCCCCTGCCAGAAACATTTTTCTTACTTTCTTCTCTCTTCTCTGTGTCTTTTCTCTCTCTCTCTCTCTCTTTTGAGGACCAGTTATTTTTACCTCTGAATACTTCAGTGAAGAATAAGGATATTTGTTTACATAACCACAGTATAGTTGCCAACTTCGTAAATTTACTTTGGTTCAGTTACTGTCTATATCCAGTTTTGTCAATTGATTTGATATGTTTTTTGTAACATTTTGCCCTCACCAGTTTAGGGTCCAGTTAGGATTAGGTATTTGGCTGTCATATTGCTACAGTTTCTTTTTATCTGGAACATTTCCACACTATTTGTATTTATGCAGAGTACAGGTCCCCTCCTGCTTTTTCCCCCTACACTGTTCTTCATGTTATGTTTATGTGATATTTTCTTGTGATTAGATTGAGATGATGCATTCTTGGCCAGAACGTTGCCTAGAAGATGTTGCCTCACATCTAGAGGCCCAGGGTATCTTTCTGTCCTTCATAGGTGCTGTGAGATTTGATTACCTTGTCAAAGGTCAATGTGTAGCCCGTTTTGGATTGTATAATACTATTTTTTCTTCTTTTGCAGTAAATAGGCATCTCCGTATAAGACTATGCAAATACCTTGCACCTTATCAAAAATTTCCCTTAAATTTAGTGTCCATTGTTCATTCTTCGTTGTTCATTGCCTGTCTAGCCTTCACCATAATGACTGCCAAAATGATGATTTTCCCACTCTGACATTTCCTTCTCCTTCACCATTTGGTCATTGGCTTTCCTGTTCCTCCTTCCCTCTCTCCCTCTCTCTCTATTTCCTCCCTGTCAGTTTCCTTTTTTTTTTTTTTTTTTTTTTTTNTTTTCTTTTTTTTTTTTTTTTTTTTTTTTACTAATTTCAGTTTTTAAAAATGGTTTATAAGTGATGAGTTATTTTAATTATTTTGGTGCTGTTACTGTGTCAGATTTGAACACTGGGAGCCCTGTTAGGGCGGCCCCTGTGTCCTTAACAGTTTCCAATAATTTTTTTTAAAGCTCTTTCTTACTTTCTGGTATAACAGTGTGTTCTAGCTCATCCATTACTCTTTCCTAAACCTGAAATTAGCCATTTCTCTGAGGAGCCCCATTTCTTTTAGTAGGGATTGTTATTAGAGACCCAGATCTGGGGTAGCTTTCCTTCTTGTTTATTTCAGCAGACATATTTGACATTCTGAACTTTATTCTGTGGGCATTATGAAATCAATAAGATTTTATTAAGCCAGGGAGGTACCTGGCTGGCTCAGTTGGAAGAGCATGTAATACTTGAACTCAGGGTTGTGACTTTGAGCCTATGTTGGGTGTAGAGATTACTTAAAAATAAAATCTTAAAAAAAAAAGGTTTTATTAAGCAGTAAAAAATAATTGGTATGCAGAAGAGGCAAAATTTTCCTCTACCTTCTTTGGGTGTCTGGCTGGGCCTAAGAATTTAACTGACATAAGACAGATTAACAGGAGAAAACCATGCAAGTTTTATTAAATTTTTACATGTATGTGAGAGGATTCACAAGAGTATGAGGACGCAAAGAAGTGACCAGAACAGGCATTTATACCTTTTAGACGAAGAAACAGTACATTCGCGAAGAACTGACAAGACAGAGGGGTTTGGGTTAGGGGTAGTAAATGGTGAAGAAGTAGCCAAGAAGATAAGGGTTAGTTTAACAAGGTTTGTTTATGCAGATTTCTCAGCCCCAAATTCTCTGTGTCTCCTGATGAGAATATCTTTTTTCCTCCTACTACAGCGAGGATGCCTTTCAGATGAGAGTTTTATCTCTTGCTTTCAAGAGGAAAAAAGAGGGCCAGAGTGTTCTTACACCTGCTGTGTTAGTGCCTTTAATTAAAGATAACCACTCTGCTAAAGTGGCAGATTTTGGAAGGACATTCTGGCTTTCTTCAGGCACAAAGTTGGAGTTAAAAAGTTGTTGAACGAATATTGAAAGGAATGTTTTAGGGAAAATTAATTTGTCAGTGTTGCATGTGATGTATTAAAACTACAAGAGAGTATAGGTAGAGATGAGATATGAGAGATTTTGATATTTTAGGCACTAAGAAATTATAATTTGCATTAGAATGACGACAGTGCATGCATAGGGAAGACCTTCGGAACATACCTCTTCCTCACATGTCTAGTATGGGGCCACTGTGTGCTGTGGAGTAAAAGAGTACACTGATGAGTAAAAGAGACATGAACCGCTGTGGAGCTTGGTGTAAGAGGAACTGTCCAAAAATCCTATAGCTGTATGGCCATGTGGGGGGCGTCTTAGGAAGGAAAAGCACAGGGAGCCCCAAGAGCATCCAGCAAGAGGGACCTGATCTCAACTGAGATGTTAGGGAAGCCTTCCTAGATTGGTTACACATTTCAGTTTGATGCAGTTACTACTAATTTATTAAACAAATTTTAAAAAGTGGGATTATAGTCTCTCTGTGTCAATTTATTTTTAGTGAGTTAAGAATAGAGATTGAGATATAAAAGATAGAAAAGAACCAGGCCTCGAACAAAGTTTTCTCTTCTTATACTGATGGTCTTTTGCTTGCGCTAAAGAGACAGTGTAATTAGTGGTTAATAGTCTGAACTCTGGAGCCAGACGGTCTAGGGTGATATTTGTTTCCCATTTACTAGCCGAGTGGCTTTGGGCAAGTTACTTGATTCCTCTGTCTCCTTAATATTATTATTATTATTATTATTATTATTATTATTAAGCCTCCAACTCTCGGTTTCGACTCAGGTCATGATCTCACAGTTTGTGAGTTCAAACCCCACATTAGGCTCTGGGCTGACATTGCAGCGCCTGCTTGGGATTCTCTCTCCTTCTCCTTCTCCCTCTCTCTCTCCCCTTGACCTTTCTTGCTCACGTGTGCTCTCTCTCTCTCTCAAAATAAATAAATAAAAACTTAAAAAACCCCAAAGTAATGTGTTAAGTGTTAATTGATACACAGAGGAAGAGTTTGTGAGCACAAAAGAAAGAGTAATTCTATGAGGGGAGGGGTGGGTGGAGACCAGGAGTGGAGGCTGTTGAAGGAAGGCCTCCACGAGGCTGGTGGTGACAGGCAAAGAGGAGCAAGGGAGAGAAGCCACCTTCAGAGACAGGGACCAAGCAAATGCAAGAGCATGAAGCAGCTGAGCACAGCATTAGGGGAACTGTGAATTTTTCTGTATGTGGATGGGGGTAGTTACAAAGAGGAGACTGGAAAGGGTTTTGGACGATATGCCATAGACGAGAAAGAGCCATGGAAAGTTTTTAAATGGTGGAATCTGCAGTAAGGAAAACCCTCCAAGAAGTTTTTTCCCAGGTAAAAAATTGGGTGAATTATCCCTTCCTTCCTCTGCAGAAGTGCTGCGTTCTGCTCGCAGTGTCCTGCCATCACCTGTAGTCCTCTCATCAGTTCAGTGACACTGGGACTTGCTTGCTTGCCTTTTTTTTTTTTTTTTTTTTTTTTTTCCTTCTCCCCAGACATCCCCTCCTAATTAGGAGAACAGGCTTTTGGTGATAGACCGTCATTTAAGCCCTGGGCTCCTCCACTCCTGAAGGTGAGATCTCGTACAAAATTTCAGGCTCTCTGAGACCCAGTTGCTTTATCTGCAAGTGGAGATTATGTACCTCACAGTGTGTGGAAGGATTAAATGAAATAATGTTCGTGAAACACTCACCACAGTATCTAGCGTTCAGCACACATGTAGTATGTAGTAGCTATTACACTTCAGATCTCTAGAAAAATTTTTATTTTTATTTATTTATTTATTTATTTATTTAGTCATTTGTTCACTTGACTATTTGTCTACTCGGCTTGAGCTCTCATATGGTGGGGATTTTGTTTTCTTTTTTTAGTGGGAAGGATCTAAGTTAGTGTTTGATGTTTGGGTGGTTTTTTCACTAATATATGCTGACTACTTGGTGGCTGTGTAGAGGGGGTGGCTACCTTAGGGGAGAGACTGGCTAGAAAATAACAACTTTTTAGTTCCTAAAAGTGTACATTAGAATCATTTGGAATTCTTATCCAAATTCTTCCATTGAATCAGAATTTCTGGATCTCTAGTTTTCAGTTCAGGAGATGATTAAAGCTTGAATTTAGACAATGGCTTTGGGGATAGAGAAAGAATAGAATGATTTTTTAAAAAATTAAGGTGTAAAATTGATAGGGTTTTTGGACTTGTGAGTAGTTTGGGTAGCTGAGAGGATGATGGAATGGACTAAGGTAAAGAGTAGAGGAAGAAGAGCAGGTTTGGGGAGGAAGATGAATGTGAACTAGAGTTGTGGCCATCACAGTGGAGAAGTTTGTGAGGCAGGTGGAAATATAGGTCCAGAGCTCAGGAAACAAGCGGAGGCTAGCATTAGATATGTACAGATGTAGAGAAGTCAAGTCAAATAAGGACTGACAAGTGTCCACTGAATGGAACAGTTGAGTCATACCTTGTTCAGTTTCAGGAGAGTCATAGGGATAAATTGGGAAGTAAGGAAGTAGAAGCAGGGAGCACAGACTGCTTCCTGAGGAATATGGAGTGGAGGAAGCAGAAACTAATTAAATTTTTTTTTTTTAATTTTATTTATTTATTTCTAGGAGAGAGAGAGAGACAGCATGAGCAGGGGAGGGTCAGAGAGAGAGGGAGTCACAGACTGAAACAGGCTCCAGGCTCTGAGCTGGCAGTCAGCACAGAGCCCGACGCGGGGCTCGAACCCACGAACCGCGAGATCATGACCTAAGCGAAAGTCGGACGCTTAACCGACTAAGCCACCCAGGCGCCCCAGAAACTAATTAAATATTAAGCGCATGAATGAAATTTGCCATCCTTAGGCCACATTCTAATAAATGATTTTATTTTATTTTAAAGTTTATTTATTTTGAGAGAGAGAAAGAAAGAGAAAGCACAAGTTGGGGAGGGGGGGCGAGGGGGCAGAGAGAGAGGAAGAGTGAGAGAATCCCAAGCAGGCTCCACACTGTCAGCGTGGAGCCTGATGTGTGGCTCGATGGCTCAAACCCATCCACTGTGAGATCATGACCTAAGCCAAAGTCAGACGCTTAACCAACAGAGCCACGCAGGCGCCCCCAAATGATTTTTATTTTCAAGGATTCTAAACTTTCTCAAATCAGTTTAAGTTGAAAGGGGGATTTATTGTAACAAAATTTCAAAGTGATCCATGAATACGAATTGCTGTACAGTTGGGTCTGAAGAGAATGGTGTCAGGGACAGAGGCAGTTTTTCTCTTTGTTTCACTCTTTCATGGACCACTGGCATCTTTGTGTCTCTTTGTCCATCCTCATTGCTGCTTACTCAGTATGCTCAAGATCCCAAATGGTCATCTGACCACACAGTTCTATTTACTTTTCACCTTAAGTTTAGTGTAGCCAACTGACTTAATGTCTCAATTCCCAAAATCCAAGAGAAGACTAAAATGCCCTCTGCGTCTTTTCTTGTTGGGTCACGCATAGGTTTCTGGCTGGCCAAAGGTGTTTATTGATAGTTTTGTCAACTGAGGTTGGAAGTAGAGTTGGCCATGTGATACTTAGGACTCTTGCTTCTGAGAGTGGTACCATTAAACACACATTTTACACATCGTCTTCTAGAAATAAGCTTTACTATGGCTCTGAAATAGTGATAATAGTTATGATTAAGTTCATTGGTTCTAGAAATAAAGGATCCATCAGGTTAGCTCAAAAATAACACAGTAGTGGTTATAAGGATGCACTTGGCAATAAGAAAGATGGAATTTCATGGAATTTCAAAATCGAACATTTATTATGGTGCTGAGCCTCTCAGACATTTTCACTGGAAGGCTTTGAAGGCTCTAAGGCAGTGCTATTTGGAACTTCCATGACAGGGCTTTATAGATTTTCACTTTATTTTGTTTTATTTTATTTTATTTTTTAATTTTTTATTTATTTTCTGAGAGAGAGAGACAGATCCAGAGAGAGACAGAGACAGTGTGAGCAGGGGTGGGTCAGAGAGCGAGGGTGGTACAGAATCTGAAGCAGGCTCCAGGCTCTGAGCTAGCTGTCAGCACAGAGCCTGACGTGGGGCTCGAACCCACGAACCGTGAGATCATGACCTGAGCCGAAGTCGGACGCTTACCCAACTGAGCCACCGAGGCACCCCTAGATTTTCACTTTAGAAGTGAGCTGTTAAAGGACTCAGTGGCTCTTCATGTATTTGTGTCCTCTGTATACTTTTGTTTATGCTCTCAGCTAATTTTCTTACCCTCTATTCTGGTCTTTTTCTTCATGGCTTCTGCGTACTCAGAATCTATGGTCTTTTGAAACTTTAGCTGGGTTACAGTTTCGATTGGCTGAAGTCTTTCATGCACTCCTATTATACGTTATGACTACACTGTTTATCTGTTTAGTGCTATTTTTTGTGGCTAATTGATCACTTCTCTTCATGGTTCCAGGCCTAATTAAGCATGGAACTCAGCAGTAGTTCATTCTTGGTATTGGGATCCTTTTTTTCTTTTTTGCCACTGGGCCATGTTATTGGTTGCTAGGTAGCTTGTGAGTATCTGCTGTTTGGTCCAGGTGATCACATCTTTTGTCGGTAGATGTGGGGTCATAGAACCTGGCTGTCTTGGACTGTGTCCTCAACCTGGGCTATGGTAGGATAGTTTACTTTAGGATAGAATCATGGCCATTGCCTGCACTGTGATTGGTTGACATATTTAATACAATAACATGAATAATTTAGTTGCATTGACATCTGTTTAAATGTTGCATGGACTATAGCAGTAGTTGAAATTTAAAACCACTCTTCCCCCCCTCATTTCAGTTTTAATATCAGACTATGGCTAAATTTTACATAAATATGCCAATAAAAAAGTTTTTAGAGTTGCAGTGATACTCTATTTGGACTTTATTGGCTAAATAATATTTGGAAAATGTTTTAAGATTCTATGCCAAAATACATTGTCATGTGAGGTGGATTAAGTGGTAAATCATATTGAGTCAGATCTCTGATAAGGAAGTATGAATTTATTTTCTCCTGTGAGACATTTATTTTTTTTGATATATAACCTCATATCTACTTGCAGCTTTTAAATATTTTAAGCAGTGATCTAGTTTTAGAATAAAAATATTTAAAAATAATAAATATGTTTCCAGTTATGAAAATAAACCATGTATATCATAGAAATTTGAGTAGATCAGAAAAGGAAAATTGAGAAGAAGCAACAGTGCTATAGCATTCTGCATGGTTTAACACTAAGAGCACAAGCTTTGAAGTCAGATGGAGTCCCAGCTTTGTGCCTTATTACAGTAAAATTTTTTTTTATATTTATTTTTGAGAGAGAGAGAGAGAGTGTGTGTGTGTGAGCAGGTGAGGGGCAGAGAGAGAGAGAAGGAGACAGAGAATCTGAAGCAAGCTCCAGGCTCTGAGCTGTCAGCACAGAGCCCGACCTGGGACTTGAACTTGCCAACTGTGAGATCATGACCTGAGCCAAAGTTGGACTCTTAACTGACTGAGCCACCCAGGCGCCCCAGTGCACCATTACATTTGTAATCTTAGCTGACAATTTATTTAGTTTTCTTTAACTGTATTTCCCCCCTTGGCTAAATGGGAACAATCCCTTTGACTTTATTCAAAGGACTGTTAAAACCATGAGGTGATACAGTGTAGACAAAGTGCTTGGCATTATGCCTGTCATAGAGGTTATATGTTAGCTGTTGTTTAATAGAAAGAATATTTCATTTAGCAGACTACCAATGGACATTTCTTTAACTAGTATAAAACTGAAGTTTCTTACTTGGCATGGTTTTAAAAATGCAAATGATCTAGAAGACATGGAGACTCAGAGCTTTACACTAAGATTCATGGGTTATTTTGATTTTGTTAAAATTTTTTTGAGTTTTTTAAAAATTTTTTATTATTTTTTAAATAGTTTATTGTCAAGGTTTTTTTTGACTTTTTTGTTTTATTTTTTATTTTTAGAAATAGTTTGAGTTTGGTAAATTTTTGAGTGTAAAGCACTAGGACGAGTAGAGAGATCACTGAATTTGAATCAGAAGACTTGAGTTCATGTTGTGTCTCTGCAATCAGCGTGATCTTAGGCAAATCATTTGTGTTTCTCTTGGCTTCACTTTCTTTATCTGTCCACTGAGGGCATCACCTAGGCAATTTCTAAAGTGCTTTTCAGGGTAAGCCTGTTATTTGAAAATCAAAAGAGTACCAAGGTTTTGAGTCCGCAGTTCATTTTCAGCCCTAAGGTAGCATTTTAAGTGTTATATAACAAATCCAAATAACTTTTAACCTGTTTTCTAGCATCCTTGCTGAGAGGAAACTGTCTTTAGAGCAAGAATTCAGTAAAATTTGATAGCTCATGTAAGGTTACTGTCACATGTAGCAGTTTCCAGAAGATAGTAGGTCCCCTTCTCTGCTGAGATCTTCCTCGCCCCCAGTGCGTAGCTCTTTATGGGTATCTCAGATGCAAGTAAGGTACGTTGATTGCAGTGGATTCTTTGATGCAGCCCCTAGATCTTCCTTCAGGTCAGAGTCACATTCCCCTAGCTGCCTGGAGTCATGGCTGCCGATGACTCTTGGCTGCGTCCTTTTCTGGGTGTTGCCCTGACAGAAAGAAGCTGCCTGATCCAAGATTATGTCCCTTTCCTGGAAGCAGCCTGTACTTTATTACTGGTTGATGTGGAGAATACAGAGAGCCATCCTCTTGCTGTGGTTAGGGATCTGTGGAGGGCCATCCAGCTTCAGGACTCTTGGTGGGATTAACTAAGGCTACTGTGGCAGTTGTGCTACTGGTTAGTACAGTTCGTCTTCTCCCTCTGCCCAGTCGTGTTGTCCTGTGCCCACACAGGTGTTCTTGGGAGCACCGCCCAGTAAAACTGCTTGCAGTTTTCAGAGTCTCAGAGTCTGTTTCCGTGGGAACCCAAATTACGAGTCATCTGCTATTTGGATAGTCTTCCTTAGAGATTTTTGTATCATGAAAGATGATTATATTCAAGATGGATTTTAATTTTATTATCTTTGTGTTCTCCTTCTTTGAAACTGTCTCTTAGAAAAGGAATCTGTTGTCAGTAGATTAGAGTTTGTTAGGTTCTCAAGTACTGTGCAGGATCGTTTGCTGGAACTTTGAGCGTGGCACATTGAGGCTCTGTTCAGGAGCTTTTATTATCAGCACCATTCTCAGTCCCCTCAACAGATTTTAAGACTTAAAAAATGAAAAGTGGCTTTAAAGTTGTTTTTTACTATTTATTTTTGAGAGAAAGAGACAGAGTGTGAGTGGGAGAAGGGCAGAGAGAGAGAGAGAGGGAGACAAAGAATCTGAAGCAGGCTCCAGGCTCTGCACTGTCAGCACATAGTCTGATGCTGGACTTGAACTCACGAACTGTGAGATCATGAACTGAGCCAAATTCGGACACTTAACCACCTGAGTTACCTAGCTGCCCTGAAAAGTGGTGTCTTCTTAAAACTAGATTATGAGCCCTTATTTTGGTATATTTTTGTGTCTGCCTATCCATATTTGTTGAATCAAAACACCTGATACTCTAAATTTGCTTCAAATATGTAGCTCAATTTTAATTATATGTTAGCTATTTTTAAAATGTTAAATATTAAATACTTTTACTCTTTTACTTAATATTGACTTAATTGTATGATGTCTATAAGCCCAATTTAGTTACTAATAACTTATCTGTAATTAGTTTTAATAGTCTCAGTCTCTTACTGATTTGGCTTCTTCTTCTTCTTCTTTTTTTTTTTTTTGACTTGACTGCTTTCGAGAGATAAATTACTTTCACATAACCCTTAATAACTGGTAAATGTTTTAGAGTTTTGAAAATGTCCATAAGAAAGCAAAGTATATATAGAGATTGGAAATATAGTTGTTTCTGTGGACATGATTTTTTTTCCTGTTTATTTTGAGAGAGAGAAAGAGAGAAGGAGCACAGGGAAGGGAGAGAGAGAGAGAGAGAGAGAGAGAGAAAATCCCAAACAGGCTCCTTGCTGTCAGCACAGAGCCCGACATGGGCATTGATCTGATGAACCATGAGATCGTGACCTGAGCTAAAAAGGAGTTGGAAGCTTAACTGACTGAGCCACCCAGGCACCCTTAGACATGCTTTTAAATTAGCCAGTTTAGGACTCAAATGAACCATGGAATGAACTGGAAGGATCCATGATCTTGTCCTGTCCTCGTAATTCTTCATTGAAGAAGTTGAGATTAGAGAAATTGTCTTGATGGGGATCAGATAGATGACTAAGAAATATTTTGGTTGTAGAGAGAATATTGAATTGGGACCTGGGAAACCCGTTTTAATTACAACTTTACCATTACCAGAGTGATGTCAAGTAAACTTAGATTCTAGGGCTTAGTTTCGTCATCTATGAAGTGATACAATTGGAACATAATTTCTGAGCTGCTTTCCAACTTTTAAACTTTGATTCTAGTCTTAGTAATGATATGAATGACTACATAATGTACAGTATATCTACCAAATGCTAGGCACTGGTTTAAACATTTTAAGTGTATTATTTCATGTAATTCTTAAAACAGTTCTGTGAGGCTAACATTATTAGTTCCACTTTACAAATGGGAATTTGGGGCTTAGAGAAGTTAAATAAATTCACAAAGCTTCTAAGTGGGTAAATCGGAATGAATACAGGTCTGTGAGACTCCAACTTCTGTATTCTTGAATCACTGTTCCTAGATTTAGGTGGATTTTTGCTTTTGGAACATTTAATAGGCCCTGCTGAAATAAGAGTCAGTTGCATTAAGTAAGGATTTGATTCTGACCCCCTTCTCTGGCATAGCGTAGGACTGTGTGTCAGTAGGTTCGCCAGGAAAGACTCAGGATGCAGAAGTATATTGTGTGTTAGCACTTGGGAAATTTTGGAGAGGGTTGAAATTAGATACAACGGGAGATAGCCTTTTAGAAGCCACTTTGAAAGACAAGTCGAATAGATTGCACTCAATTTAGCATTAATAATTTAACAACATGAGTGTTGTTTGCGTGCTCATTAAAGTTGTAGGATGGCTCTAGGTTAGGTGGAATTGCTCACATTTCAGAAAATAGGAATTGTTCTCAGTTGAAAGCTGATGTAAATCAGTTAGTTAAATGTGGCATATTGGCAAAGAAGCTTGCTATTTTAAAATTTTATTTATTTATTTATCTTAAGTAATCTCTCCACCCAACGGGGGCTTGAACTCATGACCCCAAGATTAAGTCACACTCTCTATACCGATTAAGCCAGCTGGATGTCCCAAACAGCTTACTATTATTGTATGTGGTTGTGTGACAGGTAGAGAATCATCTGTGGAGTTACTGGTACCATAAGTTTTCTAGGTCATGTTACTACAAAAGTCTGAGTAAGCTTTCTCCTTCAGGATTTAATATGGATCAGGATATATTTTGTTTTAAGAAGTAAGAGAAATAAGAAGGAACTCTCAGGACAAAAAAAAGTAATTAGCAAAAATGAATTATGAGACAAGTTTAAAGGTATTAGAATTACAATGGCGATTAGAATGAAGAGTACTAGTGACCATTTTCAAGGTTGAAGATTTAGAGCAAGCAGGAAGGACTTAAGAGACAAATTTTACATGAAGTTTGAGGACGACAGCCAGGACTTAGAATTAGGAGTACAACAGGTATAAAACGAAAAGTGAAAGTTCCCCTCCCTAGTAATCATCAGTAATAGTTTCTTTGTATTTTTCTACAATTTTCTGATGCATATATCCATTAATATTATACAAATATGATCATAGTCTTCATATTGGGTTTGAATTTTTTTCACTTAATATAGTTTGGAGATCTTTAAGTACCGGCACTTTCAGAACTACTTGTATTATTTGTTTTTAATAACTACATTATATTCTGTGGGTTATCAAAATTTCACTAGTCCCCTGTTGAAAGACATTTAGTTTTGTTTCCAGATTTGCTATTGTAAACAGTACTGCAGGGAACATGCTTGTACGTATATAGGTTGTACTTTTGTGAACTTGTCCACTGAGCGATTTCCTAGCACTGAGTCAGAGCATGTACTTATTTTGCATTTAGTTATACTCCCACGAACAATGTATGAGAGAGAGGGTTGATTTTCCAGCATCCTTTCCACCAGTGACTGTTGGCAAAGAGTAAAAACATTGTGATTTTACTCAAATACCCTGAAAACCAAATTGACTTTTTAACTTAAATAGTTAAAAAAGAAAAGATGGAAAACAGAATGCTGTAAATTTGGGGTAGGTACATTAATCCTTTTTTAATGTGTGAAAACTATTGGGTGTCCATTAAATTTAGGTGGACACTTTTATTATGTTCTTACTAAGAATTGTGGTGACTACTTCATTCAATATGGGGTTCCCAGCCTCAGAAAAGTTCCTTTTCTCTTTTGTGGAGAAGATACCACATTGCATCTACTGTATCTAATGTTGTCTACTCCATAATAAACCATCTCCAAATTTTGACTTAAAACAGCCACTATTTTATTTGCTCTCGATTTTGTGGATCAGAAATTTGGGCCAGGCTTGGCTGAGCGGTTCTTCTGCTGGACTCTATTGAAGTTACCCATATAGTGGGAGTTC
This sequence comes from Hyaena hyaena, assembly GCF_003009895.1. Lineage (NCBI taxonomy): Eukaryota > Metazoa > Chordata > Mammalia > Carnivora > Hyaenidae > Hyaena > Hyaena hyaena. The sequence continues at coordinate 331,336 of NW_024080745.1, read as the reverse complement.
TTTGTCAATTTGATTGGGAGGGATAGTCTTAAGGTACTCTCATTGGGCTGATTGTGTGCATTGGGCCACATAAGTCTAAGGCTAGCCTGGGCTTATATGGTAGTAGAAGAATTTCCATCAGTAAGAGAGCAAATCCCACTGTGCAAGCACTTTTCAAGTCTCTGCTTGTATTTCATTTGCTACTCCACCAGTAGCCAAGGCAAGTCTCATGGCCAGTCCAGAGCCATGTGAGAGAGGATTGTACTAGAGAATTACAGGGTATTAAAACATAGGTGTGATTCATTGAAGATTATTATTATAACAATTTAACACAGACATCACTTCTTCCTTATTTTATGAATAAGTGTTACAAGAGAAATATAAATGAGAGACATGATAGGATTTAAAGGACAGAAAGATTTATCTGAAGGTGGAGATTCAGGAAAAGTTTTATGTCAGTTAGGTTGAAAAGACTAAATTTATCAACTCTTGCAAAGTGGTAATTTTTTTCTGTAAACTTTCAACACCATGCAGGGCTATGTGGTTACCATGAATTTTAGTGCAAGCTGGAAGGGCAGGGTAAATGCTTAATTCTTTTTCTTTAATTACTAATTTTCAGAATAAGAGTTCATTCTCTAGCAGTGATGAACGAGCCTTGCTTATTTGTCTTTTGACTTCTGTCCTTGGAAAAGGAGAAGTCATGGATTTTTAAATATATTTTATGAACTTATGGATTTGTATATATTTAGTTGGTTTCGATCAAAGCAGGGGGATTTTTTTTTAACGTTTATTCATTTATTTTGAGAGAAAGAGGGGGAAAAAAAGCACAAGTCGGGGAAGGGCAGAGAGAGGGAGAGAGCGAATTCCAAGCTGGCTCTGCAGTGTCAGTGCACAGACCAATGTGGGCCTTGAACCACAAACCTTGAGATCAGGACCTGAGCCAAAGTCCTGCACTTTACCGGCTGAGCCACCCGGGCGCCCCATTCAGTGGGATTTTTTGATGTGCAAATTGCCCCAGTTTTAGCTAGCAGAAGTGCCTTCAAAGTGACTTGTCATTTGGACAGGACCCTATTAGTGTTTGTTAGCTTGTTTGCTTTTGGCACAACAGTATGTCCCAGGTTCATCTTGTAACATTTCTCCTCCAGGCTGAAATTAGCCATTTCTCTAAAAAGCCCGGTTCCTTTCACTGGAGAATGCTATTTAGATATAGTTGTTTGGGCACTTAGGGTGCTCATTGCTTCTGGGCTGTCATTGCTTTTAAGCTTTTAAGTGCTAAGAACTAGTGTGTGTGTGTATACATAAGTGTATATATGTATATAATGAGATATGTATATACTAGTATGTAATATATAGTACAGTGTGTACATAATATATATTTATTTATGTCCACATATATGTCAAAACAAAACATGAGTTCAAATTTAAGATTATAAATTGGTTTTTACTATGCATATATATCTTTTTTGTCTTCTGAGCATCTTGGTTCTTAACAGTAACAGTTACTTTTTCCTAAAAATTGATAAATACCTTTAAAATAACAATACTAATATTACTATTAATAAGATTACTGAATGAATTTTACTATTTTTTAAAAACTGTTATTTTTTTCCTTAATCTATATCTCATTAAGTCTGTGTAATCAAAACACTGTGTTCTTAAATCACTTGAAATAATTATTTTAAAAAAATTTGCTTTTAATCTTTATTTTTGAGAGAGAGAGAGTGTGCGAGCAGAGGAGTGGTAGAGAGAGGCAGACAGAGAATCTGAAGCAGGCTCCAGGCTCTGAGCTCTCAGCACTTAAACTCATGAACCGCAAGGTCATGACCTGAGCCAAAGGTGGATGCTTAACTGATTCGCCCCAATAATTACTTTATATGTGGTTGGTTTTACCACCAACTTGAGATTCATTAGGTTTTTAAAAAATGACAAAAAATTTACTATTTTACCATTTTAAAATGTATAATTCTGTGGCATTAAGTACATTCATATTTTTGTGCACTCATCAGAACTATCTGTCTCTAGAATGTTTCATCATTCCAAACCGAAACTCTGTACCATTCAACAGTAACTCCTTATTTCCCCTACCTCCTAGCCTCTGGTAAAGACTGTTTTACTTTCTGTCTCTATGGATTTGGTTATTCTAGATATCTCATATGAATGGAGCTATACATACTAGTCCACCTGTGTCTGGCATATTTCACTTAGCCTAAAGTCTGTCTTCCTAGGTTTATCAGTACTGTATATAGCATGTATTAGAATTTCCTTCCTTTTAAAGTCTGGATAATAGTCCATTGTTATACATATACCACATTTTATTTATCCATTTCCCCATCAGTGAACATTGGATTGTTTCCACCTTTTAGCCATTGTGAATAATGCTGTGAACATTGGTGTACAAATTTCTAGTTCAGTTAGATTTTAAATGAGATTTTATTTATTTTTAAATATACTTTTTAATGTTTATTTTCTTAGAGAATGGGGGAAGGGACAGAGAGAGGGAGATAGAGGATCCAAAGCCAGCTTTGTGCTAACAGCAGAGAGCCCAAAGTAGGGCTCCAATTCAACAAATCACGAGATCATGACCTGAGCCGAAGTCCGACATTTTAGGGAAATCAATTAGAAAGCAACTGGAATGTGGATATACAGTGCTAAATTAGGTCTCTCTTTTATAGTCTACATAGAGATAATGGCACCTTGAACTAAGTGGCAAAGGAAATGGAGAAAAGATAGATTCAGAATTTATGTAGATGACTGGATGCAAAGGTTAATGAAGAGAGAACTAAGGGTGATGCTTTGGATTTAGGCAAGATAAGGCAACCTGATGTTTCTGTTACTTGAGGTAGAGAATGCAGATGGGTGAAAGATTTATGAGAAAAGATAATGTGGTTTTGAGTAAACTGGCTCTGGCGTGCCTTCAGGGCATTCAGGTAGAGATGTTTATGGGATGGGAAAATATGAATTTGATGTTCAGAAATCTGGATGAGATTTAGAACTTTATTTTTTGTTAGTATTGGAGGTATTTAAAATGAAGGGAGTAAATGAGATTACCTAAAGAGTATATGGTGAACTAAGAGGTTGAGCATGAAAACTCCCCGGGAAGCCCTGGAATGCTTTCCATGAAATTAAAAAACAAAAAAAAGTTCCCTAAGAAATAGTATTTGTTGTCATTTTGCAAGTGTACTTTCTCATTCATCTGTATGTGGTAAGTTCTTAGCTTGTAATAATATAAGGGCGGTAGTGAGGAACCTAAGAAATAATTTGGTTATCCAATTACAGCACAGGGATCAGGTAATGTATTTAAAGCACCCTTGTCAAGGTCTGCATGTTAGCAGCTGGCTTTTCAAACTCCAGATTTTTAAAAAAATTTAATTAATTACATTAATTAGTTAACCAATTAATTTACATCTGAGTTAGTTAGCATATAGTGCAACAATGATTTCAGGAGTAGAATCCAGTGATTCATCCCCTACATATAACACCCAGTGCTCATCCCAACAAGTGTCTTTCTTAATGCCCTTACCCATTTAGCCCATGCCCCCTCCCACAGCCCCTCCAGCAACCGTTTGTTACCGTATTTAACAGTCTCTTATGCTTTGTCTCCTTCCTTGTTTTTATATTATTTTTGCTTCCCTTATGTTCATCTGTTTTGTATCTTAAATTCCACATATGAGTGAAGTCATCTGATATTTGTCTCTAATTTCACTTAGCATAATGTCCTCTGTTTCCATCCAGGTAGTTGTAAATGACAAGATTTCATTCTTTTTAATTACTGAGTAATACTCCATGTACCACATCTTCTTTATTCATTCATCCGTTATTGGACATTTAGACTCTTTCCATACTTTGGCTATTGTTGATAGTGCTGCTGTAAACACTGGGGTGCATGTCCTCCTTTGAAATAACACACCTGTATCCTTTGGGTAAATACCTAGTAGTGCAGTTGCTGGGTCATAGGGTAGTTCTATTTTTAATTTTTTGAGGAACCTCCATACTGTTTTCCAGAGTGACTGCAGCAGTTTGCATTCCCACCAGCAATGGAAGAGAGTTCCTCTTTCTCGGCATCCTCGCCAACATCTGTTGTTGCCTGTGTTGCTAATTTTAGCCATTCTGACTGGTGTGAGGTGGTATCTCATTGTGGTTTTGATTTGTATTTCCCTGACGATGAGTAATGTTGAACATTTTTTCATGTGTCTGTTAGCCATCTGTATGTCTTCTTTGGAAAAGTGTCTATTCATGTCTTTTGCCCATTTCTTCACTGGATTATTTCTTTTTTTGGTGTTGAGTTTGATATGTTCTTTATAATTTTGGATACTAACCCTTTATCTGATACGTCATTTGCAAATATCTCCTCCCTTTCCATTGGTTCACTTGTAGTTTTGCTCAAACTTCAGATTTGTGAAAATCTTCCTAACTGGTTTTTATGGTGAGGTGGGGATGAACTAGATTAACACAATCAATGCTGAAAGTTACATTTTATAAGAAATTTTTATAGATGTTTTATAAATCCCCAAGGTTTTAAGGTTATATATTATTTAATTTCTAATATTAGTATCCTTTCCAGTTTCAGAAATAATTTTGCTAAGTATAGGTGTATATAGTATCCTACAGCAATGTTTTCTTCAAAGAGTTTTGCAAATGGAAACATATATTTTTAGTCAACTTGGTTGTTACTGTGAATTAGTCTATTATTAACTTAGCTTTTGCTGATTTGCTTGTTTCCTACCTAGTTTCAGCTAGAGTGGTATGGGTTGCACAGTTGCTTATTAAACATTTATTATATCTCTTCTATTTGCAAAGACTGGTATAGTTATCATTTTAGTCAGTTTTAGTGCTTAGCAGGCTGGTAGGATTTAGAGGTGAGGTTCTTTATCTTTAGTAGCAATTAGGTTGTGAAACTGATTTATTTTCCCATTGAAATTTTTACTCCCTTTCTGCTTGATATTAGAGTAAAGTCATGGGGCAGGGAGAGTATATTTAGAGTTTGGAAACTCTGATGTGGTGTATCACCCGAAACTTTTGTTATTCATTCATAAAATAGTTGTTTCCTGTATGCTACTAGATGCTTGTTTTGTTTCTTTTTCTTTGCTATTAGATTAAGATTCTCAGTCACAATTGACAGATAAGCAGCTGCTGGTTGCTTTGTATCAAAGCAGTGCAGTTAATTATGATTTTCACATATAGATTATTTAAATTATAGTCAATAAAAAACTAGTCTGAAATAGGTCAAATATGTATTTCAATGATACTTTATGTTAAAACTTCTAGGATAGTGATGCTTCCTCTTAAGATATTATATACAATAAACAATTATAACTTTTTCTTCCTCCAATGAAGTTCTGTTCTTTTGTCAAAAACCTGTATTTAGTTTTGTAGCAGTTTTTGCAGAGATTAATGCTGCTTTATATTGATCTTATAGTAGTAGTAGCAATCTGTTTTTATATTACCAGTAACCTAGGATAGCCTATATGTTGCAGGCATTTACTCCTACTTGGCTGAAGTATATAAACTTTTCCCCTATATTTTAAAATGTTGCTCTGTTTGGCCAAAGCCACTGAACATTAATGGTAGGTGTTTGATTATAGTTATCTAGATCTTTTTGTGACCCGAAACATTTTTTAATTTAATTTTTTAAATATTTGAGAAATTAAAAACATAGTGTAACAAAACTAATGAAATTTTTTTTGGGGGGTGGTTCGGTGCTTAACAAAATCCATCAACACAAATCTCATGCTTTTAATAACAAAGGGGAAAAAATAGCAACAACAACAAAAATAGCCCAAACTTATCAGTCTATTGAAAAAAATTTTAAATGTTTATTATTTTTGAGAGTGAGCCAGAGACAGAGTGTTAGGGGGGCAGAGAGAGAGGGAGGTAGAGAATCCGACGCAGGCTCCAGGCTCTGAGCTTTCAGCAGAGCCTGACGCGGGGCTCAAACCCATGGACCTTGAGATCATGACCTGAGCAGAAGTTGGATGCTTAACCGACTGAGCCACCCAGTCGTATGTGACCTTTGAATTTCTCTCTATATATACCTTTTTTTTTTTTTTTCTTTTGAGAAAGAGAGAGAGCAAGCACAAGTCGGGGAAGGGCAGAGGGAGATAGAGAGAGAATTTCAAGCAGGCTCCACACCCATTGTGGAGCCAGACATGAGGATCAGTCTCATGACCGTGAGATCATTACCTGAACCAAAATCAAGAGTTTGACCCTGAACTGATTGAGCCACTCAGGTGCCCCAAAACTTTATACTTATTTTTTTTAATGTTTATTTTATTTCTGAGAGAGAGAGAAAGTGCGAGTGGGGGAGGAACAGAGAGAGAGGGAGATACAGAACCAAAGAATGCTCCAGGCTCTGAGCTGATAGCACAGAGTCTGACATGGGGCTTGAACTCACCAACCATGAAATCATGACCTGAGCTGAAGTCAGTGCTTAACCATCTGAGCCACCCAGTCTCCCCACTTCTTTTTTTTTTTTTTTTTTAAGTTTATTTTTTGGGAGGAAGACAGAGTGGGCAGAGAAAGAGAAAGAATCTCAAGCAGTCTACACACTTTCAGCATAGAGCCCAATGTGGGCCTGAACTTAACAAACCATGAGATCATGACCTGAAGAGAAACCAAAGGCAGATACTTAACCAACTGAGTCTCCCAGGTGCCCCTCAAACTGCATACTTTCTTTTTTTTTTAAGTTTATTTACTTATTTTGGGACAGGGGGAGAGAGAGAGGATATGAGTGGGGAGAGGCAGAAGGAGAGGCCCAGAAAGAGAGAATCCCAAGTAGGCTTCACACTGTCAGTGCAGAGCTCCATGTGGGGCTCAAACTCATGAACTGCAAAACTGTGACTTCAGCCGAAATCGACAGTTGGTTGTTTAACAGACTAAGCCACCCAGGTCTCCCATCGAATTGTCAAATTTTTAATTGTCAAATTTGTTGAGTGGGTATGTCCTAATTTAGTTAACCATTTCTTTGTTTTGAACATACAGATTGCTGATAACTTTTCACTTGTGCTTGGAATGCCTATTTTTCCCTGTCTAGAAAAGTATTGATCAAACTTCAAGCCTAGAGACAGGGGTTGGTGGACTTTACACCTTTTAAAAAATGTTCTGTTCATGGCAAGGGTAGGATCTTTGCCCCGCTCTCTGAGTTTCCACGGTGGGCCGGGCTTCTTGATGCCTACCGCATGTAGGGCATTTTGGTCCCTCTCAACCCATAAGAATTTGGTTGCCTTTACCTATTTTAGGTCCGACATTCTGTACTTCATGTGTTTCTGTTTTATTTTTTGTCTGCTGAGATCTTGTTTTTGAGCATGGTTCTGCTTCTTTAATATTTAAAAATTTTTTATCTGTTATTGATCTTTGGAACGGAGGCAGGCAGCGTGTTGTCTGTGCTAACTACGAGTGCTGTCTGGACCAGAGTTGTGGCCCTTCTCTCTCTTCCATGGCGTATTTCAGTGTTTTATATCTCCTGCCTCATTCTCTATTACCAGTTTAACCTATTTAATACCTGTTTGTTTGTGTGTATAACTTTCTGTCTGACACATTTGTTTATTTTTCTTTAAATACAGTGTTCTTATTTCTGTATTCTCTGCTTTTGTGCGTTTTTTGGTTCATGTAGTTGGAATGATTGTCACTTAATTAAACTTAACTTTTCCTTCAAGGAATGAGGTTTTTTTTCAACTATCACAACTAGTATTGATATATTTTTTTTCTCAAAATTGTGCTTGAATTCAGAGCTATTCCATTTAACATTTAATTTTTTTTCCAGTTGTTTCCTATCAGTTTTTGTTTACATTGGTTTGGTCTCTCCAGCCAGGTTGTAGTCCACCCAGAGGCACGGTCCTTTTTTCTCTTATGCTGTCCCCATACCCAGTGGCTTCCATTAGGCATCTAGAGCCTTACAGAATGCTAGATACTAGATACTTCATGGAAGAGGAACAGATATCTTTTGAAGAAACCATTAAACAAAAATGAATGTACCATGTACTTTTTGGTTACTGTAAAGGGTACCTAAACTTATGTGATATTTTTTTATAAGAACACAATTTGGAAGGTATTTACCTTCACATTACTTTTAAGTTTTGGCACAAATTCTTATCCTTTTGTTTTCATAAAGTAAAACTTTTATTTTTTTAATGTTTTTATTTATTTTTGAGAGAGAGAGAGAGGGAGACAGAATGCAAATGGGGGAGGGGCAGAGAAAGAGGGAGGAACAGAATCTGAAGCAGGCTGTAGGCTCTGAGCTGTCAGTGCAGAGCCTGACTCGGGGCTCAAACTCATGAACCACGAGATCATGAGCTGAGCTGAAGTCAGATGCTTAGCCGACTGAACCACCCAGGTACCCCCAAATAAAACGTTTATAAGTAGAAAAGTTAGAATGATTTATACTGTTTCTTTAGGGTCATCATTACTGTAATTGGACTTCTCATTGAAGTAATGGGATTTTCATGGCCTAAGAACAGAACAAGAAGCCATTAGACAATTTAGCAACAATCGGGGAAGGTTACATTTTGGGAAAATGTGACAGGAATGTGGATCATCTATGTGGAGATGTCTGCTTTTTTTCTTTTTAATATCAAGAAAAATTTCACTGTTAAAGTAATTCGACTATGGATCTAAAATTCTGAAAAAAAAAAAAAAAAAAAAAAAAAAAAAACAAAAGAAAAAGACCAAAACCTGAAAAACTAAAAACCAAAATANAACAAGAAGCCATTAGACAATTTAGCAACAATCGGGGAAGGTTACATTTTGGGAAAATGTGACAGGAATGTGGATCATCTATGTGGAGATGTCTGCTTTTTTTCTTTTTAAAAAAAAAAAAAAAAAAAAAAAAAAAAAAAAAAAAAAAAAAAAAAAAAAAAAAAAAAAAAAAAAAAAAAAAAAAAAAAAAGAAACCAAAGAGCAAGACCAAAACCTGAAAAACTAAAAACCAAAATATCCATAACAGTGTCTTGCTACAGAAATCATTATTTGTATTTTGGGATATATATCCTTTGAATCTCCTATATAAATAGTTTTATACACAATTGTATAATTATAGTATATATATTTTCTTCTGTTTCTATGCAGCTTTTATAGTCATTTTAATGGATGAATTTCAAAGTAGTATCACTTTTTCCTTACTTGGCATTTTATGTTAAATACTGAATAGTTATGAATAGGATGCTTGCTTGTTGAGATAAATGCATAGTGAATTGCTCTCAGTCTTGGTGCTTAAGGCACATCTCGGTGAAGATGTTCAGCAGAGGAGCAGTATGGTTTAGTGATTATGAGCCGAATGGCTCAAGTTAAAATCCTTTCTTACATTAATTAGCCATGTGACCTTGGGTAAATTACTTAGTTTCTGCACCTCATTTCTCTCTTGTGTGAAATGGAAATAGTGATAGTATGCACCATAAATGTTTTTTGCTGAGGATTATTAGGTTAGTTGTCCTCTGAATCTGTCTTCTTACCAAGTGTTTTACTAGATTTTCAGTTCCTTTAAGGTAACATCTACATATTAATGAATGATGATGTTAGAGGATAAATGTTGCAGGAGAAATTGAAAAAGACCTTTAATCCTCTTAATGTATCTTTGGGATGGAGTATCAAGTATTGGGGATAGATTGGTAATGGTTGGCATGGATGGCAGATGGATGTGTTGATCTTTTTAGCAACCCTTAAAGTGGTTGTAGTTTAGTTGGTGTAGTAGAGAGAGGAATGCAAGAGGAATCAGATGATTAGCATTTTAGTTCTTTTTTTTTTTTTTTAATTTATATTCAAGTTAGTTAGCATACAGTGTAGTCTTGGCTTCGAGGTAGAACCCAGTGATTCATCTGGTGCTTATCTCAAAAAGTGGCCCTCCTTAATGCCCGTCAGTCATTTAAAACCCCCAACCCCCTTCCTGCAACCCTCAGTTTGTTCTCTGTATTTAAGAGTCTCTTATAGTTTGCCTCTTCCTCTGTTATCCTAGTTTTCCTTCCTTTCCCCTATGTTCATCTGTTTTGTTTTTTATATTCCATAGGTGAGTGAAATCATATGGTATTTGTCCTTCTCTGACTGACTTATTTCGCTTAGCATAGTACACTCCAGTTCTATCCATGTTGTAGCAAATGGCAAGATTTCATTCTTTTTTTTTTTAATATATATATTTTTTATTTATTTCTAGGAGAGAGAGAGACAGAGTGAGCAGGGGAGGGTCAGAGAGAGAGGGAGACACAGACTCTGAAATAGGCTCCAGGCTCTGAGCTGGCAGTCAGCACAGAGCTCGACGCGGGGCTCGAACCCACGAACCGCAAGATCATGACCTAAGCGAAAGTCGGATGCTTAACCGACTAAGGCACCCAGGCGCCCCAAGATTTCATTCTTTTTTATTGCCAAGTAACATTCCACTTGTGTATGAGTGTGTGTGTGTGTGTGTGTGTGTGTGTACCACATCTTCTTTATCCATTTATCAGTTGATGGACATTTGGGCTTTTTCCATACTTTGGCTATTGTTGATAACACTACTATAAACATTTGAGTGCACATGTCCCTTGAAATCAGCATTTTTGTATCCTTTGTATAAACTCCTAGTAGTGCAATTGCTGGATCATAGGGTAGTTCTATTTTTAATTTTTTGAGGAACCTCCATACTGTTTTCCAGAGTGGCTGCACCAATTTGCATTCCCGTCAACACTGCAAGAGGGTTCCCCTTGCTCCACATCCTCATCAACATCTGTTGTTTCTTGAGTTGTTAATGTTAGCCATTCTGACAGATGTGAAGTGGTATCTCATTGTAGTTTTGATTTGTATTTCCCTGATGAGGAGTGATGTTGAGCATTTTTTCATGTGTGGGTTGGCCATCTGGATGTCTTCTTTGGAAAAGTGTCTGTTGTCTTCTTCCTGTTTCTTTTCTGGATTATTTGTTTTTTGTGTGTTGAGTTTTGTTAAGTTTTTTTATAAATTTTGGATACTAACCCTTTATCTGATATGTCCTTTGCAAATATCTTCTCCCATTCTGTTGGTTTCTTCTTAGTTTTGCTGATTGTTTCCTTTGCTGTGCAGAAGCTTTTTATCTTGACGTGGTCCCAATAGTTCATTTTTGCTTTTGTCTCCCTTGCTTCTAGAGACATGTCAAGTAAAAAGTTGCTGCAGCTGAGGTCAAAGAGGTTGCTTCCTGTTTTCTCCTGTAGGATTTTGGTGGTTTTCCTGTCTCACATTTAGGTCTTTCATTCCATTTTGAATTTATTTTTGTGTGTGGTATAAGAAAGTGGTCCAGTTTCATTCTTCTGCATGTTGCTGCCCAGTTCTCCTGGCACCATTTGCTAAAGAGAATGTCGGTTTTTTCCTATTGGATGTTCTTTTCTGCTTTGTCGAAGGTTAGTTGGCCATACATTTGTGGGTCCATTTCTGGGTTCTCTATTCTATTCCTTTGGTCTATGTGTCTGTTTTTGTGCCAGTACCATACTATCTTGATGATTACAGCTTTGTAATACAGGTTAAAGTCTGGGATTGTGATGCCACTAGCTTTGGTTATCTTTTTCAACATTACTTTGGCTCTTTGGGGTCTTTTCTGGTTCCATACAAACTCTAGGATTGTTTGTTCTAGCTCTGTGAAGAATGCTGGTGTTATTTTGATTGGGATTGCATTGAATGTGTAGATTACTTTGGGTAGTATTGACATTTTAGCAGTATTTGTTCTTCCAATCCATGAGCATGGAATGTTTTTTCATTTCTTTGTGTCGTCTTCAGTTTCTTTCATAAGCTTTCTATAGTTTTTAGTGTATGGATCTTTTACCTCTTTGGTTAAGTTTATTCCTAGGTATTTTATAGTTTTTGGTGCTATTGTAAATGTAATTGACTCCTTGATACTGCTTTCTGTTGCTTCATTATTGGTGTATAGAAATACAGCCAGTTTTTGTACGTTGATTTTTATATCCTATGACTTCACTGAATTCATGTATCAGCTCTAGCAGTTTTTTGGTGGAGTCTTTTGGGTTTTCCGTGTAGAGAGAGTATCATACCGTCTGCATAGAGTGAAAGTTTGACTTCTTTTCTGCCAGCTTGGATGCCTTTTATTTCTTTGTGTTGTCTGCTTACTGAGGCTAGGACTTCTAACACTACGTTGAACAACAGTGGTGAGAGTCGATATCCCTGTCGTGTTCCTGATCTTAGGGGGAAAGCTCTCAGTTTTTCTCTAAGTTCTTTCTGATTTTTGTTAATGGTACAATCTCGAGAAGTCTTTTAGCCACTTTGAATCTGTGTTTTCATCTATAGAGATAACATTTACCCTGCCTCTCTCAGAGATGTCACTATGATTAAATAAGATGTTCTGTGAAAGCGAGTTGAAGACTATAAGGCACTGTTTACAGAAGTAAGCTTTTTATTAATTTAAGAGACTAAAAATTAGAGAATTCATACAGAGACCTTGATACAGTATTAGGCACACTCTGCAATGAAGGGTAGCTGCTAGTATTATTTGTTATTTTTATTGAGAAGACATCTACTTTTTTGTGTAAAGTTAACCCTGTTTACTGTTTAGGTTATTAAGTAGTTTATGAATATGTTATTAATATCTACTTTGATTTTTTTTTCTCTCTTTATTTCAGACTCCTGGGAGAGTTGGCTCTCAAGGTTCTGATTTAGATTCATCAGCTGCTCCTATAAACACAGTGGATGTCAATAATGAAAGCTCTTCAGAGGTATGGAAATAATTTGGCAATAAAATTTGGTATTTTTAAGGGAAAATGAGCAGAGGTTTGAAGTAATGGTCTGTAATTTAAACTTTCATAGAAAGGTCTTATCCTTCTTAGAAACTGGAATATGACTTAAATCACACATAAAAAATACAGTATTTAGTTGTAAGACTAAGAAAGTATATATTAAAATTGAAAATATTGTTAATTTGTCTTCATTGCTAATGTCATCTGAACTTAAGGAAGGTTTTAACGTTTATAAAAATTACCAATTAATTAGTGTTTATACTGTCATGAACTACTGAGCTAATGAAAAATTAGATTATCTGTAAAGTGCATACATTATTTGCTATCTTTATTTACAACTTTGTAAGAAGTTTTATATTTCATAGTTTATTAAAAAGTAATGGGGAAAGTAAATAAGTCTAAGAAAGAACTCAATTTTTTTGGCAAGTTAGCCTTAGTAGTTGCTTTATCATTATTATTATTTTTAACAAATAATGTTTGCATATTATAGAAAAAGGAGAAAAAGAAAGAGGAGAATGTAAAAACCACCAATAATATTGTCCTTAAGATATGGACACACTCACGTTCTGCTCTGACAGTTTTTGTCAGTTGCCCCATTCTGGGCCCAGTTGTACTGCCTACGTAATCCCTTTTTCTATGCTCCCCTTTCCACACCTCTTCGTTGGTGAGTCTGTTTTCTGTTTTGTGTATTTCTGGGTTTGCCTCTATATCCATTTCATCTCGTTTTGTCTCTTTCTGGCCATCTGAACCCTGAGAAGATCTAACAAGACCATGAGAGTGAGAAGAAAAGTATCAGTTGAGCTTGCTCAAAGAGCAGGTTTACTTGTTGACCTCAGTCGGATCGGAAAAAAAAAAGTCTCTAGTGGGTAGTGAGCAGTGCCTGGTAATCCTGCTGTATTTTCTTCTTAGGATCATTTTCCTACTCTTTGAGATAGTTTTATTGCCTTCTTTATCCTCAAATCTCTCGTGTGCTACCCTACCCTATCCCGTCTTCCCTCAGTCGCCTTCTATATTATAGGAACTATTGGATGAATGTCCTCATTTTGTTACCAAAGCTACATTTAGCAACTTTATTTTCTCTTATTTAGTACGTGGAAAACAGTTCCTTTTCTTATCAAACTTTAATCTGTTCTCTTGTGCTCTGGATTCCATTCTCTCACATTCTCATTTGTTTTCTCTCCCTTCTGACACTTTAGTTTTTACCTATGTCATGAATTATTCCTATTGGCATACAAATACTCCTCTAGAGCTCTAGAGGTTCATATGTCCAGTGCTAGGGTACATCCTTGGCAAGGCATACGGTGATCTCTCTCCTCTCTCTCTCTCTCTCTCCCTCTCCCTCTCTCCCCGCCCATCCCTCCCTCCCCCTCTCCCCCTCCCTGTCAGTTTCTCTTTTACTTTATTTCCCTTTTACCTTAAGGTTGGCATCGTACTTTGAACAAACCCTAGTTTTTAACTTTGTGCCCTTAGCAGCCATCTATATGGAACTTGAAATATCTCCAGGACCTTAAGGAAACAGTCAAAGGAGCACCTGGGTGGCTCAGTTGGTTAAGCGTCCAACTCTTGATTTTGGTCAAGGTCATGATCTCATGGTTTGTGAAACTGAGCCCACATTGGGCTTGGTGCTGACAATGAAGAACCTGTTTGGGATTGTTTTTCCCTTTCTCTCTTCCCCTCCCCTCCTCAAAATAAATAAAAAACTTAAAAAAAATAGAAATAAAGCATTACCATACTTTATTTATATCATACTTATGTCCTATTTTATTTAAGGTAATGTGTAATATTGTCTTCGTATGGGCTATTATAATAAAAGTGCTATAGACTGAGGGGCTTAAACAACAAACATTTATTTCTCAGAGTTCTAGAGGTTGCGAAGTTCATGATCAAGGTAGATTCTGTGTCTGGGAGGATCTGCTTCCTGGTTTAGGGATGCCCATCCTCATATGGCTGAAGGAGCAAGAAAGCTGTCTGAGATCTCTTTCACAGGGCACTAATTACATTCATGAGGGCTCCACCCTCTGACCTAATCACCTCCCTAAAGCCCCACCTCCTAATACCATCACATCGGGGGTTAGTTTCAATATAATTTCAATATAATTCCAATATGAGGATACATATTCGGTTTATACCAAACATGTAATATGTATAATATATAATGTAATAAGTAATTTTTGGTATCCTTTAGTTGTTATCATCAGGATGGTTGTTCAGAGTATTTAGTATAATATATTGCCAGAAGCAAATACCTTTGTTCACTCTTTATACCTTTCTAGTCTGGCTTCTATCCTTAGTACCCACTGAACTTACTCACTGATGACCTGCATTCTCCTGGTCCTTTGCCTAGAGAGGGCAGGCTTTTTTTTGTAAGTGCTCACTGAAGTTTCTAGGTTGCCAGCTTCTCCAGCACCCAGTCTGGAATATGTGATGCGAAAGGAAACCCAGAGTCTTCATCCTGAGATCCTTTGCTGGTCTTCCTTCTCTTCACCTTTCAGAGTTTTCTCTGAAAGGAAAAATCCCCCAAACATTTGAAATGGACAGAGAGAGACAACTGGTGTTATTGAGAAAAATGAAGCAGGGAAGGAGGCACAGAAAGTGTTTTGGGTGGTGGCGATTTCAGTAGGATTGTCAGGGAAGACTTGTCTGAGAAGGACATAGCTGAGGAAGAACTGAAAGAAGTGAGGACATGAGTCATGTGGGTTTCTGGAACAACCATGTTTCGTTCACATGGAACAAGTAGAAAGTCTCCGAGGCAGGAGCACACTTGGCTTGTTGAAAAAGCAGCAGGGAAACTGGTGTGGCTCCAGCACAGAGAGTGAGGAGACACTAGGGCTGGGAGCTAATCAGGTCCCCCATATGCAGGGCCTTATTGGCCTGCCATATAGGCCTTTGTACACACTTTGGTTTTTTACTGCTGAGATGGGAGCCGTTGGAGAGTTCTGACAAGGGAAGTGACAGCATTTATTTGCATTTTTATAGGATGCATTCTCACTGCCGCATGGAAAATAAACTGTTAATGGAGTAAGGATGGAGCAGAGAGGCTGTTGGAAGGCTGTTGCAGTGATCCATGTGCAGTGTGGGACTGGCTCAGATCAGGGTGCTAACAGGGGAGGTCCTGAGTTCCTGATATAGTTTGAAGGTAGTTGTACTAGGATTTTCTGATTACTGCGCTCTAAAATGTAATTATTTTCTTTCATAAGTTTTTCAAGAAGACTGTAGGCTTCCTGAGGATGGGACTTTGCCTTATTTTATCATTTTGTTCTCAGCACTGTAGAATAATGGCTGGAACACTGTAATCACACTCCGTATATACATTTTGAGTGAATGATTGAATGATTGTATGTGGAAACTTAACAGTGAAGAAACTAGTAAAGTGAAAGGCAGAACAAAGCTATCATGGGAAAAAGATGCAAATGATGCATTCTTTTAAGGAATTACTATTCTGTAGTTCCAGCGCTTTGGACTGTGGTTGCCTAGAAAACAGCTCTTTCATCAGTAAATAGAGAAAACAACAAAGAAAGAATTCATGTTCCTCACTTTCATCCCCTGGCTAATCTCCTTCAAAGGTTGTTAACAAGAAGAGTTAATGATATTAATGATTGCTAACATTTAGCAAATGTTTCTTTTGTATCAGATTCTATGATAAGCACTTTTCATGTATTATTTAATTTTCACGAGACCCCCCCCCATATGAAGTAGGTGTTATTGTTACCCCATTTCACAGATGAGTAAATTGAAGGTCATATAATCTACTACTAGTGGTGTGAATCCATGATTTGAAGTCTAGCTCTTAACTGCTACTCTGCCTTGCCTCCTAGTTTGGGACCTTATTTAAAGTCATCCTCTCCTTTGTTATTATCCTTAGTGACATCAGTAACTCAAGGAACATCCTAGTCTCCCAGTTCTTAATGTTTTTGATGCCAGTGATCTTTATTAATTCTTTTCTAGCTACTCAAGTTAATGGCAGTACCTTCCATCTTATACAGCAGAATGGTTTCACCTGAGATGTCAAAACTGTATCTTTCCATTCTTACCACAACTACCTGTCTTCTCAAAAACTTTCTCATATTCTTACTACTACTTTAGCCTTGCTGAATATTTCAGGTTTTTAATTCTTATCTTCTACTCTTTCAACCTTTCCTGGCTTCATTTCCTTTCCTCTCGAACCATACATCTAATGACAGAGTCTTTATTGAACAATGCCTGAGGACTACACTAAGCATTTATGTATTTCATGATAACTCGAGAGGAATAGGTGCTAACATTAACCCCATTTTATAAATGAGGAAATTGACATTTAGCTAAGTAAAGTAACTTCCTTAAGGTCATGTAGTCAGCATTGGTTGAATCTCAAATCCACATTATTTTTGACACAAAAACTCATGGTATTTATAACCTGTTGTCCTTCATTACTGTCTCCATTTTATTCACTTTCTCTCTGACACTTTCAGTTCCTCTGTTCTCTTATCCCTCCACTTGCCTATCTGACAAAACATTAAACCGTAGATCAGTGTAATGGCCCACATTTTAAAATACAGATATCGTTAGGAACAGGGAATTTGGGGATTGATTTAAAATGATTTTATTTGGTTCATAAAGTTAGAAGGAAGAGTCCCCTACTGGGAATTACGGCTATGGGCAAAATGGGGTCTTAAGCTAGTGGATTATGGTAAAGAATAAAAATTGCTTTCATTGTAAGGACTTTTTTTCTGTTGAGAATATGATGTCACATAAAGCTATTTGCTATAATTGCCAGTCATTTTTTGATCTAAAATAAAAGCTAACTTGCCAATAATGGCTCTTAGATAAGTAAGGACAAACAATCATAAACAAAAAGTAATAATATTCCAACTAAAGCAAGTGGTAACGGTAATAAAATTGAACTAATGGGAGTTTCCAGCATAAGGATGGGAGGGAGCTACTTTTAGACATCCTCCTTTGGATAGAGCTTTCACTTTTTGTATATAGTTACTACTTGAAAATTTCCCTTACATATACTAAAAAGATATACTAATTATTTTCCTATTTGTCTATTTTCATTGTCTATGTTTTGTTTTGTAAATAACTTTTTATGTATATCCTCCTAAAAGTTGTTATTTCACAGGGTTTCATCTGTCCGTTATGTATGAAAAGATGTGTAACTGCTAGTGATTTGTCGGAGCATTACCAGCAAGCGCACGTTGAAAATGACACAAGAGCACAAGAGCTTCTTAATGACTCCAGTGTTATTGTGGGTCCTGTATATTTTGCTTTAGTAGCTTGGTTATGGGTTGCTCAGAATAGCTTTGTTTTTCCTTGCCTTGGTGTTGCTCAACTTCTTCTGCTACAAAGGGAATATGGATTGTTTTAATTATGCATGCTTAAAAACAGGTTCAATAAGGAAAGCAGGCTCTTGGGAAGTTGGGTCCATTGCTCTTACTGTTTGCAGCTGTCTTTTTCTGAATCTGTAAACAAATATAAAAGTTTAATATTTTTGCATAGATTTTGCTGTGAAATTTGAAATAGAAAGTGAATGATATTTGATTTCAACATTTGTAAGTTATGTCTTTATTATTTAATGTTTTATTAATGAACATTTAAAATTGCCTTGGGTTAAAATGCTTTATATTCTTATATAGAAAGAGGACTTTGCATATTAATTGTTGGTATCTTTATTTGAGAAAGTATCCAGTATTAGAACCTGGATCTACCATTGTTTCAGTCTTTGTTTTGACTCCCTAAACTTGAGGAAGGGGATGGAATGGCACATACTCATCATTAACAGTGGGTCATCCAAATGCTTCTCTGTAGTGTGTGGGATGGTACATATGTAAGGCTGAGGTTGGAAGCCCGTGAGAGGAAGTATTGCCCATTTGCAGGCTAGAAAAAGGTTCTTAGATGATCTTGAAATAAATCTTTCCTTTGAAAATCACTGCAATATTCTATAAACAGAGACATAGCTTCTTTTCTGATTCTTTTGCAAATCTCACAAAAGAATGACACTTCTTGTACCCAGAAAGACAAAAGGAAAAAAAAAAACATTTGTTTTTCTGTCTGGCAATTATATATTTAAGAAAAGGATTTCACCAAACATTCACTTATTTAGCATATTTGTAGTGTACTTCTTATGCATCACATATTTTGGTAAGTAAAGGATATAAAAAAAGATAGGATTTTTATCCCAGGAAATTTCTGTGATAAATATTATTTGTAAAAAGAATGCGGTGGTGATTCAACTTGAGGAGAACCCCAGGAAAGCTTTGCTGGGGGAACAGTTAAACCAGATATTTTCTAGGGCAGTGGGGAGGATGGGTGCAATATAGGAAGACACCAGCCAGTGAAACTAACTAACTGGTGCCAAGGCAAAAGAGAGACCTAGAAGATTCTTGGAGCTCTCCTTATCATTTTACCGCTTGTCTTCCTTTCATAACTTTTGTGCCAACTTTTCTTCTTTATGGGTTAGCCAAAATCAAAAGTGACAATATCACCTACTTATCACTTAAATAAGAACTTTATTTTTAACTGAAAGAGCACTTGGTATAAGAGGGGTACCATAAGTATCAAGTTAAGGTTAAGGTCTCCCATGTAGTGTATCTGAGAAAGGATTAGAGATGGCTGAAATCTAAGAGTAATCTTAAGTAGTGTGTGTGTGTGTGTGTGTGTGTGTGTGTTTAGAAGTTGGTGAGAAGTTTGGAATAATTCAAGGAAATAAACATAGCTGGCTGTTTTTGGTGTTTTACTGTTTAGTAACAGCATTTTTGTGGACGCTATTGATCTATTTAACCTCAGCCCCCTTGGAGGTGGTTGCGAAAAAATAAATAGAGAAGCAGTCTCTTAATATCCACAATTAGTATTACAAAGTCCATGAACTAAAGATCACGCACTGTGTTCAGGGGACATCCCTCAGATATTCACTCTGAGCTTACGTTACTTTTATTTTAAATGAGTGATGTGGTTTTAATAAGCTTTTTTCTTTATCCTTCCCATCTAGATCAGGCTAGCATGTGAAAACTATTTTTGAAACATTTTTGCCTGTGTTTTTTTTCTTAAGTTTATTTATTTATTCTGAGAGAGATAGAGAGCCTGCAAGTGGGGTAGGGAGAGAGAGGATTCCAAGCAGGCTTGGCACCATCAGTGAGCAGCCCAATTGGCACCATCAGTGAGCGGCCCAACACAGGGCTCAAACTCACAAACTGTGAGATCATGACCTGATCATGACCGAGACCAAGAGTTGTATGCTTAACCGACTGAGCCACCCAGGTGCCCCAGCATGTGAATAATTTTAAGAAATGATTGTGGAAAGACAAAGCAGTATAGGAAAAAACTATAAAATGTGGGTCCAGAAATTAAAGAGGTCAGAATTAATAGAGTAAAAGTCACCTATTCAGTGATAAATATTTTTGCATCTAAGATACCAAACAACAGTTTAATATCATCTGTTTAAAAAGTTGAGAAAGTATATGTATTTTAGAAAGATTTATTTTTATTAGAAATGTCCCAAAATTAAAGTGTTATTTAAGCATGGAAAATTCACTTACGTGAATCATATGGAAAATTCACTTAGGTGGATTATTTCTATAATTAAATATATATTACTGAATTTCTAAAATTTCTCTTTAGGGATGAATCAGTTCTTTCTAAATATTAACCTGGTAATATTTAGAAACTTTAGAGAAGGTATGGCATACCTTAATGTGATCATTAGCTTTCTTGAATCCTTAGATATCTAGAGCCAAAATCTGGAAATAGAGACAATAGTCAAAAAGCCAAAATTGTAAAGATTAAATGGCATAATTGGTATGTGGATTCTCTGGGGAACATTCTGTTTATTTGCCTTCTAGATACTAGTAGAAGCTGACATGCAAAAGAGGAATGACGGCTAAATAGTATAGTTGTTGCACTAAAGGCATGTTAACTATTGTGGTACAACAGTTACCGGGCAGAAGTTATGCTAAATTAGGTATAAAGTGGAGCTGTTATAAAACATGATGGTAGATAATAGATGGTTATGAAGAAAGAGCATAACATCAGCTAGGTTAACACTTAGGCTGGGAACATTCATTCACTCAAAAGACAGTGCTTTGTATCAAATACCTCTGGAGCCTAATGGCATCATTCAGACGTACAAAAGGTACATCCTGAGTACTTAGTGCTACTACCTTTGCTCATTTAAGAGTTTCATAGGCGATCAATGCATTCACTCACCTGTTGTACCCCTGCCCTTAGCTCTGCTTCTGTGATCAGAACATACCTCTGCTTTCTAAATGCAGCATGTCTTTGTTTCAAACCTCTTTCCACACCTTTGTTAGAATGCCTTTCTTTTATTTCTGACAGTAACTCCTACTCATTCTTCAGTACGTAATTCTAGTGTCCAGTATATATACACATATACGAAATATATATAAGTCTGTGTATTTTTTGTAAAGTATTAACTCCTGTAACAGGCAGAGCTGGATTCCTCTTTTCCTGTGTTCCTGTAGTTCTTTATATATCCTTGTGTTATACCATTGTCTGGTAATGCTTGTCTACATATCGGTAGCCCCAGTACTCAGTGAGCCTTGATTCTGCTACATAATGTCCATAACTGGGAAGTGAGCATATGCTATTTGTGTAGCACCCGGTGAAGGAGAAGTTTTTGTTTGCTTTTTAGTTTTTACTTGTTCAGAGTACTTATTACTTCGCTCAGTCTACTCCTTGAAGGTTTTATAATCTGCAAGCTGTTAAAGCTCTTCTGTCTTTTTGCCAAATTCTGCCCTGCCAGGTTCATTAGTGTTTTTGTTTTTTATTTTCATCTATTTTTTAAGGAGGCTCCATGCTCAATGTGAGGTATGAGCTCAAGACCCTGAGATCAGGAGTCTTATGCTCTAACAACTGAGTCAGCCATTTTATTTTATTCATATTTTATTAAATAAATTTATAATGTAGAAATTATAGAGTATGTTCAAAAATCCTACACTAGCCATTAGGGAAATATGAATCAAAAGCTCCAGTGTATTGTGTATTATAGTGAATGTGGAAATTTGACAAGGTACTAAGGGTAGTAATGGAGCGAAAATCAGTATATGCAAAGGCCCAGAAATATAGGGTACCATGGTGGGTTTGGGGAATGTAGGTAAGTCAGAATAGTTGAACGTATCAGTATAGTTGTGGAGAGTGGGAGGTGTCCAGGCATCAGAGTGAACTGGTCATGGAGGAAATATTCATGTAGGACCTTGTATGCCACCGTATAATCCTGAGAATATTTGTAAGTGTTTGATATTTTATGGGACTATTAATTTTAGGCTTTTTCAGTGTTCATCTTAGGTCAGCAAAGAATTTACTGACTAGAATACTTCTCAACCATTGTAGATACTCTGTGGTAATTATGAGTTATTTAGTACATTACCTTTTCCAGAATGCTTTATGTTCTTAATTTTTTGGTTCTTATTCCTAGGAGGTAGATTGGAGCAGCTGTTATTTTACTAAGAGGATATCTAGAGTGAGGGGTGGGAGATATGATGGCAGACCTTCCCAACTCGTCTTCTAGGTTAGAACTCACTTCTCAAATTAGAATTCTGTACTCTGGCCATCAATGTACTCACCTAAAAGATAGTTGTAAGGGTTTTCTTTATATTTTGTAAACTTCAGTCAGAATGGACAGTGATGTACCTTTGCACAATACCCAGGTTTGGGCCTAACATCGTAAGTTACAATTTACTAAGGGCACCATTGGTGTATGATTTGACTGTATTTCATAACATACAAATTGCTATTTTACAGTATTGAACACAACTTTGTAACCCTTTCTTCCCTCTTTCTATAGGGTTTCATATGTCCTCAGTGTATGAAATCCCTTGGATCTGCTGATGAACTTTTCAAACACTATGAGGTAGTTCATGATGCTGGTAATGATTCAAGTCATGGAGGAGAGGCCCTTGCCCTGAAGCGGTACAGTACAGTTGCTTTGAAGTATTATGCTGTTATGAATGCATGTGATACTACCTCTTTCCTGTGTTAGGGCCTCGAGTAGTGTGTTCACCATTCTTTGTCAGAGTGACTGTGAGGTGAGGAGAATGGAATGTGAGAAGTTTGACAGGACTCAAGGAACAGAAAGAAGCCAGTGCTGTTTGAGCTGAGTGAATGAGCCGGAGAGTGTTAAGGCAGGGATAGAGTGTTTAGATTGGATAGTCCTTACTAATGAGTTTAGACTCTATGCTAAGTGCAACAGGAAGCTATTGATACTTATTGTTGGTAAATTAATGAGAGATATTTTGTTTCTGCCTCAGGTACTTGATGATTATATCATTTCTGTGATAGAGTGTTTTTCCATTTATGAATGATGAGCTTTCAGAATAAAATTATTTTTCTAAGGGTTTTATATATATATACCACTATACATAAAATTGTAAATAGTTTTTTTCTTTTAAGAATTGAGAAAACTAGAAATTAATGTGTAGTCACTAGCCATGATTAATTAAGAGACCAGGTTGTTAGAGAACATTAACTATTAATTCCTTTTTTCCCCCCAATATATGTTCAGAGATGATTTAACACTACTTAGACAAGAGGTCCAAGACCTTCAGGCTTCACTTAAGGTAAGAATAGAAATGATTACATTTGTGTATTTTCAGTGTTTCAGATGATAAATCTTTTGAAATTCACTAATTAAAAATCCTTTTTTTCCCCCCTTAGGAAGAAAAATGGTACTCAGAAGAATTGAAGAAAGAATTAGAAAAATTTCAAGGGCTTCAGCAACAAGTAAATGCTTTTAAATACTTGAAATGTGTTCATTAGATGTTTATTTTCATTGTTGAAAATAAGCATTTTGTAAGCAAGTGGCTTGATATAAATAATTTCCTAATGAATTTATCTGTATTTAATAGCCTATAGTATATGTCCTTTGTAATTCCAATGAATGCAAATATATTGGAAGCTAAGATGTGATTTCTTAAAGGTCCTCCATTAAGAATCAGTTACCTGTGGTTTTTGTTTTTTTTAATACCAGGCTGCATTATTCTAATTTCTGAAACTATACCTAAATGGTTAAAAAAATAATAGGATCAGACAATAGTGAAATTCTTCAGAGCATTTGTGTTGTGACAAATTGGAGATCACTAAATTGTCTATTAGTAGGGAAAGAACTAATTTTTTTTTAATTTTTAAATGTTTTTTTATTTATTTCTGAGAGAGAGAGAGAGAGAGAGAGAGAGACAGCGTGAGCAGGGGAGGGTCAGAGAGAGAGGGAAATACAGAATCTGAAGCAGGCTCCAGGCTCTGAGCTAGCCATCAGCACAGAGCCCGACATGGGGCTCAAACCCATGAACTGTGTGATCATAACCTGAGCCGAAGTGGGATGCTTAACCGACTGAGCCACCCGGGAACCCTGGGAAAGAATTATTATTAACTGTTTATTGTTTATATTCTTTTTTAAAAAACATATTTAAAGTTTATTTATTTTTGAGGGAGGGAGGAAGGAGGAGAGAGAAAAAGAGAGAGAAAGGTAGAAGGAGATGGGGGAGAGAGAGAATCCCAAGCAGGCCTTGCACTGCCAGCATGGAGCCTGACATGGGCTTGATCTCACCAATTGTGAGATCATGACCTGAGCCGAAATCAAGAGTCAGTTGCTCAACTGATTGAGCCACCCAGGCACCCCTGTTTATATTAGTGAAGATTGTGTGAAAATATGGGGGAATGGTTGTATTAAAAATTTTATATTTTTGAAACAGTGTTAGGTTTTAAAAAACAGAATAAAGGTATTTATGTATATGTGTATGTACATACACACACAGCTTTACATAAAAATAGTACACAGAAAAAGCCAAAATCATTGGTAACAAAAGTGGTTACTTTGGGTGAGATTCTGTTGATATATAAGATAATGTGTTTTCTAAATAAATGTCTTAACCAGTTATGATTTTTATATTAAAATTATATTGGTTTTATACTACAATTACATGAAGGATTATAGAGTATTGAAATTTACTAAAAATAGTTTTCATTTGTAAGAATGAAGTGGATAACCTTCAACAATAGCTCTAATATTTTTATGAAGTAATTAGTGATCCTTTTGCCCGTTCTCTTCGCATATTGTGACTCTCAGTCCGTCTTTTGCCTTTTTGTTTTTTTCTCTAAAAATTGTCATTTAGACTAGAAAAAAAGATCCCAAATAAGTAGATAGCAAGATATTATTAGTCTTATTACTGCTCTTATTACTACTATTATTACTAGCTTCTGTATTTGAGGTGTGAAAGAGGTTTTTAGTAATCTAAAAAGTACTTAAAGATCATTTACTCATGTTTTACATAGATGCCATTAACAAACAATCAAACATGTGCTGTATTATATTTCCGTACTTGAAATCAGAGGAACCTGTTTACTACATTTGAGATGACTCTTTCACATTTAATAAATTAAATTCTCCACAGTGCAAGGTGAAATTGCCTTGGTAGCAAATTTACCTTTGGAGAAAATGTATTTAAAATATTGATGAATATTAGCAACCAGTATGTCTAAATCTAATGAGTCAGATACACTATGAGTTGCCTTATTAAGCTCTTGAAGATATGTATAATTCTTCAGAATGTGGAAATAATGATGAGGCAGTGTAGTATTTTATTCCTAATGCACATAATAAATTAAACCTTATGGAATGTATTCTTTATTTCTGCTTTTTTAAAAGATGATTTATAACCATGAATCAAAAATTTGTGCTTTTAATGCCAGAATTTATCGTAGTGATAGTTCATGGCATATTTTCACTTATGCAGATTTTTACAAATTATAGTATTGAGTCTTATCTGCTGACTTAAGTATTGGTTTAGAATCTATATGTATAATTATAATAATTTATATTATTTTAAAATCTTTACTGAATTTATAGAATTTAAGATGATATCTATAGCAAGACTCAGAGTACTTTAATATATATTAACATTAAAAAAATTCTTAGAACCAGTGACTTCAGCTAGATCATTGTGCCAGTCTGCCTAATGGTACTTTAGAAATCTGGAAGATTATGAACAGGCCAAAATTTATTCAGAATCTTGCAACTTACCTGATGGAATGTGGCTTGTAGAGATTTTTTTCACTTTGGCAATTACAATAGTACTGTCTCTTCCTTTTAATGTGTTTGTTTATGTCTTATTTCCATTGAGGAGTCTAAACCTGATGGATTGGTGGCTGATTCATCAGCAGGTAACTTTACTTAAAGTAGATATTTCCTCATTTTTCTTTTTCTTCTTTTTTAAGTGTTTATTTTTGAGAGAGTGAGCACCAGTAGGGGAGGGGCAGAGAGAGAGGGAGACAGAGAATCCCAAGCAGGCTCTGCATGGTCCACGCAGCAGTGCAGAGCAGATCCCGTGGCTCGAACTCACGAACCTGTGAGATCATGACCTGAGCTCATATCAAGAGCTAGAAGCTTAACCGTTGGAGCCACCCAGGCGCCCCTACATTCTTTTCACTGTTTACTTTTTTTTTCTCTGATGCCTACATGAATTTGTATTGTGATTGTAATTTCTGGCCCTAAAACAGTGAAGATAATAGTCATATTTTAGGTTTAGAATATTATATGTGAACCTCATAATTTAATCAGTTGACAAAAATCTTTGTGTTTTCTTTGCTCATTATATTCTGAAGTTATAAATAAACTTCTGGAGTGTTACATTAGTACAGGTTAGTGAAAAGTTAAATCTGTTTTGAAGAGTGTTGTACTCTTTTTCTCTTGAAATAAAATGATGAAACTTCCATTTTTGTAATTGATTTTGGAGGAATGCTCAATGAATAATCAAATTTATATTTTGAGGTTAACTGTTGTATTTACTTTCCCTCTGAAATCTCTTCCTCTTTTTTTTGAAAGCTGTTTATGGGAATGGAGTATTAGGAGTTGACTGCATATTTTAATTGATTATTTAAGACTTGGATTGTTCTTAAACCATTTTTTAATTTTTAATTTTTTATTTTTAAAAAATATTTTATTTATTTTTGAGAGAGAGAGATAGACACAGCATGAGCAGGGGAGGGTCAGAGAGAGAGGGAGATACAGAATCCGAAGCAGTTTCCAGGCTCCAAACTGTCAACACAGAGCCTACTCAGGGCTCGAACTCACAAACCGTGAGATCATGACCTGAGTTAGATGCTTAGCCAACTGAGCCACCCGGTGCCCTGTTCTTAACCCATTTCTAATTTTATTTCTCAATACAATAAATTTTATTTAGAGAGCCAGAATATATTCCTGTTTGGTCAGTTGATGGTTATGGGAAAATAACTGAAATAGAAAACCAAAATAATCTCGGGACAAATATTTACAGATTATTTGGGCATGATGCTAAATATTCCTTGAATTTTTTTTTATGTTTATAAATTATGACTTGTGCCTTAAATGAATCAGATATGCTTAATTCTTGAAATGTGAAGATTTCTCTATTTATAACTGGATGATAGACTTACACTGATTCCCTTTTTTGTTTTTGCTTTTCATGTTGATTATCTATATAACAATGATTAGGATATAAGTAATAACAATTTAGGAAATGTAATTAGCATTAATTATGTATTTAAATAGCTATGATACATTTTTATAGAACTGCAGTCTTTGGAACAGCAATTAGAAGAAGCCCAAACAGAAAATTTTAATATTAAGCAAATGAAAGACTTATTTGAACAGAAAGCAGCCCAACTTGCCACTGAGATTGCAGGTAAATTGAATCAGATCTTTTTAGGTAATAAGTCAGTCTCATTACCTTTTTGCCATTGTATTCTAGAAATAAGGCATTGTATTTTAGTGTGATAAAACATTTGTTACAGACTCTGGTAGTGATTCCTGGAATTTAATAATAGAGTTGCTTTATAACTTATTTTGTTTGTCCTCTCACCTCCTCCTTTCAGAGGATTGATTTTCTCTGTAGAATTTTTCTTGTACTTTAGTGAAGGTGAATTTCCTTTGGGATATGCTTAAAGATTAACAGGTAACATTTTGAAGAAATTAAATAATATAGTATAGATTTAACATTTGGTTATGCTATCAATTACTTGTTTTTTAATTATATGCTTTTAGGTTAAAGTATTATACATGATTAAGTATACATTAAAATGCTAATTAGTGACAGTGCTGTATGGAATTTATTTAGACAAAGACATTTGATTATTTTAAGTTCATCATTTAATGTAACCGGAACTAAAAGTTTATTGTATATATTTATGGTTATCTAAGGAATACGAATTTGAATTAATGATATGTAGATATGTGTTGTAATATATAAGAATTCATAAAACTGCCGTTTCCTAGAGTTAATGTCATGAAACTAGTATTTATATAACTATCTTTAATTAGATATAAAGTCAAAATATGATGAAGAAAGAAGTCTTCGAGAAGCTGCTGAACAAAAAGTGACATATCTGACAGAAGAATTAAACAAAGAAACAACTATAATT
Organism: Hyaena hyaena; assembly: GCF_003009895.1. Lineage (NCBI taxonomy): Eukaryota > Metazoa > Chordata > Mammalia > Carnivora > Hyaenidae > Hyaena > Hyaena hyaena. The sequence continues at coordinate 303,299 of NW_024080745.1, read as the reverse complement.
CAAGATCTGAAGACTGAACTGGTAATTTAGAAACCATTTATTAGAATGTACTTTTATAATTTTCAAAATGGAAAATGAAATGTATACTATGAAAAAATTTTTAAAGTATTGTTTGAGTAAAATAAAGGAAATAATCCCTGTAGTTCTCTCCTCTGCACATATATCATATGATTTTTTTAATAAAAATGGAAGCTATGACACAAAATTTATTACTTTAACATTTTTATTTTTTCTATCTTAATATCATCTGTCTTTTTACTAGTTTCCTTCTTTGCATCTCTGTTCCTGACCTTTCCCTGACCTTTAGTTTTACAAATCCACCTACTTTTAGGATACTTCTGATTGCATTTCTAGCTTCATTTCAAATTCAACAAGTGTAACATCAAGTCATCATATTTCCTCCCCACCTGTTTCTGTCATTGGTACTATACATCTTCAGTGCTCTCCTAAGGTGTAACATCTTTGGATTGGCCCTTCGGCTCCTTTATTTATTTATTTATTTACTTATTTATTTATGTTTATTTATTTTGAGAGCGAGAGAGAGCAAACATGAATAGGGGAGGGGCAGAGAGAGAGAGGGAGAGAGAGAATCCCAGACAGGCTCTGTGCTTTCAGCAAGGAGCCCAGCACAGGGCTCGATCCCATGAACCATGAGATCATGATCTGAACTGAAACCAAAAGTTGGACACTCAACTGACTGAGCCACCCAGGTGCCCCTCTGCTTTTATTTAGCACTCAATAAGTATATGAATAAAATCAACCATATCCAACTTGCAACAAACCCTAATTTTGCTTACATCTGCTCCCTTATTTTTATTACCAGTTTCCTAGGATAGAAGCATTTATGCTTCAAAATGTGGCATTTAAGTGATTGTTATAACCATTGAGTGTAGTTTGTGAAGGAAAGGAAAGAACGCAAACAAAGCATTAAGGATAATTGTGAATTTGCTCTTTTTCACATTGTAGTGATACTCTTAAATATGACAGAGATTGGGAAGAGGAGAGGCTTATTGGAGAAAAGATATCAGTGGTCAATGTTTGCAATCCAACAATTGATATTAAAGAGTATTTTCACTTTGATTTCTTTGTAGTAAAACCATATAAAAGTGGTGTTATTTAGGTTTTTGCTATAATTTTTAATGAAAATACTTCACAGCTTCAGAGACCTGGTATAGAAGATGTTGCTGTGCTAAAGAAAGAATTGGTCCAAGTTCAAACACTAATGGACAACATGACATTGGAGCGTGAAAAAGAATCTGAAAAACTCAAAGATGAGTGCAAAAAGTTACAAGCAGAATATGCTTACTCAGAGGTAAGTTCAGTGTGCTTAAATGTGATTGTAATTAATTTGTTTAGTGTATACCATTGAGTGAAGCCACATTTGAAATTTTTCCAAGTGATCTATCAAAACAGTATTTGACTTTCATTTGCTCTGAGTGATATTTGTATAGGGTCAGTACAGTCTGAGAGACAATATTTACCTTTGCTTTATAAAGCTAGACATTTAGAGAAGAATGTATAACAGAGTATTGTTTTGTTTAATAAATGATATATATTGTGGAGAGCTGATATTTAAAGTTAAATTTGATCCAGGCTAGTCAATAAGTGGTAATTGAGTTTATCTCAGTTTGATGTAGGGGTAAAGGAAGTATGACGTTATTTTTTTTACAATTGTATTATCAATGTTGTTTAGAAAAAGTATTTAGGAAAACATTTTCTAGTAGGCTTGTTTTTCACTTATCAGTTATTGAATTATGTTGTTGAAAGAAATGTTACAAATCAACTAGACTCACCTTCATCCGGGACTCTCTGGTAAGTGATCCCCAACCCTTGCTAGGTGGTGCAGGAGGTGCTTGTTTCTTTATAAGTCAGCTGTTCCATTGAATTGACATTTGTTTTCCTAGAATTTTCATGCACTCGTTCCAGTTCTTCTTAGGAATTACACAGAATAAATTGTTCCTTTTTTCCACATGAGCTATTCAAAGACTGTTCATATTTACTCTGAGTTCTTTCTTTTTCAGGACAAACATTTTCAGTTCCTTCTGCCATTTGTCACATGACTTGACTTTGGCCCGTACATCCTTGATATAGTTATGTTAGTATATAACAAGCTCTAGGATTTTTAATAAATATATTTGCTTAAAAATATAGCCTTTGTCTTTTTTACTGTATTATAGAGGATATTTTGTTAACAGTTAACAAACATTAATAGGTATTTGTAGTTCTTAAGCTCCCTTATGGGACATGGACCTCTGCTTTTCATATTTTCAGTTTAAAAAAGGTTGTTATAGTAACACTTCAGTTTGCATTTCTTCCTTAGAGTTTTTAAGCTGGTGATCTAAAAGCCACTCTATTCATAATTAGTAACATAATGAGCTATGGAGTATGAATATTATAGATAACCATGTCACCCTTTATTTTACTTCCTCCCGTATCTTTTCAGTGAAGCTTTGTAGGTACAACATGCATAGGCATGTGAAGCTTTATGATGCTCACTTAACACTTTAGACTTTAAAGTTTATGAACTTCAGGTGCAGATTTCCCAAAAGGAATCTTTGTAGCCCAATGATACATGACCCCACAGTTTTTCAAACAATTTCAGGGAGTTCATGAATTTATTGAAGGCATTTAAAAGCTTCTAATGTGTAATCAAGGAGATGCTGATTTAAAGAAGTCGTGTGAGGAAAAATCCCATTGAGATAATGTGAAGGTAGAAATACTTGAATCTGAGTGAATCGAGTCATTTATTTCTGTGTTTCAGTAAGAATTACTTTTAAAGTGTAATCCTTTCTGGACGTTTCCTACTGAGAATTGTAGAGTTATACATATACTTGTTATACAAATAGAATTTGAACAGGAAGAAGAAATTTATATATTTACTTGCATTTTGGGAAGAATATATGTGGGGAAATATTTCTGAGTAATATTTAAGAATTACTTTAATATGAAGGATTTTTGTAAATTTGCATTTTTATTCATGTAGATTGAATTATATATTATGAGAAGAAGTCATTTAAGATGAAAAAGTATAACTGGAGTTAGAAGATTTGGGGGGAAAAGGATTCAGTGACTTCCTGCACGGTCTTCCTATCAATAAGAGTAATTGTGGGAAACAGTGATTTTTTTTTTCTCTCAAAAAGATGTTTCTGGAAAAGAAGAAAAATGGCGTAGAAATTCATTCTTCACATCTTAACTTTTACATTTTCATAAAGTTTTAACTTTTTAAGTGTTTTAAAGTCAATTTTAAAATAAAGAGATTTATTCTTGCTGAATAGGGACTTAACGTTTCACCAGAATTTTTGTAAAACAAGGGTAATAATTACTTTCCAATAGTAATACTTAACTAATTGGTATGTAATGATTGAGACTTCAGATTATGTTGAACAAGTTTAGGAAGTGGTAGCATAAGAGTCAGAGTAATATGATTATTGGAAACAAACTCTTACTTTTTGAGCAACACTAAGTTTTGGATAACATGCCAGGTACTTTAAATATATGGTCTCATTTGTTTCTTTTAACTCTGTAAATTAAGTATTAAGTTTGTTTTATATTTAAGGAATCTGAAGCTCAGTGAAGTTAAATAACTTGTTTAAGTTCATGTACCTCATATAAGGAAGCTAGTATTGGATCCCAAGTCTCCTCCAAAGCCTAAAGTCTTTCTGTACCATGTTCACTTTCATTTTGGGTGGTCTGATAATTGCCTTATAAGTATATTTGTGCTATTAATTTTGACCTAATACTTAATGTTATTACTTTTATATTTTGCCATGTTATATGTTGTAATACTTATATTGAGTACAAGTTAAAATACTTTTGAGTTGTTTCACACCATTTTTATATTAAAACAATTAATGTCTAGATATTCCATCTCATGTATTTATAACACCATTTGTTTTTAGCTTGTGCTTTTTAAATATATGGCATGTATTTTATTAATTTATTAAAATTAAGTCCTGTTCTTAAATTTGTTTGTGAATTATAGCACCTAATGAAAAAATTTATTTATATATTTCTACTTTACTGAACCTAAATATTGGTATCTGAAACAAAATACACAAACAGGAATTAAAGGAGCTAAAAATGTAATGATTTGGGATTTCTAATTGAGGCTAAAGACATATGATGTGTAATACACATTGTTCAGTATGTCCTTATCTTCCATTACTTTCATTCATATATACCTATGAATTCATTGACAGGGTTTGTGTTGTTTGTTTTTGGTTTAGATATTTATACTCGATCTTAACCAAAAGGCTGAGAAGCGATAGGTTTAGATATTTTAGAAGACATAGAAAAATAATTCATTCTAAAGCACTTAAAAGTAATTTATACATAGTTATGTAATAGATCAGAAATTGAGGATTTAAGGGTTAAAATAAGTATTATTTTAAAAATTTACATTATTAAAAATATCAAAGCTATAATCAGCTTACATTTGGTGTGGTCTTGAATGTAGGTTTTTTAAGAATTTTATTTGTATTCCAAATAAACTCATTTTAAACTCCTTTTAAAAGCTAATATTTATAAAGATATGGAATAAAAATGATTATAGTCATGCATAGTTATTAAAGAGAATACTTAAATATCTTTTAAAAGTGTACTAAGAGATCAGAATTAGCTGTATGTTTGGACATTTTTATTATGTGTTCAGTGTGTATTTTTGTTAGTCTCATCTTCCACGATTCATCCATCATTTTATTATTTTTTTTTTCTGCTTTCTAATGGAGATGCTTAAACTTGAGGTAATGTGTTTTTGGAAGGCTTTTTAATATTAGTAATACCTTTAATACAGCACCTTCTATTGTCAGATGGCAATTTTGTGTTTTAAGGCAATCTCAGAACTTCAAAGATATGCTCATTTTTGTTAATCATGTAAATTTTCAACCATCTTTAAATGATTATTAACTAATAGTAGTAGAATATTAGGACAATAATTATAATTCTAAAGCACTAGCAGGATATTTGCTCAAAATATCTCTAATTAGTTTTTAATTTAAAACTTTTTAGTAAAAATCCAGCATTGAATTTGTAACATGGCTTCAACATGGAGGCTGTTTTATTGGGTCTCATATGCTGGGAACAAATATCTAGTAACTCCTTGGAGACAAATCACTCATTCCTTTAGAGAATAGTTTCTGAATGCATAGGGTCAGCAGCTATTTTAGGTGTGGGGAATACAACAGTGAATAAGACAGAGTGCCTGCTCTCATAAAGCTTGCAGTCTTTTGTGGAAGCCAGACAAAATATAAATAAATCAAATCATGATAGAAAGTCCATTGATACTAAGTGCTATAAAGAAAAGTAAAGTAGGGTATGTCTGGGCAGTAGTGGAGCTGACAGTGTAGGACAGGTTTAGATAGAGTGATCAGGGAAGGTCTTCTCAAGGAGGAATGTGTGAGAAGTAAGGAAGAATCAGGGTGAAGAATTGGGAGTAAGCATTCTCAGGGAGAGGGAGTGCAACTGTTAAAGTCTCAAGGTGCAGATGAGTTTGGCCTGTTAAATAGTGAGGAATGTCTTTCTGCTGGAGTGGAGAGCCATCTTGTTTTGGATTTTACCCATAGTCATATTTGAACAGGGAATGTACTTTCTGGCAGACTTTGACTTTTCAATTTTTATTTTCCCCCAGTACAAACATAATACATGATCATTGTAAAAGATTGAAATGATTCATGATGTACAACAGAGAAAATGAATGTAGTTCACTCCCCTTCTTCCCCTCTCCATGACTAAAGTGTACCTTTAGGTGTAAACTCTTCCCACAAAAGCTCTTTCTTTTTTCCACTCTTGAGTAAACTAAAAAATTTCAAATGGTTGCTTTCAAAAAAATTATAGTTAAAAAATACATATTTAGTGTACAAAAGATAAAATACCTAATGTTTAGTTCTTTAGGTATTAAAATATAAAACCATTTATAAGAACATATTTCAAAACTACAGAATATAATGAGATATTGTTGAATATATTTGCTTTACATTTTGCAAGACAGATGTTATTCTTGGCTTACTATATCTTATAAACTTTCTTATGAAATCATGGTATTTTAATAAAACATACTCCTAATTTGCATCTTAATATACACTATTATTTCTGTTTATTTTGTGTATATTTAGCATTTTAATGCTAAATCCTGTGATAAGATATTTACAAGTAGAGATTTAAATATGATATTTTATCTTCTTTTGTGATAAGTTGGCATTTACGCTACATGATTAAACCAGGGTAATTTAAAATAGCCAAACTGTTCCTAATATTTCTCTGAACATTCATAATGTTACTAATATAAAATGATCCTGAGATTCAAAGTTGTTAAGAATAGCAGTTTAAATAAACTCCCAGTATCAATGAAAAGGTTACATGATCAGTTTAAGAAAGAAATTATTAGGATATGCCTTTAACATTAATATAGTTAAAAACAATGAATATTTGAACATTTCCTTCTTTGAAGTATATGATATATATGGCATATATTATATCTATATATTGGTTGTTACATGTTGAAACACCCTGTGTATAAGCTGTAACTGTAAAGCAATGTGACAGATTGCCTTGCAGTATATCAGAAATGGCTTATTTACATTGTTTTCCTTAAAAGATTAGGCCAGGAAGATGCATTAGACATGCTGCTATTTGTAAAAACATTTTTGAAACCTCTTTTAGTTGACTTTAAACCAGTTTGGAAAACACTCCAAAAACTAGTTTTATCAACTTACAGTTATTAAAATAATATAAGCCCCCCAAGTGTTTGATTATTCAGTTCAATCACTTACGTTCTTTACTAGATGGTTTTCCCAAACGTAAAACCAATGCACTGTATTGGATGAAGATACACCACCAAAGAGAATCCTTTAAAAAAGAAAAAAGTGCCACACATACTGGAAGGGTTTCCAGGAGAAGAGTAGCAGATCTCTTGGCGTTATTGTCAAAATAAATCAGTAGCCTTCTAAGGTTTCTCCCTTGAAGATGTATTTGCAATATTTGATGTAGATAACTACTGATGTGTTTATTAAGAAAAATTTTAAAAACGTCTTTCACAATAAAATTTATATACTAATAATACTATAGACAATGAAAATGTAGCCTTAGGAATGTAACAAGTGAAGTCAATAAGCTAAATATTAGAAATAGAAAGTTCTTTTGTTAATGTCACTTGCAGGAAACCATACTTAAATAGCAGTACTTAGTCTCTCTGGTCATTGAAGCTTTTATGTATAGGAAGTTTTTATTTCTGAGACTTTGCTTAATTTTCTCTTATTTTTAAATGACCAAACCTTTGTCTTAATGTCGTTAAAATGCATTAAAGCAAATTCATGTCCAGCTTTTATACCTGGTCATGGAGTGACCAGCTTAATGAAATTATATCTTTTAAATTCTATATAACTTCTTTGGACAGATACTTTCCATTGCAATCAAAAACATGATTCACTACCTTTCCAAGGTGATTCTGTATTGTATGTTTGTATTTATTTAACATGTTTTCAAAGTAAAAAGAAAGGCTATCCTATAGAAATGAGGAGTAGGCAGTAACTTGCATATCTTCCTTAAATTCAGAAGGATTAAAGTATAGAGTTTCAAAGCCAGTAAATTCAGATTTACAGTTTGATGCTGACTCAGACACATAAAGTAGGATGCGAGCTACTCATTTCATGCATTATTAAATAAGTAAAGTTGTACATTTTGGATAAATTTTAAAAATTAATTTTCAGTGGAAAATGATGTGGGGTGGCAGTAGGGGTGGTAAGAAAAAGAACTAAATTGAAACTTCTAAGTATTATATCAGTTTAACAACAACAGTGACAAAAATTTGTGTAACTTTAAAACCTTTGGATGCTTCCATTCTCTTTTCCATTTTAGTGTCCTCTAATTTTTTTCTTCCTTTTGTTCTTTTTTTTTTAAGGCCACAATAAGCCAACTAAGGAGTGAACTTGCCAAAGGCCCTCAGGAAGTTGCTGTATATGTGCAGGAACTCCAAAAACTTAAAAGTTCACTTAATGAATTAACACAAAAGAATCAGGTGAGAATTTAAAAACTACATATAGTGGTAAATTGGTTTTAAATATCTTAAATTTTAATCTTGTGTATGTTATTTGTATATTGGCATGAGCACAGTGTGACTTAGTCTGTTTTGTTTTGTTTTTTGTTAAGTGTAAAGGACATTCACATTGTTATGGAACCAATCTTTAAAGCCCTTTCTGTCTTCCAGAACTAAAATTCTATACTCTGAACAACTCTGCATTCACCACCACCTTTTGTAGAGGAAAAACCACTCCCATGAGTCTGTACTGTCCGTACTCTACTCCACCTTTACTGCTGACACCAGATGTGTGTGTGCCACACAGCAGTAGTTTTGTGACACCAGTGGGTGTCCGACAGTGTAACTAATTCTGCCGCCATTTACTTGGAGATAGTGTCAGATCCCACAGGGACTGTGTACCCTCCCCCCCCCCCCCCCCAGCTTACCAGCTTGTTACCTGCCCTTCTCCCCAAATGGCTGTGGCTGTAAATGGGAGGTTCCCATAACCCTCACCTTAGATTGGATTAATTTGCTAGAATGACTCACAGGACTCAGGAAAACATTTTACTTACTAGGTTACTGGTTTATTTTAAAAGATTCAAGGGGCACCTGGGTGGCTCAGTTGCTTAAACTTCTGACTCTTGATTTAGGCTTGGGTTGTGACTTCACAGTTCATAAGATCGAGCCCCATGTCTGGCTCTGTGCTGACAGTGCAGAGCCTATTTGAGATTCTCTCTCTTCCTCTCTCTCTGTCCCTACCCCGCTCATGCGCTCTCTCTCTCTCTCTCTCAAAACAAACAAATAAATAAATAAACATTAAAAGATTAGAATTCAAGATTAGCTAGATTAAAGAGATCCATAGGGTAAGATGTATGGGAAAAGGCATGGGACTTCCATGCTCAATCTGGGTGTTTTCTGTGTGTTCACCAACCTAGCATCTCCCTAAACTCTGTCCTTTTGGGTTTTTATTGAGGCCTCCCTATGTAGGCATGATTGATTAATTTATTGGTCATTGCTGATTAATTTGACCTCCAGCTCCTCTCCCCTTCCTGAGGTGTGTGTGGGGGTGAAGGGGGTTAAAGTTCCAACCCTTTAATTTTTGTTGGTTCCCATGACAACCAGCCCCCATCCTTAGGGGTTTCTAAAAAAAAAAAAAAATCACCTCATTAACATAAACTCTTCAGTGATTGAAAGGGGGTTGTTATGACTAACAGATGACATCTTTGTTACTCTTTTTACTTAGGAAATTCCAAGGGTTTTGGAGCTCTATTCCAGAAATGGAGATGAACACCAAATGTATATTTCTTAATATAAGTTACAATCACACCTTTGATGCAGAGTTTTAGATTTGATGTAATCTAGTGTCTATTTTTACGTTTGTTGCTAGTGCTTTTGGTGTCATATTAAGAGATCATTGCCAAATCAATGTCAGGAAGCTTTTCCCCTGTTTTCTTCTAATGGTTTTATAGTTTTAGTCTTGTGTTTAGGTCTTTGATTCATTCTGAGTTAATTTTCTTTCATAGTGTAAGGTGGGAGTTCAGCTTCATTCTTTTGCATATGGATAAGCAGTTTCTCTTGCACCATCTGTTGAAAAGACTGTCCTTTTTTGTGGTCCTGGGACCATTGTTAAAAATCATTTGATCATGTATGTGAATGTTTATTTACGGGCTTTCTATTTTTTATATTGGTCTATATGTCTGTCTTCATGCTAATACCACACTGTTTTGACTACTGTAGCTTAAAAAAATTTATTTTAATGTTTATTTTTGAGAGATAGAGAGAGAATAAGTGGGGGAGGGGCACACTGGGAAGGAGACAGAAACCGTAGCAAGCTCTGGGTTCTGAGCTGTCAGCACAGAGCCTTACATGGGGCTTGAACCCACAGTCTGTGAGATCATGACCTGAGCCGAAGTCGGACGCTTAACCTGAGGCACCCAGGTGCCCCTGACTACTATAGCTATCAATAAGTTTTAAATCAGGAATGTGAGACCTTCAGCCCTGTTCTTTATTTTGTAACATTGTTATTTGCCACCTTGTTTCTTTATAGATGAGCAACAGATAATGTTTGGGGGCAGGGCAAGTATTGGTTAGTACTTTTTTTCTATGTCTTTACTCTCTCGGTTGTGTGGGAGTAGGGAGTCACTAAATAAACCCTTATATTCAGTGGTATGGTGAATTTGTTGGCTTTGCTTTTTAATAAGTTGAACCTAATATTTCGGTGAAATATGGCAAGGGAAGAACCAAAGAAAAGAACATGATGGAGGGGAAACGAATTAAGTATAATTGGCTGGAAACGTCAAGCCTCCAGCCAGCAGCCAGGTGAGTGAGCTTAGAAGCAGATCCTGCAGTTCTTTTCACATCATCAGAGACTATAGCTGTGGCCACCGTGCAGTACAGCAACCTCATGACACACCCTTAGGTGCTACACCACGGGCTGAGCTGCTTCTGGATTCCTGAGCCTCAGAAACTGTGAGATAATAGATATAATTTTAACCTGCTAAGTTTTAGGGTAATTTGTTGCTTGTGCCCTTGGTCAGCAGTTCTCAAACCTCTTGATCTCAGGACTGCTATATATTTTTCAGAATTGTTACGGACCCCATGGGGTGCCTAGGTGGCTCAGTCGGTTAAGCGTCCGACTTTGGCTCAGGTAATGATCTCATGGCTCATGAGTTTAAGCCCTGTGTCACGCTCTATGATGACAGCTCAGAGCCTGGAGCCTGCTTCGGATTCTGTGTCTCCCTCTCTCTCTGCCTCTCTCCTGCTCACACTCTCTCTGTCTCTCTCTCGCAAATATAAGTAAACATTAAACATTTTTTTAATTGTTATGGACGCCAAAGAGCTTTTATTTTTTGAGTTACATGTATGGATACTTAGAATATTAGAAATTAAAACAAATTTTAAAAATATATTTGTATTTTTAAAACATTAATTATTAAAAATTAACATCATACTATTTCTTATGAAAGATGACTGTTTTCTAAAACAAAAAATAGTGGTGATGTTTTATATTTTTGCAAACCTTAATGTCTAGCTTAATATTAGGACAGATGGATTCTCACATCTGCTTTCACATTTCATCTGTTGTGATATGGTTGAAGGGTATGAAGAAAATTGGATTTCACATAGATATGTAGTCAGGAAGAAGAGGAATCTCTGAATAGCTTTTTTGGATAATTATAGCTATTTTTATTTGATACTGTGCCCAAACTAGATAAGGCATAGTTTCTCAATAGCTAGTTAGTCTAGATTTTGAAACCATATCAATGCTATTTGTATACTTGTAACATTAAATTTATTAGTTTTTCTTGCCCTTTGACTGGATCTTTCCAGTGCATGATTTTATAACATCATGCATTAGTCAGGTGGAAAATATTGGTTAGGCAGATCTTCCAAATCTTGACACATTACATTGTATAAGATAAAAGCAGTATCATTTGTCAGTCTCTCCCTCAGTCTCTGAATAGGCTTTAAGTTTGAGGAAGTGTCAAGCTCATGGTGATGGATACAAGTTTTCCAAAATTCTGGGCATCATTTGAAAATTTGAATTTTATTATTGGAAACAAATACTATCAATTCTGTCTTCTTAAGTGATAGGGTGTTTTCCTACCAAGTCTGAATAATCATAGTTTGTTATTCTTTCCAGTAAAAATGGTGTTTTAGAAAAAAAGCAACTAGCTTAGCCTGTAATTTAAGACCCTAAATGCTCTTCCATGTGACAGTTCTGTTATTCTTTGGTATGCAGCAGAAGTGATCTATGCATACTTCCACTTTTTCACATAGATTTTATTTTTCCTTGCTATTCCAAATATTGCAGCTGTGAACATTCACATTCAATCTCATACATTTGTGTAAGAATTTCTTTGTTATATCTTCCAAGTGAAATTGCTGGATTGTAGGTTACACATGTTCAAGTTTAGTACGTGACCTCTAACAATTTTCTGAAGTAATTTTATCAATTTACCGTTGTCCATTTCTCCATCAACTCTTGATATTGACTTGATCTTTTTCTGTGGCTTTATGAAAACCTGTCCATTCCCTTCCCCCTTTTTTCTCCTGTCAAGCTATACATGGAAAACCTCTATGTACAATTTAGTTTTATCTTTGTCCCTCAGTTTGATTTTTAATTTCTTACAAATTGACATTCTACTTTTTGGAAATTGACCAGGATGTGTACATGAAGTGAATGTTTATGATCAGGGTCATTTATTATATAATTTTGAAACATTAAACTATTAATAAAGGACATGATTGGACATTGATAGACTGAAATGTATGCTCAAATAATGAAGCACAGATTGTATGTACACACACACACACCATTGTTAAAGGAAGTACTATGAGAACTTGATAATATGTAGAATCAAGATGATTTAGTGTGGTAAAACTGGAATATGGTTGCTTAGGGATTAGGAGAATCTTCTACTAATTTTAATAATCCTTATGTCTCTGTACTACTTAATTTTTTTTCCAAAATGTTTTCCTGTTTAGGATGTATTCACCAGTTAAAGTAAGTGCAGAAATGCAGCCTTTTCTTACTGTTCTTACTATCTGCCCCTCCCGCCTCTCCTCATCCCATGTTCTTGGCTCGCCGTACTGACAGTGCTGATATCCACGTGTTTTGAATTTGGAAATCTTTGTATATGGTCTTAGGAAGACCATTACATAAAATGCCTTGGACAGTTTTTGTGGGTCATAGCAGCATCAAGGTGGATAGACAACATTTTAATACATAATGAATGGAAACAATAATTGTTTTTGCACTAATGTCAAGATATCCTCAGCAGTAGACCAGTGTTTTGTAATTACTGCTTTTGAAAACTTAAAAATAAAAGGGGATTATTGAAAAACTTCCTTCTTAGTTTCTAATAAGAATCATACTCATATTTATTTACTCATTCATTCATTCATTCATACACTAACATTTAAACACAATTCTGCAACTCAATTATTTTTATGTAAATTCTAAACAAAATCATATGTTTATTTAAAGCTACTAGTATAGGTCATTGTAAGAGACTGTTATTTTTTGGGTTTCACCTCTCATCTCTTTCCATCCTTTATTACTTTCCCTTTCCTGTAGCCCTAGTAATAAGGTGCTCATAGAGCAAAGCAAGAGCCAGATATGGCATCAGTTCTGGTGTTGGGTGTGACCACTGTATGTATTGCAGAGTGGTGCACTGAGTAACCGTGTGTGTAGTACAATAGTGAAAGACATGTCTAAATCCCAGCTTTGCCACTGACTGACTGTGACAGCCTCTCCAAGTTTGTTTCCTCTTCTACCCATTTGCCTCTTAGGAGTGGTATGTGTCTTGAATTAATAGACAGTTTAGTGCTTAGACCAGTGTCTGGCTTTTAGTAAGCATCTCAGTGACTGTTGTTTTTATTTTTATTTGGTAAATGTTGTGATACAGGGTTGAGTCAAGACCTAGGTGGAAGTTTTCCTAACTTACTGCCTAGTAAAACAGGAAAGGTTTTTGTAGGAGACATAACTCTTTAGCTTAGTCTTCAAGGATGCTAAGGAACCTTTCACATGGCAGAAGGGTTAATGGCAATTCATTTTGAAAATTAGATACGCAGAAGGCATAGGAACATATAAGAGCACGAAAAAATACAAGATGTTGGAGAGTAGTTCAATTTGTTTTTCTTCATTGAGCTGTTTTAGAAAAGAAACAAGATGCCTGAAACTACTTTGTAAGCTAAAAAAATGCCATCCTTTTGCATTCATTCTCATTACCTCGGCAAGGAACAAGTGAAAACTGGAGTCTAATATAGGGAAATTATCTTTGTAAGAAAATCTTTAGAGAGAACAATTGGTGAGGAAATCCAGAGGATGGGATATTTGGAAGGAAGGAATTTTGCTTACCCAAATGACAATTATGTTATGAGTTAGGCTTAGCAATCATTTTGGAATTTAAACTTGAATGGGATATTTTGGGGGGAGCATGAATTGACTTACTGAGTGTCTAAATTGTGTTGTGATGATTTACTGGACTTGGAATTATATTATGTGATACTGCCACTTGGCTAAGTCGTGGCAGGTTCTTTCAGCTCTCACATCCTCATCCAGAGAGTAGAGGTCATGATGTAGTCTGTACTGTGTTTTAAGAATTAATATGGAGATGTGAAAGTGCAATTATTATCTTCTTTAATGACTCCCATTATACTTAAATCAATCTTCAAAAACCATGTATTCACTATAATGTTTTGCTTCAGATTTAATGAGAAGACCATAGTAAGAATGAAAATATATAATACTAAATATAGTTACCTTTCTGCATGTAACAATTATGTAGTGTGAGCAGGTTATTTTTAAGAATATATTTTTTAATTTATTCATTTTGAGAGAGTGTGTGTGTGTGTGAGTCGGAGAGGAGCAAAGAGAGAGGGAGAGAGAATCTCAAGCAGGCTCTGTGCTGTCAGCACAGATACCAACTCAGGGCTTGATCCCATGAACTGTGAGATCATGAGCTGAGATCAAGAGTTGGTTGCTTAACTGACTGAGTCACTCAGGTGCCCCTAGATTTGATCTTTTGAAAAGAAAGTTGTTGAGGTTTTGTTAAAGAAAATTTAATTATCTTTCATCTGTGCCATAGACCCAGGTAGATTCTGATTAAAATGTGACTTCTTAAAAGTCTTAAAAGACTTCTTGAAGCTGTCTGAGGGGTCATCTGTATATAATTGGTGGGAATATTTGGTTACACCATAAGCCCATGGAGAAGACTGGCTAACTTATTACTAGTGTTAAGTTTTTGCATCATGTTTTATTTATTTATTTTTTTGACTTTAAAATTTTTTTTATTTTTTTAAAATTTACATCCAAATTAGTTAGCATATAGTGCAACAACGATTTCAGGAGTAGATTCCTTAATGCCCCTTCCCCATTTAGCTCATAACCCTTCCCAAAACCCCACCAGTAACCCTCTGTTCTTCATATTCAAGTGTCACGTATGTTTTTATCCCCCTCCCTGTTTCTATATTATTTTTGCTTCCTTTCCCTTATGATTATGTTTTGTGTCTTAAAGTCCTCATATGAATGAAGTCATATGATATTTGTTTTTCACTAATTTCACTTGGCATAATACCCTCCAGTTCCATCCATGGAGTTGCAAATGGCAAGATTTCATTCTTTTTGATTGCTGAGTCATACTCCATTGTGTGTGTGTGTGTGTGTGTGTACGTATATATACACACACCCCATCTTCTTTATCCATTCATCCATTGATGGACATTTGGGCTTTTTCCATGCTTTGGCTGTTGTTGATAGTACTGCTATAAACACTGGGATGCATGTGCCTCTTTGAAACAGCATACCTGTATCCCTTGGATAGATACCTAGTAGTGCAGTTGCTCGGTCATAGTGTAGTTCTATTCTTAATTTTTTGAAGAACCTCCATACTGTTTTCCAGATTGGCAGCAGCAGTTTGCATTCCCACCAGAAGTGCAAAAGAGATCCTCTTTCTCTATACTTGCCAACATCTGTTGTTGCCTGTGTTGCTAATTTTAGCCTAATTTTAGCCATTCTGACGGGTGTGAGGTGGTATCTTTTTGTGGTTTTGATTTGTATTTCTCTGATGATTAGTGATATTGAGCATTGTTTCATGTGTCTGTTGGCCATCTGGATGTCTTCTTTGAAGTGTCTGTTCATGTCTTTAGCCCATTTCTTCACTAGATTATTTGCTTTTTGGGTGTTGAGTTTGATAAGTTCTTTATAGATTTTGGATACTGACCCTTTATCTGATATGTCATTTGCAAATATCTTCTTCCATTCTGTCAGTTGCCTTTTAGTATTGCTGATTGTTCCCTTCATTGTGCAGTAGCTTTTTATTTTGATGAGGTCCCAATAGTTCATTTTTGCTTTCGTTTCCCTTGCCTCCGGAGATGTGTTGAATAAGAAGTTACTGTGGCCAAGGTCAAAGAGGTTTTTGCCTGCTTTCTTCTTGAGGATTTTGATGGCTTCCTGCCTTACATTTAGGTCTTTTGTCCACTTTGAGTTTATGTGTATGGTGTAAGAAAGTTATCCAGGTTCATTTTTCTGCATGTCACTGTCCAGTTTTCCCAGCACCACTTGCTGAAGAGACTGTCTTTATTCCATTGAATATTCTTTCCTGCTTTGTCAAAGATTAGTTGGCCATACATTTGTGGGTGCATCATGTTTTAAAATTATATCCTGCCCACATTCTTAGTATATGTGAGCATGTTGGCTTTCATGAAGTTCAGTAACTTAGAATTTTCTTTAAAAAGATGCAGCACAGGGGCGCCTGGGTGGCTTAGTCGGTTAAGCGTCCGACTTTCGCTCAGGTCATGATCTCACGGTTCGTGGGTTCGAGCCCCGCGTCAGGCTCTGTGCTGACTGCCAGCTCAGAGCCTGGAGCCTGTTTCGGTCTGTGACTCCCTCTCTCTCTGACCCTCCCCTGCTCACACTGTCTCTCTCTCTCCTAGAAATAAATAAAAAACATTAAAAAAAAAAAAAGATGTAGCACAGCTATGAGTAGGGAAGGGGAGATGTCAGGGTCAGGATGGGGGGAAATGTAAAAAGGTGCAACACAGTTGTACATCAATGAATAACCTTAATTTAACATACAAAGTCCAAAATAAATATAATTTCTTAAAAGAAATAAGTGTAAAATTACATCAAGAGAGGTCTGGAGTTACTAGCCAGTAACACAAAGAAACGTTTATAAAAAGAGTTTTTTTAACCTATAGTTTAACTCAAAAGTTGTTTTTTTCCCTCTAGTCATTTGACTCTTACTCTTTCTTTGTTTCTGTTGATTGGTCAAGGCACACATCTCTTGGCTAATTTTGCTGTAAGCTTCTGGTTGTTCTTACCTTTGTCTCTTATCTTTTTTTTTTTTTTTTTTTACCATATAACATCTTTCTGGACATTGCTTTTTCTGTAGTGTATTCCTACTTGATAATATACATTAATGTACCTTTTCTCAGGTGTTTAAGAACCTTTACTGCTAACTTTCCTACTTTGGGACCTAGATTTATTACTCCCCTTGAGGTAATAGTGTTTGCTCTTTCCCCACACGCATCTCGCTTGTCTCCTGTTCCCTTGTGTCTTTTTATATAAATTTTTGTGTCTTTTGAATGACATTCATGAGTCATGCATATTGATTATTTAACTCCTGTCACCACTTTACTAAGCTCAAACTTTATTTTCGGGTGATTGTAACTTACCAGTTAGCCCCATCTGACTTTGTTTACTTCGTAAAAAAAAAAAAAAAAGTATTCACTTATATCTGACACAGTTTTTGTATTCATTTTTTAAGTTTATTTATTTATTTATTTATTGAGAGACGAAGAGAGTGGGAGGGGCAGAGAGAGAGGGAGAGAGAATCCCAAGCAGGCCCCACACTGTCAGCACAGAGTCCAATGGTTGGCTCAAACTCATGAACCATGAAATCGTGACCTGAGCCAAAACCAACTGAGCCACCTAGGCACCCCTGTATTAATTCATTTTTGCTTGAGAGTTATGTTTTAACTTTCTTAGAAAGGTTTTTCTTTTTTATGTGTGTATTTCATTTAGATTATAGTCTGTTTAGAGACCAGAGGCTTTGATTGTCCTCTACTATTTCTGTATTATCCCCTTCTAGCACACTGCGTATAAAACGTGAGTATAATCAGTGCCCACAGACTGACTTGTCAGATGCTTATAGTAGCTTCTTATCCTAGCTATTGTTCTTACAGAATTGAGTCAGAGTTCTGATTCAGGTCTTATATGTAAGCATATTGATTTAAAATGTTCAATATTAATTGTAACAACTCCACTGAGACTAGATTTCAACATTTGATCAGGCTGGTTGATCCAGATCTTTGATTGGAGGTGTCATTTTTTATATTTTGTACCTGATAGTATTGATTAAAATAACATAAGGTAGGTAAATTATGTTTAGATCACTATTTTTATACACCTCAAAAGAAATTTGAGTTAATCTTAAACTTGTGACTCTTAAAAATGGTCTTTATCAAGAAGAGTAAAAAAAAAAAAAAAGCATCAGCAGGGTCTGCATACTAGAGCTAGGTGGTATTGTTACGTACTTTCAACTATGAAATTACAACATCTCAAATCAGAATCGCTCTAGTATATTGTTATTCAAAGTAATGTTTGTTGATAGAAGGTAGGTTTTTTTGTTAATGTTTATTTATTTATTTTGAGAGACAGAGAGAGAGAGAGAGAGAGAGAGAGAGAGCACACAAGTGCACGAGCAGGGGAGGAGCGGAGAGAGAGGAGAGATAAGGATCCTAAGCAAGTTCTACACAGACAATGAAGACCCTGCCACAGGGCTCAAGCCCACCCGTGAGTTCATGATCTGAGCCAGAGTCAAGAGTTTGACACTTACTGACTGAGCCACCCAGGCACCTCAAAGATAGAAAGTAGTTTTAATATTTAACTCAGATGAGAGAATATACATGTTATATACCCTAAAGAGTCTAGTAGATTTTAGTGTTTCATTTTAGGACAAAATTCAGTTGGTAATTCTTATATTAGAGTGTAGTAGAGCATAGTGCAATGGGCCAATAATAAAATAAGTTATTATGTAAAATTTAGTCCTTTTTTTAACTGTTTTTATATTTGCACTTTTGGCTAATTTTGATGGTACTGTTGTAAAGATTGTTTGAATAATTAGAATAATTATAAATATTAAGGAAATTGTTTCATTGATATTTCAGAACTTGACTGAAAAGCTTCATAAGAAAGAACTGGAGTGTACTCAATTAGAGGAGAAACATAATGAAGAATGTGTGAGTAAAAAGAATATACAAGCAAGCCTTCATCAAAAAGACCTCGATTGTCAACAGCTTCAGTCAAGATTATCTGCATCTGAAACCTCGCTGCAGAGAATACAGGCAGAGCTAGGTGAAAAGGGTGAGGCTACACAGAAGCTCAAGGAAGAATTATCAGAAGTAGAGACCAAGTACCAGCATCTGAAGGCTGAATTTAAACAGCTACAGCAGCAGAGAGAAGAAAAAGAGCAGCACGGGTTACAACTCCAAAGTGAAATTAATCAAGTAAGAGAGGTTACTTTTACTTATTGGAATTCCTCCTGTGGTTTCTTGTATGCTTGGTAGTTATTTGATCATAGCATGGTTCATTAAAAAAAGTCATTTAAAAAATTAACTCTTAGTTTTTATAACAACCTGTAGTATTGAGTCAGATCTCATTTCCTTTAATTTCAGTTTTCCTTAATGAGAAAAAAAACGTTAGCACCCATCATATAGTATTGCTGTGAAGTGTTGATGAATTAATACCTATAAATTGGTTAAGATGATACCTGTTACATGGTACTCAGCATATATTAGTTACTATAGTTAATTTACATTGTTGATTATTCTTTAAAGAATATCTTTTTTTGTTACTAAATTTTTAAAATATAATTATGATGAAATCAATAATTTAAAAATTAGATATTTTAGTTATTTTAAAGTTTATTTGAGAGATAAATATTTATTTATCACATGTGCATACGTGAGGGAGGAGTGGCAGAGAGAGAGGGAGAAGAATTCCAAGCAGGCACTGTGTGAACAGCAAAGAGCCTGACTCAGGACTCGATCCCACAAATCGTGAGATCATGACTTGAGCAAAAACCAAGAGTAGGACGCTTAACTGACTGAGCCACCCAGGAGCCTCAAAATTAGATATTTTAAAAGAAAAAAACAAATTAGCTGTAATATTTTTATAAGTAAATAATACCTATCAGAGTCATCAGTAACTTGATTAATTCAAGTTTTGACTTTACCATTAACTTAAATTTTAAGTTCTGTATTCTTATTATTTCTTATAGATAACATTAAAAAGCAGTTGAAAATGGAAATTTGGGAGACATTAAAGTCCTTAGCCACTTTTTTGATAATATTCAGGAATTTTCACTTAAATATGGCAGTGATACTTGCTTTCATGGCATCAGTCCTTCTTTCTTCTTGGCCTGAGATATTTTTGCTATTCCTCTTCTCCTTGATGAACGCACGGCCACTTTACTTGTCACTCTTCTATAGAAATCCTTTCCTGAACTTTGCCACCTGACCCCTCAAAGGTGGCTTAAGCATTACTTACCACGGTATAGAATATTATCATAACTTATGTGTCTTTCTTCACTAGACTCTGTACTCCTTGGGTGCCAAGACCATGTCTTACTTATTTTTTATATTCACTACCTGGCACATTGCATGTTAATCAGCAGAGATTTTAGTGGGTAACTTAGATTTTTAATGTTCATTTCAGATCAATAAATTGGGCACTTATGGTTTCTAAAAGACATTATGTTTTATTTGTTGGGAGATAGAGAACTGAAAAAAGAAACAGTACTTACCTTAAATGATTATGTAAATCCATTGAGGATAAGGCAAGTACTGTCCTGTACCAAAGAATGTGAGGATTATAATAAAATGATCCCATATATGATGGGAATTTGGCAGAGTTCCTCTTCTGGTTTCTTCTCCCATAGCACTTCATTTATGTAATTATTTTATTCAGTTATGTGATCAGGAAAAGCTTTGTGTGAGATAGAGGTGGTGCATGAAATTATGATCTTGGATAGGTATTGACAAGTGGCAGTCTGAAGGTTGGAGAATCTTCTGGGCAGAAGGATTAGTGAGAATAAACTAGTGTCAGCAAAGTATTATAAGAACCAGGAAGGGTCACCGATTTCCTCTTAAGATGGGGTGTGTGTAATAGGAGTGGACTATTGTGACTGGAAAGAGCACTTGGAACCTTATTGTGTAGGGTGTTGAATAGCAGGCCGAGGAATTTGGGCTTTATTTGGTTGTCAGGGAGGAGGGGCATCAGGAGTTTGAGAACCTACTCAAACATATTTTTATACAAAAACTTGAACATGTGATTAGTTGGTTTAGTCACAGTTCTATAATAAAGAAAGAGGTCATCCTGAAGACCTTGAAGTGATACCATTTATCTTCTTTTAGCCTGCTGTTTGCATTCTACCTTCAAAGTGTGTCTCAAATCTGTCCCACTTCTTTTCATCTATACTGCTACCACTCTTTTTTTTTTTTAAGTTTATTTGTTTTGACAGAGAGAGAGAGAGAGAGAGAAAGAGAGAGGGAGGGAGGGAGAGAAGGAGAGAGCGGGCACAAGCGGGGGAGGGGCAGAGAGGGAAAGAGAGAGAGAATCCCAAGCAGGGTCCACACTGTCAGTGCAGAACCCAAAGCAGGGCCCAAACCCATGAACCACAAGATTATGACCTAAGCTAAAGTCAGACACTTAACCGACTGAGCCACCCAGGTGTCCCTATACTGTTACCACTCTTATTTAAGCCACCATCATTACTCACCTGGGCCACTGTATTAGCCTTCTTAAAGTTTTCCTTCTAGTGACCTCATTAATCTATTCTCCATGCAGAAGCCAGAGACCTCTTTTTAAAACATGAAGGATACTACTTTATTCCTCTGCTTACCACCCTCCAATGGCTTTGAATTACACTTTGAATTGAATCCAGATGTCTTACTTTGGCATGTAAGTCTGCATGTAGTATGGCCCACACTATGTATTTGAACTCCTCTCCTACCACTGTGAAACTATGTTAATCTCCTTTTAGTCCTCAAACACACCAATGCTTTAAGCACTCTCTTGCTTTAGGTCCTTTGCCCATTTTTTTTCTTAGCATGTTCTTGACTTCTCAAGGCTGGCTCAGGTGTCATTTCTTAAATGAAGACTTCCAGGCCTTCCCTATTTAAGTAGCTTATTTTCCATATATTCTGGACCTCTTCTTTATTTCAGCTGGCTTTATATTCTTCTTCTTTTTTCTAAGTTTATGTATTTATCTTGAGAGGGTGTGAGTGGGAGAGGGGCAGAGACAGAAGGAGAGTGAGAATTGCAAACAGGCTCCGGGCTGTCAGCACGAAGCCCATCATGGGGCTCTATCTCGTCAACCCATGAGATCATGATCTGAGCCAAAATCAAGAGTTGGACACTCAACTGACTGAGCCACCCAGGAGCCCCTATATTCTTCTTTAGAACACTTTATGTTACATAATTAGTTTATGTTTACTTGCATATTGTCTGCCATTCCCATTGGACTGCAATTCCCACATTCCTTAATGTGAGGAATTTGTTTTATTTTATAATGTCAGCCTCTATACTTAGGTCTTTCAGCAAATATTTTTTGGAAGAATGGAAGTGAATCCTACCTCAAGCCTGTTTTCATACCCTCAAAGAGTGTAAGCATGAATTGTGTTTGTTTTGCTCTCCACTGTATCCTCAGCACCCATTTCAGTAGTAACAAAAGTAGACAGCTGGCGATTGTCATCAAATGACCTGAAAACACAGCAGCCTGTATTCTTCATGTTTGTGTTTATGACCACTTCTCTGAGTAGCCACAGATGTGCGAATATTGATGTTCTGTAATTGGAGGATTAGAGGTCATCATTTTAAGTTTTAAAAATTATCTAACATATCTTTTGAATAGCATAGTGGCTGCCTGGCTTCCAGTTATAAGGCTTATAAGCCATGTGATCTCAGGCACATTGTTTAACTTGTGCCTCAGTTTCCTTATCTCTAATAAATAATAATGGAGTCTTCTTCATGAGGCTATATGTATAAGGATTAAGTTAGTTAATATTTACATTTAATATTGTAATTTTATTGTTGGCACATAAGTGTTAGGAGTAAAATGAATAAAGAATTATATATTATATATAGGTTTGCAAAGTGAATTTATTATAGAGTATATACATATATATCTTAAAGTGTGACTTTAGAGCAGATCATTCTATTAATAATTCCAGTGTATATTATTTTTACTCTTGATTTAACCTCTTCTTCTTTGACATGTTTACACTAAAATAGCATAGGCGTCATCGTTTAAGTGATGTTGGCTTATTCCCATCCTTGGACAGCCTTGATTTGAGATTCGTTTTAAGTTAAAGATCAAGGATTTACCAGGAATTGTACCATAATGAATGAAAAAGTTATTTATAGTATGTATTTCACCCCGTTAGTAAATCTTCACTTCAGAGCAATAGTTTTCTTTAATTCAGTTGGCGCTCAATTCTGTCTGCACATAAAAATCACCTAGGGAGATTTAAAAAATTACCATTTTCAAGTCCTTACCCCTGGTCCTGTTGAATCCTGATCTCTGGCATAGTCCTAGGCATTGGCATATTTAAACATTTTCCCTGTAATTGTACTATGCAGTTGAGATTGAACACTACTGCTTTTTAAATTGTTACTTTTCAGTAAGTGATTTATAAAGTGTCCTGAAACTCAGTATAATCGGATTCTTGTTATGAAAATATGGATTTCTAGGCTTTAGCTCAAATGTATTAAATCTCAACTTATATGGGAAGAGTCTGCTTATCTGTGTATTAACAATGATATCAGGAGATCCTTTCATATTACTTTTTGGTGCATGTACAGCATAGAGATTTGACAGTTCTATACATTACTGTACATTAATGTGGAGCTTGAACTCACAAACCACGAGATCATGATGTGAGCCAAAGTTGGACGCTTAACCACCTGAGCCACCCAGGCAACCCTGAGTGACTTGATTTTTAAATTTCTTTTTATTATTTTAAGTTCCTCAAGTGATTGTAACACTCAAGTTCAAAAAAGAGCCTTTGGTTCAGTATATTTTTAAGAGAACAAAAACTCCCAAAATTGATGCTTAATCGCAGTTTTATGTGATCCATCATAATTTCTGTGAAAATTCGACTGGATCTTAGGTTCCCCCAAAGTATATGAAAATTAAGATTTAAAAGGAAAACATTATTTAGAAAGTGGTGATGAGTGTGTGTTTATACATACATACTACATATACTTCTTTTTCTTTTTTAAAGTTACATAGCAAACTTCTGGAGACAGAGCGCCAACTAGGTGAAGCTCATGGTAGGCTGAAGGAGCAGAGACAGCTTTCAAGTGAAAAGTTGATGGATAAAGAACAACAAGTGGCTGATCTACAACTCAAACTTTCTCGTTTAGAGGAACAGGTAAGCTAAGTGAGTTTATGTTAGTTTATTGATAGATTTGAGGCATCTTAAATATTCATTATGGTTCAATTTTTTTTTTAATTGTCAGGAGCTGTAATTGAACATTTAAAAAAAATATTTTGACATTTACTTCTCCCCAATAGAAACATCCTATTTATTATTAACCATATATAGGTCATTTTGTTGTGACTGTATTCTCTAAAGTTCTCAACTAAAATATGTTAAGAAGACTGCTCTTTTAGCTTTAGGCAAGAAAGATTCTGGGAGTGAACCTTTAATAGGCTGCTGGGAAGGAAGAGACTTCCTATCCAGGAAGGACAACTTCCCAATAAAACAGTGAAAAATGAACACAATTGGTAAGGATCATTAATGACACATATTTGGTGCATAAAACTTTGAGTTTGCACTCAAGGATTTTCACTGTGAATTAAAGCATAATAAGATTGAATGCTGTTCTAATTAAAGGTGTGGTTGCCCAAATTGGTAAGTATTATTTGGTTAAAGTTATCATTGAATTATGTCTTTTACTAGAATTGAACAAACACTGAGAGTTTAAATCTGTAGTTTTATCAAGCTACATCTGGCTTCATCAAGCTAGGATTTTCTTCTAGACCCGAAGTCTTGCACATGGTAGATGGTCCCATTTTTTTCCCAATAAGCGATAATTATGATTGTTTTGGAAAAAAATAAAACAAATAATTGATACTGTGACTTAGATTGTTGTTACAAAAAATTTGTATGTAATTAATTCCTTTATCATATTAGTATAGAAAAAAGTAATAAATAAAAAAGCAATAATAAAAACTAAATGGCAACCTAGAGAAAGAATTGTGTTCTTAGGATGAGAGTCTATTCCTAGGGAATAGTTTCATAATCATGAGATTAAGATTTTATAAGTAATGAGATATTGCTTTTAAAGTTGATTTTATATATTGACTGAATTAGGTTTTTGCTTCAGACTCACGAATTTAGAGAATTGAAGTAATGCCAGATATTCAGGAATGAGCATTCTGCCTTTAAGCTGTCAACTGACAATTTACGTTTTTGTTTTTTTTTTTTAGTTGAAGGAAAAAGTAACAAATTCTACAGAATTGCAACATCAATTAGATAAAACAAAGCAACAGCATCAAGAACAACAAGCTCTCCAGCAAAGCACTACAGCAAAACTTCGAGAAGCCCAGGTAAATATTATTCAGATTATGAGCCTTTTAAACAGGAACTAAGTAGATCATTATCCTTTTGTGGTGGTAAAACGAGATAATGCAAAAAACTTTACTTGAAGGGTTTTGATAATTTTCAGTGTTTGGATGAGTAGAAAGTCTTTTGATTACTATGTTGAAGTTTTCTATTTTAAAATTATATAGCTAGATTTATTATTGTAACTGCATTTATTTATATAAAATATTTAAGTTTTATTAAAGTATGTATGCACAATAAATTATTTATTATTTTTAAAAGTACCTTATTTGAAAAATTAAAACAAGTACAAATTTCCTGATTTAGTTAGCCCCGTAAAAAGGAACATTTTGTATTTTCTATGGTAGAACTTAGTATTTGTTAGTCTTGTCTTTCCCTGCTTCAGAACTATCATAGGAACATTGGAATTGTAGGCATAGAAAATATAAGTGATTAGGTTAAATTTATACAGATTCTATAGCATTGCCTAGAAGTTTGGAAGAAGTAAATTTTTGTTAACAGTGAGGAGGAGAAGGTGCCCTCTTTTGAGATTTATTTATTCCTTCAGTCTTTCATTAACTCGTTGAATATTATTGAGTACTCTATGTCAGGCACTGTGGTGAGCACTGAAAGTAAAGAGGTGAATAAGACAGTGCTTGCCTGCTAGAAAATGGCAGTCTAATGATGTGCACACAGAAACAATGTTGGAGTTATTTAAAGGAGGCTGTAAGTAATATGTCTCTTCCCCTTCTGAGTTTGGAGAATGGAATAGGAGTCAGATGGATAGAGATAAAACTATTATATTCATGTACTTTTTCTTTCATTTATTCAGTTAACAAATATGTACTAGTATCTACTCTTAGCCAAGGATGTGACTTTGTGGATATGACAGCAAATGAAACAGACAAAGCTGTCTGTTCTCGTGGCGTTTAGTGAGGGAGACCAACAGTAGCCAAGGCAAATGGGCAAAATGTGTGGTGTGTTAGATGGCAGTCAGTCCTATGGAAGTGACAAAGGGATGGGGATTAGGAATTACCTGGGGAGCAGGAGGTGGGACTGCGGTGTTAGGGTTGCCAGGAAAGACCTCTCTGAGAAGATGAAAGACCCAGAGGAATGGAGAGTGTGAGGCATGTGGGTATCAGAGAGAGGGATATACATACACTAAAAAGCCTGGAGGCAGGAGCATGTCAAAGGACTGTCGGGAAGCTGGTGACGGGAGTGGTGTGAGAGATGAGAGGGTTAGAGGGTCACAGAGTCCTGGAGATCACAGAGTAGGAAGATGTCAAGCCTCACAGATAAGTTTAAGGATTTTACTGGGAGTGATAGGAGAAATCATTGCAGGGCTCTGAGCACAGGAGTAACATTATAACATGACTTATAATTTCACAGGATTACTCTGGCTGCTGTATTGAGAGTAGACTGTAGGGACACATGAGTACAAGCAAAGAAATTAGCTAAGAAACCGCTATAGCGATCCACATAAAGAGATGATACAGCTTGGATCAGACTGGAAACACAGCAAGTAGTGAGAAATGGTCAGATTCTACATATATTTTAAAAGTGAAGCTGACACATTTACTGATATATTGATGTGGGATATAGATAGAGACAAGCCAAGGATGATTCAAAGAAGTCTGGCCTGGATAGTTAGGAAGATGGAAGTCAAGCAAGATGAAGACTGAGAATCCTATTGGATTTGGCAGCATGGAGGTCATTGATGACATTGGCAAGAGCAACTTGGAGAGAGAAGTAGGGATGAAAGTCTGATGGAAGGGGTTCAAGAGAAAATGGGAAGAGAGAAGTTTGATACAATGAATATAGAAAACTGTAGGAGTTTTACTATAAAGAGTAGCAAAGAAATAGAGTATTAAGACTGAGGTAGACAATTTAGCATAGATCTGCAGTTATGTGCTTTTTTTTTTAAGTTTATTTATTTATTTTGAGGGAGAGAGAGAGGTGCACACACATGAGGGAGAGGCATAGGGAGAGAGAGAAAGAGAGAAAAGCTCAAGCAGGCTCTGCACTGTAAGCATGGAGCCCGATGTTGCTTAAACTCACAAACTGATATTATGAGCCGAAGTCAGATGCTTAACTGACTGAGCCTCCCAGGAGCTCCCAAGTGTTCTTTTTTATAGTGTGCCCCAGCATTGAGTTTATTCATCCAGTTACAGACAAAGCTGGAAATGACAGGCATTCAACTTCTTATAGGCAGGTTGTTTCTTAGACTGAGGGGAGAGCAAGGGGCTGAGTTAAGCATGCTTAGTTCCTTATTCCAAACTTTCAATTAGTTAAATTCTCATTCCCTGGGGAAGAATAAGAAAAAGATGGCAAGAGACCAGGCAAAGTCTGTCATTATGGAAATTTCAAAAGTCCTAAAAACTAATTTAAAGAGGTGTAATCAGTGTCGTTCTAGGTAGATATGTTCATAAAATTATTTTGGTTGCACAGAGGACAGTTCTCTAACTCAGTCTGGAAAAGAGCAGTGATTGGAAACTTCTTAAAAGTGACAATCTGAGTTTTAGAGCATGTGTAGATGTTACTGGGTTGTGAAGATGGTCAGAGTAAGGATCGTACTCCAAGTTAAGGAGTTAAAAGGGCAAGGATACTGAAGCTGATATGACTAAACTGTTAGGTTTTGCTGGAGCTTAAAGTGTAGTTTAGAGATTGGAGAAAAGGCTGGAGCATTAGACATGGGTGAGTTTATAGAAGGTCTTGTGTGACATTTGTCCTTGAAGATAGAAAAATATTAAAGGTCTCAAGATAGAAGTGCCATAGCCAGATTTGATTATTTTTTTAAAAAGTATTTAGAAAGAGACAGAGAGAGCATGGGGGAGGGGCAGAGAGAGAGGGAGAGAATCCCAAGCAGGCTCCACATGGTCAGCACTGAACCCGATGTGGGCTCGAGCTCACAAACTGTGAGATCATGACCTGAGCTGAAAATAAGAGTCAGACGCTTAACCGACTGAGCCACCCATGTGCTGCCCAGATTTGATTTTTAAATAAGTTATTCCTGTGGTTGTATGAAAGGTGGATTTCAGGGGGAATATTTTGAAGGAGGTGATCAGTTAAAAGACTAATATATGCAGTAATTTAGGTGAAAAATAATAATGGTGTTAGTTCAAGCAATTGTTAAAGATGTTATAGGGCAAATATGAATAATGCCTGGGCAGTAAAAAAAAAAAAAAAGTAGGACTTCATAGTTGAGGGAATGAGAGAGAAAGTGAATGACTTCCATACTAATAACACTGAGTACATAGTAAATGGAGGTGTCTTAACTTTGTTAGTGAATGTGAGACAAATGGCCATTTCATTGGGCAGTGTTGTGAGTTCAGTTTTGGATGTTGCTGAGGTACCTATGGTATACATTCATTTAAAGCTGTGAGAAACATCACAGTATACATGAGGAACATGGAACTATTAGAATAGATGTGATCAGCCAGGGAGGGAGTTGTAGTGAGGAGAACAGACTACTGGTAACAGAAGACTTTTGGGAAACATTAGCACTTAACAGGGTGGATGATTGGAGGAAGAGCACCCCAAAGAAAGACCATGATCAGAGTAATTAAGGAGAACCTGCCAAGTGGAAGCCAAAGGAGGTGGAGAGTCAAAAGTTCAGAGTAATCCGCAACTTCAAATGTGCATGTGTAGTAGGGATGCCAAGTATGATAAGTGAAAAGTGTCCATTATATTAAGCTATAATTATAGATTATAAATATATATTCTTGTATATTAAGGATGTTAGTGACCTTTTTAAACATAATTGCAATAAAGTGATAGAGATGAAAGGCTGATTTTTGGTGAGTAAATGAGAGATGAGGGATTTGCAAAAGTAAATTTGAATTCCTTTTGAAATTTAAATATGAATTGTATAAAGACTGCACAGAAACGTTTCAAAACACTGCAAAGTGTTTTGAAAACAAGAGATACCTGAACATGTTTATAGCCTGGGACAGTGTGGGAGAGAGGGAATAATTTGAGGATATTGAAGGAGAGGTGACTAAAGGAATAAGGTATTGGTAAGCTGTGAGGTCACTGATACAATGGGTGGTGGTAAATTTAAACTTATTCTCTGCAGGATATTCTTTGAAGCTTGAGGAAAGGAAGTAAATATTGATTTATCTGTCTATCTTTATAGATAAGAGAGTGGAAGATCAAGGTGCATCATCCCGGAAGAACCCTCCCTCCTTTTTTTTTTTTTTTTTATGGATAAAGTTGGAGATAGTTGAATGGGAGGCAGGCAGAGATTAAGAATTTAGAGGGAATATTGAAGATTTTATTTTTAGTTTTTAGTTTATTTCTTTATTTTGAGAGGGAGAGCGAAAGTGGGGTAGGGGCAGAGAGAGAGAGAATTCCAAGCAGGCTCCACACAACCAGCGCAGAGCCTAATGCAGGGCTTGAGCTCATGATCTACAAGATCATGCCCTGAGCCAAAGTCGATTTCTTAACTGACTGAGCCACCCATGTGCCTCTTGAAGCTTTTAAGTAGTTATTGAAGGGAATGTTTGAGGGTGAGAACCTTACTCAAGTGAAAAGATTTGACAAGATGATTCTAAGTATATAATGGAGGTCACAGTCTAGAAATTTGCTGTGGCACCAATCTCTGAAGGTTTATGATTTTGCTCTAACAGTGCTTAGAAATGAAGGTATGGAGTAAGCAGATTTCAACACTGATCTAGGATTGGGCCTTTTTGGGGTGGCTGTATTGGGAATTTGGAGGTGAGAGGAAATGGAGAAGGTTGAACAGTTGAGAGGATAGTTAAGGTTAGTTCATATCCATATATGAGTTTCAGGAAGAGAAATGAGGCATATGCTATATAAATCAGAAGAAAATTGAGGTCAGTGTCTCTTTGGCATTGCATTGAAGAGCAGAAATGAGGTCATGAAATTGGAAGATGGTCAGGAAGTTGTGGTCACAAAGTAGGACAATTGAAAATTTTCATCCGGAACAATTTGAAGTGATTCCAAGATCCTACATGTGAGTGAATGAATAGAATGAGTACAGGTCCAGGAATTAAGATGATATGAATGTTGAGGCTATGCTCTTAATTCTCTGTGTATTTTGTATTTCCCAGGAAATTGGCAGAAATTGGGATTGAGAGAAAGACTAAATCAGGTCTCAAGTCTTCAGTGAATGAGGTAGGGATTTATAGATAATAGCACCACAGACTAGAGGATAGAATAAATGAATGACATACTTCCCAAAGCAACATGAAGCTTTTACATGAGGGGTAGAGTTATGGTGGTGAAAAACCAGGAAGAAGTCAATCTCCCCTGCCCAGTGGAATGGTCCTTATGTATCTGAGAGTGTTGAGGGGGAATCAGCAGCTATAAAGGGTGAACTAACAATTTCCGCTCTGACTTGGAAATATAGTGACTGTTCTGGAAGAAAAAACTTAGGCCTGGAGCTGTGGTTCCAAGATGAATGGGATGTGGACAAGAGGGGTCATTAGTGTTAAGAGTAGAGAATGAGAGCAGAGAGGTAGGTTGCCTTTCATCATTTTGTGATTGAAACATAGAGAGAGGAGAAGCATGTTTGGAAGTGATCTCCAGTGGTGTCTTACTGGCGCACACTGTTGAGAGCACCAGTACCGGTGGTTGCTGACTCTGTCTGAGCAGGGTGGTGTGGGGCACTGTAAGGTTTGCAGAGGGGCTTGTTAGGGCCTGGTCCTAGGGAAAAGTGAGGCAGAGCCAAGGAACGTGGGTCGGACAGCTCCAGAATGTCAATGCACATTGTTCTGGATGTGGGCGGATGCACCGTGCTCTGTGTAACACCAAGGCCCTTGGTGAAGTAAAGAAAGAGGGATCCCTTGATGTATCGACAGAAGATTCCCCTCAGGGTATCGAAGTGAGCCTTCATGCGTGTGCGTGTGTTAGAGGGCAGTCCTTTATTTTTCTGTTCATTCAACATATGTCTTAGACCATTTGTGTCTTGGATATATCAGTGAATAAAACAGACAGAAATCCTCACCTTCGTGTAGCATATATTGTAGTGAGGTGGAGGAAAGTAGATAAACATGAAAAATAAATAAATTATTTGTTGTGATAAAAGAGAAGTGCTATGGAAAGAAAAACTGAACATTCAGGAGAAGGAATATTGGGAAAGGCTACAATTTTAAATGTCATGGTCAGGTTAGGCCTGATTGAATAGGTGACATTTGAACAAACTTTTTTTTGTTTGTAAGTTTATTTATTTATTTTGATAGAGAGTGTGTACCAGTGCAAGAGGGGCAGACAGAGAGAGGGAGAGAGGATCCCAAGCAGGCCCTGCGCTGTCAGTGGGGCTTGATCCAACAAATCATGAGATCGTGACCTGAGCTGAGATCAAGAACTGGGTGCTTAACCAACTGAGCCACCCAGGCAGCCCTCGAACAAATGTTTGAAGGAGAGGGAATGAGCCATGTGACCTTGTGGGATAGGTATTCTAGACAGAAGAAGCAATTATTGCAGAGGCCCTGAGGTGGGAGTATGCCTGGTGTGATTAAGGAATAAGGAGAGTCCCACGTGTCTGAAATGGATTAAACAAGAAGAGTACTGGGTAGTGAGGTCAGAGTGCTAGAATAAGAATGTGGCTATTTGAAGGGTTTTTTTGGTTAAATTCTTATTTATTATCAATAATAAAGATTTATATCATTAAATACATAGTTCTTATTAAGTTTGCCATGTTAAAATGTAACGAGTAGTAAAAAAATGTAAGACTCAGTTTGAGTTGTAAAATGTATGATCAGTCATTTTCTGTTTGAGGAGTAACTTTTAAGTTCTCTATTGTTAAGGTAGTAGTTTTCACTTCTTTACAGAATGATTTAGAACAAGTATTACGTCAAATTGGCGATAAGGACCAAAAGATCCAGAACCTTGAAGCCTTATTACAGAAGAGTAAAGAAAATATTTCCTTACTAGAAAAAGAAAGAGAAGATCTTTATGCAAAAATTCAGGCTGGTGAAGGAGAGACTGCTGTTCTTAACCAGTTACAAGAAAAAAACCATACCTTACAGGAACAAGTAAGCATGTCAAATGTGTTCTATTTTCTATTTTCATTTGTTTTGGTTTTTAAGTTTATTTATTTTGAGAGAGGGAGAGAGAGAGTCCATGAGTAGGGGGAGAGAGAGAGAGAGAGAGAGAGAGGGAGAGAGAGAATCTCAAGCAGGCTCCACACTGTCAGCACAGAGTCTGATGTGGGGCTCAAACTCACAAACCATGAGATCCTGACCTGGACTGAAATTAAGAGTTGGGCGCTTACCCGACTGAGCCACCCAGGCGCCCCAAATGTGTTCTATTTCTAAAACTCACTTTTATCTTTCTAAATATTGCTAAGTACTTTATTTAAATGCCTCTTCATTCTGGTTATTTTTAGTCCTTTTTAAATATTATGTGGGGGTTTTTTGACAAATACCATCCGATTTACCTAAGAGATGGGTTGCTATTGTAGTAAAAGTAAGTTAGCATGATTTGACAAAGATCTCAGTTCATGTCCCAGTATATAACTTATTACCTGTGTGACCACAAGCAAATTATTTTGGCTTGTTGGTTCATTAGAAAAGTAGAGATGTTATTAACAAAACACTTGCCTCATGGCATTTTGTGATGTTTTGAAAAAAAAGAATAACAAATTATATTTATAAACTAAAAGCACTAATCAACTGTTAGTTATTACTATGTATTGGTTACTATGCAGGCTTACTAGTTACTTATATTTGGGTAATTATGTCTTTGGAACACAAAGCTAATAGTTTTGGTAAGTTGCTCATATGTAGTTTTAGAGAAACTTAAAAAATTTTGGGTTAATGCATTTTCAAACTGAAATAATTTATAGTTGCTTTTTTAGAAGAATTGTCCAATAAGAGCTATAATTATCTAAATGAGAAAATAGTAAAACAGACTATCAGTAGGTAATAACCATTTTTCTAATTTTATTTATTTATTTATTTATTCATTTATTTTTAAAGTTTATTTATTTGACAGAGAATGCAAGCTGGGGAGGGCCAAAGAGAGGGGAGGGAGCATCTCAAGCAGGGTCCACGCTCAGTGCAGAGCCTAATGTAGGGCTTGAGCCCACAAATCACCAGATCATGACCTGAGCCGAAACCAAGAGTTAGATGCTTAACCAACTGAGCCACCCAGGTGCCCCTCTAATTGTTTTAAAAATAATAAATAAAAATAAATCTATGTATTTGTGCTTCTGGCCATTTTGAAGTACCTATTTAGTCCTCTTACCATAAACAAACAAAAAAATATATAAAACCAACTATTTCAGATACTGTTCAACAAGCAGTGCAGGGTTTCACTTCCGAGAGAAGAGAAGCAAGGGAAGTGAATCTTTTGACCATTCCAACTTTTGACTTGGAGTCATTTTCCAGACTGTGGTGTAGGTTGGGGGAGTCCAACGAAAGCACAAAGTAGTGGTCTCACTGAACAAAGTGGTCTCACTGAACAAAGTAGTAAGAGATTGAAGTTCAGGAAGGTTGAGGAACCTCAAATTTGCAGGGCAGAATATCGGAGAGGAGGGAATAGTGGAGAGACGAAGCTCTAAAAATCTGCATAGGAATCCATTTGAGAGCCTTCAGCTGACTGCTAAACTTTGCATTCTTATGTGGGATTTCATGTGGCCAGGCAATGAACAATTGTTAGGACTTGCAAACTGAAAAGTTATCAGGGCTTGGAGATGTTTATGCAAGAGCATAAAGACATGGTTGAGCACTTTGGGGACATTTAATAGAAACCCCAGAAATGTCACAACTTAGAATAAAGATAAACTAGCCCTAGGGTAAAAGCTAGTGTACACCTGACCTGAAAGCATAAAAACAAGCCCTAAAGGATCCAGTTGAGTCACATGTATGTTAACTGCCTGCTGGGATGAAATTAAGCATTTTTGAAAGAAGGCAACAAAGTCAAGATTTGTTTCCATAAATATCAAAAATTTCCAGACATTCAAAGAAGAAGAAAACATGTATGGCTCCTAAAGTATGCTTATGGCTGTAAAGGAAAAGGTATTATAATGGAAATAGAAGTGTAAATGATAAAAAAAAAACTCTATAGAACTTCTCTCTATATATGGAATTCAAATTTCATTGGATGTGTTTAATAGACTAACCAAATAGGAAACAATAGTGAACCTTAAGACAAGGCAGTTGAAACTGTCCAAAAGGAAGCACAGAGAGAAAAAAGATGGCTAAAAACCAAAAACCTATGCTTTAGTGACCTGTGAGACAAGATCATATAATCTAACATACATATAATTGGTGTGACAGAAGGGTAGGGAGTAGAAATCTATTTATTGAAATTTACTTACTGAAGAAATAATGGCTGAAAAAAAATTTTAATGTGATTAAAAATATGAACCCACAGATTCAAGAAACTCCATGAATTCCAAGCAGGGTGCACCAAAGAGACCTCAGATGAATTGGATTTCATCTAAATTAAAAATATTTGCTCTTTAAAAGATACCATTACAAAAATAAAAGACAAGGCAGAGTGGGAGAAGATACTTGAAACACATACATCTGACAACTTGGAAATATTCAGAATATAAAAGGATCTCTTATTAATTATATCCATGATTGTCTGGGGCTAGAGATGAGTGGAGGGTACTGACTGCAAAGGGGCATGAATAAACCTTTTGGGGTAATTGAAATGTTCTCCATATGATGGTGGCAATGGGTATGTGAGTGTATATATTTGTCACATCTCCTCAAGCTGTGCAATTAAATTAGATGAGTTTTATTTCATGTAAATTATAGTTCAGTAGAGATGGTTTTAAAAATAATAGGAATCTCTGAATTAATGTTTTCTTCTGGTTTTGAGAGATTGTTTACTTATTTGTGGAAAGATATGAATAAATTTTCTTAAAAAATATGAGATAACTTATCATAGAGCTCTTTTGTATTCTAATGGTCCTTAAATATATTTTTATTGTATCATTTGTGACCTTCATAATTAGTCTTCTTGTACTTAGGTAACTCAACTAACAGAGAAGCTGAAGAATCAGTCAGAAAGCCATAAACAAGCCCAGGAGAATTTGCATGACCAAGTGCAAGAGCAGAAGGCACATCTTAGAGCTGCACAAGACCGTGTCCTTTCCTTAGAAACTAGTGTCAATGAACTAAATAGTCAATTAAATGAGAGCAAGGAGAAGGTCTCCCAGCTTGACATACAGGTAATACTGAATTATTCAATTTAATGTGAGTTTGTTTAAATAAAATAATTTTAGGCCATCAAAAATTGTTTTAAGACTATAGATTTTTTAAAATTTAAATCCAAGTTAGTTAATGATTTCAGGAATAGAATTTAGTGATTTGTCACTTACATATAACACCCATTGTTCATACCAACAAATGCCCTCCTTAATGCCCATCACCCATTTAGCCCATCCCCCCACCCAACACCCTGCCATCAACCCTCAGTTCTCTGTATTTAAGAGTCTCTTACAGTTTATCTTCCTCTGTTTTTATCTTATTTTTCCTTCCATTCCCCTGTATTCCTGTTTTGTTTCTTAAATTCCACATAGTGAAATCGTATATGTCTTTCTCTGAATAATTGGCTTAGCATAATAGTTCCATGCATGTTGTTGCAAATGGCAAAATTTCATTCTTTTTGATTGCCGAGTAATACTCCATTGTGTATACACACCACATCTTCTTTATCCATTCATCTGTCGATGGACATTTGGACTCTTTCCATACTTTGACTATTGTCGATAGTGCTGCTGTAAACATTGGGGTGCATGTGCACTCCTGTATCCTTTGTATAAATTCCTAGTAGTGTTATTGCTGGGTCATAGGGTAGATCGATCTATTGTTAACTTTTTGAGGAACTTCATACTGTTTTCCAGAGTGGCTGCAGCAGTTTGCATTCCCACCAGCAGTGCAAAAGGGTTCCTCTTTCTCCGCATCCTCACCAACATCTGTTGTTGCCTGACTTGTTAATGTTAGCCATTCTGATGGATGTGA
This sequence comes from Hyaena hyaena, assembly GCF_003009895.1. Lineage (NCBI taxonomy): Eukaryota > Metazoa > Chordata > Mammalia > Carnivora > Hyaenidae > Hyaena > Hyaena hyaena. Next base: position 267,227 of record NW_024080745.1, on the reverse strand, counting down.
GGTGGTATCTCATTGTGGTTTTGTTTCGTATTTCCATGAGGCCATCAAATGTTTTAAATTCTGTTTCTCCCTGTGTCTCTGTCTTTGTGTCTCTCTTTCTGTCTCCCTGTCTCTTTGTCTCTATCCCCCCAGTCTCCGACCTCCCTCTCACTCTCTGCTTTACTTCATTAGTGGGAAAACATTGGGAAAAAGAATTAAATAAAGGTGGCATCTAGACAGTTTGTTTAGCTTTCCCATTTACCTTTTTTTCTCTTTATTTTCTACTGGCAAACTACACTTTCTGAAACCACCAGATCCTTTTGCTTTTCTTTTTTTTCGTGAAGTCCTTATTATTGTTTTTAAAGTTCAAAGTCCTTTGATACTATACCATTAGATTTCTATGTTAAATACTTTTTGACTTTGATTTTTAAATTTCACTTTAAAATTTAAAAGCAGAAAAATACTTTCTATGCTACCATTATATATATTTTTTATTTTTTTAACTTTTTATTAAGTTTTTACTTTAATTTCAGTATAGTTAAAATATAGCTAACTGTAGTTAACACCATTATATATTTTTAATATACATTTTTTCAGAGGCCAATACAGAAGTCTTGTTCAATGAATCAGTGACAGGATTGGAATTAAAACATATTTTAATTTTCTATTCTCATCATTGGTTTCTTATACTATACTATAGTAGAGAAAGTTATAGAAACATATCTAAGCCTTGATTTTCTTTATTTTAGGAAAATAATTCTATTGAAAGTAAATATAAAATAACAGACATGCATATTAACTTGGAGGAAGAGATTACACATTTCTTTCTATTTAAAATGTAAATATTTGTTAGATGGGTTACATGATAACCCAATTTGAAAGAGGGAGAAGTGTTTTGATGTCAAATAGGGACATATATAGTCTTATATATATCATAATAAATTCCATCATTTATCCCAACATTATTAGGAGTCTTTTCTCCTATTGATTCCTGTTTGGGGGATTATTACATACTTATTTTTCACTGTCTAAGTCCTTATATTTTTTGCCAAAGGACTTAATTTTTAAAATAATTTGACAAAAACAGTGTATTTTCAAGCAAGAGAAAATCAAGAACTAGATACAAGTCAAATGACTGGTAAATTTTATTACAGATTAAAGCCAAAACTGAATTATTGCTATCAGCAGAAGCAGCAAAAACTGCTCAAAGAGCAGATCTTCAGAATCATTTGGACACAGCCCAAAATGCATTACAAGATAAACAGCAGGTAGGTGAACTTGATGCAGTCTCATCGCATAAGCTAATGTTTTGGTAGATAAATTAATTGCAAACATGTATGAAAGTGATACTCAATTTTATTAATATTGTGAGCAACTCGCTTATTCCTCTTAATTTCTGCCTGAGTTCAGAACCAGTTCTAGAACCACTTCTGAGTGAGACAGATGAAGATAAAAGTATCATTTTTGTTTTTTATTAAGTGTAATTGGTGTATAGCCATGGTTGGGCTTCTTAATTTTGTATTAGTCCTTAGTGTAGACCATGGTGTGGAGCTGAATAATCTACTCCTAATTGTTGAACTGTTGCGTCATTGCATCAAGTGCCAATGATTGGGAAAGACTTTCACACCTGTTTTTAGTAAAATGTGTGTGTTTAACACTGGAAGGATTGGAGATGGTATAGAAGAATAAGTCACTTTCATACATTGCTGTTGGTAGCATATGTTAGTTCGACCTTTTAATGGTAGGGATAGCTGTTTGGCAGTATATTTCAGGAACTTTAGGATATTTCCTATTCCTTTGGTTCACTTTTAGTCCTTTATGCTAAGGACTTTTAGGATGCTGTTTACATTTCTATTAATAAAATATGCAAAGTTTACTAACAATCTAAGAATCTGAAGTAGGACAGTTAGCTAAGAAAAGGTCTGAATTAATAAAATGGAAATTTATGCTGTTAAATATAATATTTTAGAAAATGTCACAATTTCATGATGCACTGTAATGTAAAAAACAAAGGTTATAATAAAACACTATGTAAAGCAAGATTCTATTTCTATTTTAAAAGTGTAAATCAGAAAATGGAAACATACAGAAAAGACTGAAAGGAAAGTTATCAAAACATTAATAGTAATTATCTGTGGGTGGTGGGTTTACTAGTGATTTTTATTCTTCATTGCTTCTAGGTATTACAAATTCATAGACGTAGTCACCATAATAGTTTTTAAATGTTATTTTTAAAAATACGATCTTGAACGTTGAAAACATTTAATTATAATATAAAAGTGCTATTTTATTATTAGCCTACTTAATGTTTATTGTATCTTCTGGCTCCTAAAATAACTCTTCCTAGAAAAGTTAAGTGGTGATGCATATTAACTTAATTATCTCATGCTGTGTACAATTTCAGTTTAGGTCCTTTGTATTGGTAAAATAACCTCTGATATATCATTAGGCTTCTTTGTAATCTTACTTCAAGTAGTTCTGTAAATAAAATTAGAATTTTCAGTTTTACTTTGATCAGACATTTGGGAATACAAGAAAGTAAAGTTTACCAAAGTTTCAATTGTACTTTTCTATAGGAATTAAATAAGATCACTACTCAGTTGGATCAGGTCACTGCAAAGTTACAGGATAAGCAAGAACACTGCAGTCAGTTGGAAAGTCATCTTAAAGAATATAAAGACAAACACCTTTCTTTAGAACAAAAAACTGAAGAATTAGAAGGTCAAATTAAGGTTTGTATAAAAGATATTGAGTATATTCCCTATATTTTCTGCTGCTATAGTAATGGAAACTGATGACCTAGAAGGAATCAGAGAATTTTAAATTTGGAAACAAAGGTGAAGTTATGATATAGAATTTTAAATTACTTGGAATTTTTCTGGTCTCAATTTTGAATTCCATTTCTTCATTAATGAGTGGCTTTTACAGATGGCAGTTAACATGTATACTGAGTTCTTTGTAATGTTTAAAAGAAACAACCAACCAGGGATATACTCTGTAATGACAAGGAACTTAACATTTTATTGTTGTTGTTGTTGTTATGAAGCCTCTTCTGTTCCTTCATTTCTATCTCCTTCTTCCTTATTTCAGAATACATTTCATATATGACATACTTCTTCACTTTTTAAACTTTACATGTATACCTTTTGGATTTTGTTTTTAGTTTAATAATAAGTTTATGCTGTGGGAAACTGCTTCTTTACTTCAACTCCAAGTGAAAGTGTTGATGTACTAAAGAGATTAATTGAGTAGACCTATCAGACAAGGGTTTGACAACTGAGTCCTTTGTCCTTCAGATGGGATCTACTATCAACTAAACAAATACTTCTCAAATTACTATATATGTACGCAAGTTATACTTCACATACAGAAGAAATACTTCTGTAGAACTGTTGGCTGTGTACATGTATGTGTGTATAGCCACACCAACACAACATGGACGAAGAATTACATTTACAATTGTTTATGAGTTTCTTTTTCTTTTCTTTATGGCCAGTGATGACAGTATGACAAATTACTTTTTGTAATGATTTGAAAAGAACAGAAGAACCGTTTTACCAAAAAGTGTCTCATGAGAATTCTCTGTGGGTATCTTTTACAAATAATTGTTTAGAACCAAGATTGTCTCTTGTGATTATCAGATCTTCAACATTGGGTAACTATTTTAGGAAGTATTCCATATGTTTTATGTAATTATTTGTTACAAAATTTTACAATTACATCAAATATCTATTGTAAGAGTTGAATAAGAACTCTAGATACCTAGGTTGGTTTATAAAATATTTAGGGTACAAAATTATCACAACTATACAAGAAAACGAATTACTCATATATATTCAAACTTTATATTTAACAGTTTGATTTTGCAGATTTGCAAAAATGCACACAGCTCTATGTATATGTATGAGACAGAACCTACACTGAGAGGAATAACAGTCTCTAAACCAAGAATTTAAAGATGCGGGGCACCTGGGTGGCTTAGTCGGTTAAGCGTCCGACTTTCGCTTAGGTCATGATCTCGCGGTTCGTGGGTTCGAGCCCTGCGTCGGGCTCTGTGCTGACTGCCAGCTCAGAGCGTGGAGCCTGTTTCAGAGTCTGTGACTCCCTCTTTCTCTGACCCTTCCCCGCTCACAGCTGTCTCTCTCTCTCCTAGAAATAAAGAAAACATTAAAAAAAATTAAAAAAAAAAAAAAAAAGAATTTAAAGATGCAATGCCAGGAATTTAGCTGTCTTTATATTTAGGGACAATAGGTATTAAGGAGAAGGATGATATGACAACTCCATTTTAGTTTTGAATATTTACAGTTACTTCAGTGTTGTTTACTAGATGTAACGGGTAATACATGTTAAGTGAGCCTATGTATGATGAGCCTGTTACCTAGTTTTTTCATACTGAGTTAATAACTTTTACCCTAGCAATAGACACAATTATCTTAAGGATTTTCTCTTATTTTGAGTTAATTTTAAAAAGTAGAAACTTGGTGACTGCCTGGCATGTACAAAGCCTGCTGGTGGGTCCTCTGAAAAATTCCAAAATAAATCGTTCCTTTACTCAGTAGTGGCTTCAGAATGGAAAACGTGTTTTTTATTATAACATAAATATTTTAGGGTTATTATTCTGTGTTATGTCAACACCAATTTGAGTATAAACAAAAATGTTATATTTAATAATAGATGGGTAATTATTGACATTAAAATGGTTGCTGTGTTCTGTTTCTTCCATAGAAACTAGAAGCTGATGCTCTTGAAGTTAAAGGAAGCAAGGAGCAGGCTTTGCGGGACCTGCACTTGCAGAGACAGCTGAATACAGATTTAGAGCTTAGAGCCACAGAACTGAGGAAGCAACTTGAAATGGAGAAAGAAATGTAAGCTAAACTCTTTAAGGGAGGGGATTGTAAACTGAGGATTAGAATCTTATGATTTCAGGGGCGCTGGAGAGGCTCAACCAGTTAAGCGTCCCACTCTTGACTTCAGCTCAGGTCATGATGTCATGGTTTGTGGGACTGAGCCCTGTGTGGGGCTCTGCATTGACAGGACCTGCTTGGGATTCTTTCTCCTCACCACCATGTGCACGCGCGTTTGTGTGCATGCGTAACAGTCTCTCTTTCTCTCTTAAACATTTTCAAAAAGTCTTCTGATTTCAGTTTTGCTACCACAGTGCTTAAAGATTTATTAAATGGTTATTTTGTATTGATTCTATAATCTGCTGATGTTAATATGAATGAAAAATAAAGCTATTATAGTATGGTTAAATTTACCTTCACTAGAAAGGATTGCGAATTTGGTTCATCTAGTCTCTTTTCAACAGTAATATGACATTCATTTCTCTGGGTTAAAGCAATTGTTTTGAGTTGTTCACTGATTTGAATAAATTAATGCGAAATTAACAAATAGAGGAGTATTTATATATATATATGTGTGTGTGTATATATGATATATATATATATATATCACTCAAGAACAATTAGGCTTTGAGGTACTATACCACGTAGGCAATGTATACTTTCTTGTAAGAAATAATTTATTTTAGCTTTGTGATGCATCTCAGCAGATTGTATTTGTGAACACAAGGGAAAGACCAGAATCAATGTACCTTTCAAAAACTATTGAGGTAAAATTTACATACTGTTAAATACACAGATCTTACATACACAATTTGAGTTTTAGTAAGTGTATACTCTGTATAATAATATGCCCTCCCACCCACAATATTTTCATACCCATGGAGTTTCTTCAGGTGCCCTTCTAGTCAATACCTTGTAGAAAACCACAGTTCTGATTTCAGTCTTCATAGATTAATGTTGTGTGTTTTTGAAATTAAATCACACAAGTATGTTCTTTTTTTATGACTGGCTTTTTTTTTTCCCACTTAATGTACTATTTTTAAATTCGTCTATATAGTTGGATATTATTCCACTGAATGGACTATAGTTTATCTGTTTTCTGTTGGTGAGTATTTTTAGGTTGTTTGCAGTTTTTAGCTGTCATGAATAAAGATGCTATCAGTATTCTTATACAAGCATTTTTGTTAAACTACAGGGCCATGGTGGAGTAGCTATATGTTCAACTCCTTGAGAAACTGTGAAACCTTTTTCCAAAGTGGCTGTACCATTTTATACTTCTACTGGGAATGTTTCATTGCTTCATATCCTTGCCAGTGTTTGGTGTTGTTGGTCCTTTAATTTTAGCTATTTATTGAAGATGAGATGGTGTCTTATTGTGGGTTTAATTTTCATTTCTTATGGAGTGTCTGTTAAATTATTTTGCCTATTAAAATTTTTCCCCCATTGGGTCTTTTTATTACTAATTTGTAGGAGTTCTTTATATATGCAAAGTACTAATCCTTTGCCAGATAGCCAGCGAGCTAACCAGACAAATAGATTATCAAGACTTTTCCTAACAGCTTTTTTTTCTTTTTTTTTTTTGGTAATATCTTTCAGTGAAAAGATTTAAATTTTGGTTGAGCTCAATTTGCCACTTATTTTTATTTTATGTTTAATGTTTTCTGTCCTTTCTATGAAACCTCTGCCTATCCCCAAGGTTTATGAAGAATTCTCTTACGTTTTCTTCTAGAAGTTTTACAGTTTCAGTTTTTACATTTAGGTCTAGGATCTGTGTTGAACTTATTTTTGTGAGAGATCTGAGAAGGAGTCCAGGATCGCCTTTTTTCCCCCCATACATTGTTAAGTTTTTCTGGTACGATTTGTTGATAAAACTTCTTTCTTCCAATGAGTGGCCTTTGATGCCTTTTTCAAGAGCAGTTTACCTAATATGTGTGAGTTTATTTGTGGGCTTTAGTCTGTTTTATTGGTCTGTGTGTCTCTATGATATCCTGACACCAGTACCATCCTATTATGACTTTTGTAGCTTCTTGGTATAGGTATTGATATCAAGTTGTATCAGCCCTGCAACTTACTTCTTTTTCAAGGTTGTCTTGGTTCTTTTAAGTTTATTGCTTTTCCATATAAATTTTAATATTGTCCATTTCTGCAAATAAAATTGTTGGGTTTTGATTGGAATTTCAGTGAATCTCTAGTTCAGTTTGGGGGAGAATGAATGTTTTAACAATACAGAGTCTTCTAATCTGTGAACCTGGTATATGTCTAATATTTATGTCTTCTTTAATATCTCTGATCAACATTTTGTTGTTTTTAAAATAGGGATCTTGAATATCTTTTGCTGAATTTAATCCTAAATTCTTCATGTTTTTCAATTTTATTGTAAGTGGAAATTTTTTTTTTTAGCATTTATTTTTGAGAGACAGAGTATGAGCAGGGGAGGGACAGACAGAGAGAGAGGGAGTCACAGAATTTGAAGCAGGCTCCAGGCTCTGAGCTGGCTGTCAGCACAGAGCCCAATGCGGGACTCAAAGCCACAAATCACAAGATCTCGACCTGAGCTGAAGTTGGCCGCTTAACTGACGGAGCCACCCAGGTGTCCTGGAAATGTTTCTTAAATTTAATTTTAATTTTCTGATCATTTGTGGCTAGTATAAACATACAGTTGAGTCTTACATATTGACCTACTACTGTCTAGCCTTGTTAAGTTTGCATTTTTGTTTTGTAGAGGTATTAGAATTTTCTAAGTGGACAGTCTTGGTATATGTGAATTAATAAGTTATATATTTTTTTCTTTAGTCTGTATGTCTAGGATTTTTTTTTTCTTGACTTACTGCTAGCTAACACCTCCAGTGAATGTAAAAAGATAGTGGATATCCTTGGGTTGTTCCCAGCCTTGAGCAGGAAACAGGAAATACTTCATCATTAATTTTGAGATTAGCTGTAGGTTTTTTGTAGATTCCTTTATCACATTAAACACATTCCTATCTATACTAGTTTTCTTAAATTTTTTTATTAACTTCTTTTTCTGCATCTGTTGTTATGATCATATGCTTTTTCTCCTCTATTCTGTTAATAGGGTGAATTACATGGATTTTTTTAATAGTTTATTGTCAAGTTGGTTTCCATATAACACCCAGTACTCATCCCCACAAATGCCCTCCTCCATGCCCATCACCCCCCTTTCCCTCCCCCCCCACCCCATCTGCCCTCAGTTTGTTCTCAGCATTCAAGAGTCTCTCATGGTTTGCCTCCCTCCCTCTCTCCAACTGTTTTTCCCCTTCTTCTCACCCATGGCCCTCCATTAAGTTCCTCCTAATCCTCCTATACATGCAAACATATGGTATCTGTCCTTCTCCACCTGACTTATTTCGCTCAGCATAACACACTCAAGTTCCATCCATGTTGCTACACATGGCCAGATTTCATTCTTTCTCATTGCCATGTAATATTCCATTGTATAGATAAACCATATCTTCTTGATCCATTTGTCAGTTGGTGGACACTTAGGTTCTTTCCATGTTCTGGCTATTGTTGAGAGTGCTGCTATGAACATTGGGGTACATGTGCCCCTATGCATCAGCACTCCTGTATCTCTTGGGTAAATGCCTAGCAGCGCTACTGCTGGGTCATAGGGGAGTTCTACTGTTAATTTTTTGAGGAACCTCCACACTGTTTTCCAAAGGGGCTGTACAGTTTACATTCCCACCAACAGTGTAGGAGGGTGCCCGTTTTTCCACATCCTCACCAGCATCTAGAGTCCTTGATTTGCTCATTTTAGCCACTCTGACTGGCATGAGGTGGTGTCTCAGTGTGGTCTATCTTTTCCCATTCCATTGGTTGCCTATTTTATGGATCGTTTCCTTTGCCATGCAGAAGCTTTTAATCTTGATGAGACCCCAATAGTTCATTTTTGCTCTTGATTCCCTTGCATTTGGGGATGTGTCAGGGGATGTGTCAAGAAATTGCTGCGGTTGAGGTCAAGGAGGTTGTTTCCGGCTTTCTCCTCTAGGGTTTTGATGGTTTCCTGTCTCACATTCAGGTCTTTTATCCATATTGAGTTTATTTTTGTGTATGGTGTGAGAAAATGATCTAGTTTCATTCTTCTGCATGTTGCTGTCCAGTTCTCCCAGCACCATCTGTTAAAGAGGCTGTCTTTTTTCCATTGGATACTCTTTCCTGCTTTGTCAAAGATTAGTTGGCTGTACACTTTTGGGTCCAATTCTGAGTTCTCAATTCTATTCCATTGGTCTATGTGTCTGTTTTTGTGCCAGTACCATACTGTCTTGATGATGACAGCTCTGTAGTAGAGACTAAAGTCTGGGATGGTGATGCCTCCCGCTTTCGTTTTCTTCTACATTGATTGCTTTTTAAATATTAAACCAACTTTGCTTTCCTAGGATAAATCCCACTTGATCATCTTGTATTATTCTTTTTATATATTGCTGTATTTGACTTGCTAATACTTTGTTTAGAATTTTCTTTGCATTAATGAGGACTACTGGTCTGCAGTGTTCTTTTAATATCATTGCCGTGGTTATTGGAGTCATGGTTATGTTGGTCTTAAGAATAAATTGACAATATTTCCTCTTCCTCTCTTTTCTGAAAGAGTTTGTGGGTGATGAGTATTATTTATCTTTTAAATGTTTTATTGAATTCACCAATGAACCAACTGGTCTGAAATTCTCTCTGCATTGCTTCTTAATTTGGAGTTCAATTTATTTATTGATATAAATTATTGATATAGGGCTATTATTGTTTTCTATCATTTTAATTGAGTCAGTTTTGGTAATTTGTGTTTTTGGAGGAATTTATCCATTTCATCTAAACTTCAAATTTATTGGCATAATGTTCATAGTATCATTATACTTTTAGGGTCTGTAGGGTCTGTAGTAATATCTTACTAATAGCAGTAATTTGTCTTCTCTTTTTCTTTCTTGATCGGTCTAATTTGGGGTTTATCAATTTTCTAAAAGAACCTTGCTTTGATTTTGTAACTTTTCTCTTTCATTTATTCCTCATCTTCTCTTTAGTATTTTCTTCCTTAGACTTTGGGTTTCATTTGCTCTTCTCTATATAGTTTTTTAATGTGAAACCTTCTCTGTGGCTGTTTACCTTTTGTAGTATCTGTTTCATTTTCCCAGTTCTTCACCCTCTTTGTATTTTGTTAATGTCAGATGTCAGGCATTCTGCAGATGGTAGTTGCATGCCTTAGTTTAGTGAAATCAATATAATGTGACAGTTTTTCAACAGATGGAGTAAATTACCTTGAAGAAGATTGTCTTTTTTTCTAGTTTGCATTAAGTGCTTAATGGCTCATGAAAGCTCTGAGTATATATGGGTTAGTTTAGGGGCACCTGGGTGGCTCAGTTGGTTGAGTGTCCGACTTTGGCTCAGGTCATGATCTCACAGTTTGTGGTATCGAGCCCCACGTCAGGCTCTGTGCTGACAGCTAGCTCAGAGCCTGGAGCCAGCTTCAGATTCTGTATCTCCCTCTCTTGCCCTCCCCTAATCATGCTGTCTCTCTCTGTCTCTCTCAGAAATAAATAAAACATTAAAAAAATTTTTTTTAAAAGATGGATTAGTTTAGAAGATATTAGGATCTAAAATATTAATTGGTATATGATATACGAAATTTCAAATGTCGGTGGCAGAGAGGGTATGTGCTTCCAGACATTCCTAAATAGTCATTTAAAAGGTACCAAGATGGGGTATCTTTTCTTCACTACTAAGAAATAGTCTCTTTAGCTTGTTCTTGATGTCGATGCTTAGATTGGGTCTTGCCATAAGATCTTCAGTGGACACATTACTCACTAGAATTTTGATGGATAAAAATCAGTTCCACCCAATTCATCTGAATGTCTCATGGGAGGGCTTGTGACCCCATTGGAGGGCTTTTGAGGGCTTGTAACATTTCAGTACACTTTGCCTTTAGATGCCAAATAGCCCACTCTGACTGAGTTGACAGACTTGATCTCTAACAAAGGTATGAAGATTTTTGACTCTGAGTAGTATAGATGGAAGCTGAGAGCCTGGGAGAGGTACTCTTTAGGGAAATGAAATAAAACCCATCAGATTGATAATAATTACCTGATACCTTCATGGTTTTGTCTTTGGGAGTGATGATGAAAAATTTTTTGTTTTCACAAGTAGAGTGGATCCTGATGCTTTGAATTTGAGGATATAGAGATGCATTGGATACCTTAAATGGCATTCCTTCTCACTGTTCGCATCATAGTTTCCAGTGCGCAGGTATTTGGGGAGCATATCTGATCCTTCATATCACCCGCTGTGTAGTTTCTCACCTCTGGTACCCAATCATCAGTCCATGAAGATACCTCTGAGTTAGTTCTTATTCTCCTTCTCAAGATCCCTGTGGGCCCAGTGGTTCTTTCTGTTTTTAATGGGTTCACAGTAAATGGGCCCATTTCTATTCTGTGTTCTAATCTCATGGTTCAGAACTCAGAGGCTTTTACATCATCTTGAGGTAAGGAAACCTTTTAATACTGAAGTCTTTTTTTGCCTATATACTTTATGGAAATGTTTTTTATGTGGTCTTTCATTTCTACTGTACTACCTAAGAAAAAAGAGCCAGGGAAATACATCTAGGATTTGATTAAACCTCATCCCTGATCCCAGGGCTGAGCCCAAAGAACAGGGAAAGTTTCCCATTTCCCAAGGCCCACCTACATCTATATATTCAATTCTCCCTCCAACTCTCATCTTATGATGTATTTTCATTACTGTACAGTTTAATATTTTTTCTAATCTCCTTTGTGATTTTTTTTTTGATGCATGGGTTATTTAGAAGTATGTTGTTTACTTTCCAAATATTTGGAATTTTTTTAGATCGCGTACAGTTTTTGACTTCTAATTTAAATTCATTGTGAACAGAGAACATACTCTGTAAAATTCAGCTTTTCTTTTTTTAAAAAATTTTTTAATGTTTACTTATTTTTGAGAGAGAGAGCGTGAGCACACGAACAGGGGAGGAGCAGAGAGAGAAGGGGGCGGGGCACAGAATCCGAAGCAGGCTCCAGGCCCTCAGCTGTCAGCACACAGCCCAGTGCAGGGCTTGAACTCACAAACCGCGAGATCATGACCTGAGCTGAAGTTGGACACGTAACCAACTGGCCATCCAGGCGCCCCTAAAATTTAACTTTTCAAACTGTCTTATTTATGGCCCACTGTATGGCTTATCTTGGTTAATTTTCCATGTGCACATACATGTATTCTGTGTTGGATAAAGTGCTTTATAAATGTCAACTAAGCCAGGGTGGCTGATAATGTTTAAAAAATTATTTTTGTTTGAATATATTTGACACACAATGTTACATTAATTTTTTTAAAAAAATTTTATTGCATGATTCTTTTATATTTTTTCCTTAAACAGTTATTGTCAAGTTGGTTTTCATATAACACCCAGTGCTCATCCCCACAAGTGCCCTCCTCCATACCCATCACCTCTCCTTTCCCCCACCCCCATCAGCCCTCAGTTTGTTCTCAGCATTCAGGAGTCTTTCATGGTTTGCCTCCCTCCCTCTCTCCAACTGTTTTTCCCCTTCTTCTCACCCATGGCCCTCCGTTAAGTTCCTACTAATCCATCTATACGTGCAAACATATGGTATCTGTCCCTCTCTGCCTGACTTATTTCACTCAGCATAACACCCTCAAGTTCCATCCATGTTGCTACACATGGCCAGATTTCATTCTTTCTCATTGCCATGTAATATTCCATTGCATAGACAAACCACATCTTGATCCATTCATCAGTTGATGGACACTTAGGCTCTTTCCATGTTCTGGCTATTGTTGAGAGTGCTGCTATGAACATTGGGGTACATGTGCTCCTATGCATCAGCACTCCCGCATGTTACATTAAGATGTACAACATAGTGATTCAATATCTCTGTATGTTATGCTATGTTCACCACAATGGTAGCTACCATCTGTCACCAGAAAACACTATTAGAGTACCATTAGCTATATTCCCCGTTCTGTACTTTTTGCTCCCTTGACTTATTCATTCCAGGTAATGTTTAGCCTTCTATATCTTTGCCACTTTTTTCCTCTGGTTGTGCTGTCAATTTCTGAGAAGGAGGTATTAAAGTTTCCAGCTCTGATTGTGGGTTTATTACTTTAGTACCATTTTTACTTTTTATTAAAAATTTTTTTTAATGTTTATTTATATTTGAGACCGAGAGAGACAGAGTGTGAGGGAGGGGCAGAGAGACAGGGAGACACAGAATCCAAAGCAGGCTTCATGCTCCGAGCCGTCAGCATAGAACCCAACACGGGGCTCGAATTTAGGAACCGTGAAATCAAAACCTGAGCCGAAGTCAGACACTTAACTGACTGAACAACCCAGGCACCCCACTTTAGTGTCCTTTCTAAAAATAAAGTTTTATAGTGACCATGAAAGCCTTTATTTCTCTCTTGCCTTCTTTGGTTCACATAATCTTACAATTTTATAATAACTACTTATGGGAAAGATAAGTAGCATAGTAATATATATCAAGTCCTAATTTAGGGTTGCTTGGTAGGAATTATAACTATATTAAGAAGGTAAAATAAAATTAGCGTAATGATTTTTCTAATTTTTAAAATTTTTAATTTTTTAATCTGTTTTGAGAGAGTGTAAGCATGAGTGGGGTAAAGGGAGAGGGAGAAAGAGAATCTTAAGCAGGCTCCATGCCCAGCATGGAGCCTGATGTGGGGCACCATCTCATGACTAACCATGAGATCCTGACCTGAGCTGAAATCAAGAGTCTCTCACTTGATTGGCTGAGCCACCCAAGTGCCCCAGTATAATGACTTCTATTTATACCTTTGAAAATCAGTGAAGTGCATTATCCTATGAATGCACCAAACTCACATCTTTTCTAGCCACTTAGAAAGTAAAAGTAAGTTTCTGGGACTAAAAGTTGAAATTTTTCAGAGTGCAAATATTCTGGTATTGTATGAATACCCAACTCCAAATATGTGACTAGTATATCTTTTAACAGCCTCCCTTTAACATATTTTTGAATTTATGCCGATTATAAAGCATCAGAGATAGCATGTATTCAAGAAACATTACTTTGCATCTGGTTTTATTTTCATTTTTAAAATGGCTTATCTTTAACCTGTTTTTCTTTTAGTGCATAATTTCATTCAGTTTGGTTCATAATCTTATTCATAATTTTATCAAAACAATAGAGATTTTTAACTTTCTTTTACCTATATCTTCATTTCCTTATTCTTGTAGCTTTTTCATTCAGGTGTAGCAAATTTATGTTAAGGGACAAATGATAACAAGTCTCTTGTATAATCTGTTAGGCTCTAGGATTAAAGTGAATCTTTTGTCTTTCTCTGTGCTTGAAATGAAATTTTTTTTGCTTTATCTTTTTCTGGGTTAATATGTTTTGAAGTTTAATACCTAAAAAACACATAATGTGTTGTGTGCTTTTAAGGAAAGAAGCAAAATTCTCTGTATGCTTGGGAACTAACACAGGGAGCAGGTTCTTTAAGATGCACAGAAAAGCTTTTCTGGCTCTTGTAGACTAGAGGGTCTGCTGTATGTTAGAGGGTCTTCTATATGTACAGTTTTCAGGGGGCATCTATTGCAGTAGATAAGACTGGATTAAGTCAGGAGGATTAGATGGTCCTAGCTTTACCACTAACTTATTTGACTCAAAGAAAATCATCTGTTTCATGATCAGATCAGATTTAAGTATTTTTTCAGTTGTGTAATTTTATGATGTTTAATCATTTTTTTTACTTCTGAGCTACACAAGGAAGTTTTAAAACTCAATAATTATTACTTTTTAATGGTAAATTATGCATTGTTTAAAAAATTGTTTCTTAAATATTTAGAGTATCCAGTACAAAGTTGGAACTACAGAAAAAATCTGAAACTCTTGAAAATATGAAGCAAGTGCTTACTAAGCAAGAGGAAGAAAAAAAAATCCTTAAACAAGAAATTGAAAATTTAAGTCAAGATGCAAAGATGCAGCACAAGGAATTGAATAACAAAGTTCAAACAGCAGCAGCAGAACTACAAAAACTGAAGATGGAGAAAGAAACCCTAAGGACAGAGCTTTCTGCAGCCAAAGAGAATTTATCAAAAGTTTCTGATTCTTTGAAGAACTCCAAAAGTGAATTTGAAAAGGAAAATCAGAAAGGAAAAGCTGCTATATTAAATTTGGTTAGTTGTTTATATTTACTTGGTTAGGTAGAAATGATTTTTATTTAAAATGTATTGGTTTGTCTGTTTAATTTACTGTTGACTTTTTATCCTGCATTTAAATGATCTTAATTCTTATGAGGACATGAACTGGGATTGTTTAACCTGAGAAAAAGATATTGGTGTTTGTGTGTATAATTTTCCAGAGGCCCAGAAAACTTTCAGTTGAATAAACAGTTTTTCCTTATTGCTAGTATGATGCTAGATTTGAGAGATTGCCTCCTGTTTGTCCTCAGAGACGTTTTCACAGAGAACATAGCTGCTGGTTCAAACATTATTCACTTGCGTAAAAAACAGAAAAAGATCAGAAAGATTGTGATGACTTTTAATCCTGGTACTATAAACTTTTTCGTTCTCAACTGAATATTCTAAAACTCTAGAAAGCACTATGTCTTGGAGATAACCATAAACCACATTTAAACTATATGGAAAAAAAGTCACACCGTCTCAAAAAATTCTTAACGGAGAATGTGTTCTCAGAAATACTTTAACCAGGAATAACAGAGTAGCAACAAAACTAAAATTCTTTTGTTCTCAATATGAAAATCAGTGAAGGCGTTTAGTAGCACAAAAAATATATGGTATTACTATGTTACTTTTATGTTTCTTTCTGTTTGGAGAAGTCATCTCCTATATGTACATCTTCCCTCTTAAGTTATATGTGATTATTCCTTATATATTGTTTTAATGCTTTCTTTCACAAAAATTTCCTTTCTTCCATTCTGTTGAAGATTGTTATACTTTTAAAATAGCATGACAAGTTAATTATAATTAATTCTGTGACATGAAAATGTGGATTCCACAGAATTCCAGAGTAATCTGCTGTTGGTTGATAATAGAAGCTCTTAACCTTTTCCCACCCTCTACCTTTACTGCTGTAGTATTTATCACTTTTATAACTGAAATGGATGATTCTATCCCATTCTGAACCATCAATGATTCTAGTTTATTTCCAATGTGTGGATCTTACAAGTGTTTAAATCAGAGTTCTTAAGCCTACTACAAGTGTCTTCTGCATAATATAGCTTTTTGGGTTTTTTTAAGGAAAAATCTTGCAAAGAATTAAAGCATCAGCTTCAAATACAGACGGAAAATGCACTTAAGGAACAGAATGAACTGAAAAAGTCACTTGAAAAAGAGAAGCAGGTAAGATTTTCGTTTTCTGTAACAAAATATATAAAGAATAATAAGTTCTGTCTTTGCAAAAATATTTTCATACTGATACTTAAATCAAAGGAAATTTATTTCTCTGTAATATAATGGATCACAAAAAGATAGTTTAACATTTTCATTTGTGTTCTACCTACTACTAAAAAGATTTAAACTAGTTTATAATAAAAGACCCAAAATAAAGGATTATCACTAATAAAGTTAATTGAATCACTTTACTGTAAAGTTATAATTAGATAATTTAGATTAAGGTACATTATTATGATTGAAACAATATCTCGATAGGCTTTCAATAGAAATAACATTTTTAAGGGTTATTTCATGGACATTTATATTTAATGATATGTTAAAGGTTGTATAACAATAGATTTTTTTATGGTTGATGCTTTTATTGCTGTCCATCAAAAACAAACCAGCAAATGAGTAAATAGATGGGTATAATACACAGTTGTTATTCTCAGAAGACCTGCCTCTTGCGGTTAGAATCCAGGTGTATAGTTTTTCTAGAAATATGATTTGATAAAGCAGCAAAACCTAGTCCTGAGAAGTCTTATGTGATTGTAGTCTGGTTGTTGATTGAAAGAAGATACCTGTGTTTTAGATGCCAGCCTTTGAGTGGAAAAATGAGGGTGACTTAGTACCCAAGCTCTGAATCCAGATTGTCCAGATTTATAACTTGCCTGTGCCATTTGGCAGTGATGCTGACTTACCTTGCTTTAGGCAGATTACTCGATTTCTTTGTGTTCCTGTTTCCTCAGCAGTAAAATGGGGCTAATAACACAATCTGCGGCATAGGATTATTATGAGATAAATGGGTTCATATATTTCAAAGTGCTTAGAACACTTGACCAAATAAATAAATGCTCTAATGTTAGCTGTCACTTTGTCATTGGTTATCATGTTATAATCATCATTATTGTTACACTACCTGACTTTTGTTTTGCACAAAAATATTTCCCTTTGTGTTGGAGATGAGCTGAAGCACCATATGTAGCAGTGAAACTTTTCAAAATTAACTTTGAATATAGTCCAGTGCTCAAATTAGGTTCACAATGAAATATGCATAAAACATGAAAACACAACTTTGGCTGGAAGGATGGGGAGATCATAGTAGTTCACGTTGACCACAGAGGAACCTCAGTGTGACTTTTTATGATCCCTAATTTTGAACAGAAGTATATCCTGGTAGACTGTAAAAACAGAGTCATAGCACAATATGCCCCAGATCTCTAACTAAGGAAACTGTTGAAGCTCCATTAAAATGGAGCTTTTCTTTTCGGTTAACCATGGCCATCAGGCTAAGTTAGCATTTTGAGAATATTCTTGAAGGACAGTAGACATTCCAGCAATCTAAAGATTGATGTTGATATCCCTATTTTCTGAGATACAGGGTAATACTAGTTTAGTTCATTTACAAGCTCTATCCAAATATGAATTCACAAGTTAGAAAGGAAAATAAGATTAAACAAATATTAAAGACTAATCCAGCATGTCATCTAAAAGTGAATGGTGTCAGTTATGAAAGCTCCATTTGTTTTGTTTTGTTTTTGTATCTTTGTTTACTACTGATCCACTGTGCCACCAGGCTTAGTAGTTTCTACCTAGAATAGTGCTTAGCATGTAGTAGGTACCCAATAAATGTGTCTTGATGGAATGAATGCTAAACAGATTTTACTTTTCTTTAGACTTCTCATCAGTTGAAGTTGGAACTCAGTTCAGTGCAGGGACAAGTTGCACAGGCCCAGAATACTTTAAAACAAAAGGAAAAAGAAGAAGAGCAACTTCAGGGGAACATAAATGAGTTAAAGCAATTAACTGAACAGAAGAAAAAGCAAATTGAAGCACTCCAAGGAGACATTAAAACTGCTGTTTCACAGAAGGTAGTAATATATTTGTTTACTTTCTATGGGAAGAAAATCTTTGTGACGAGTTGCAACAAAGAAAAATTTACATGTGCTCAAAATTTTTCTAAGTATTTTCTAATGTATAAAAGCACTTAAGTATGTAATTAAACATGTAAGTCTGGATTTCCATTCACTATAACCATGTTTTTAGATAATGTTTATTTAAAATGATAGTACTAATGATTTGATAGATCTAAATAACATTAATGAGACTTAAATTAACATTTAATGAGATGGGAATAATTTATATAACCCTTCTAATGCATTAGAAAAATTTAAAGGAACTTAAAAACTTATCCTTATTAAGGGAAGATAAGAACAAAAACCACAACATGGCATGTATTTAAAAAATTAAGGAGTGTAGGTTTCACATAGTTACAACTTTGATATTTTATGTTACATCTATTGGTTCCCATTTCTAAACTATTCCAGTTTGTTATCATGCATCTATTTTTTTATTCTTAAGTATGTTTTAATACAGTTCCCACCAAAGTTGACAAAAATGGATTGTACTTAATATCTGAGCAAAAAGCTTTTCCCTACTCTTGGTATGTGCATATCAGTTGGTCCATGGAAAAGAGAGAAGTGAAATCTCTATTATGTAGAATAAACAAAATATGTCGTGTCATTAAGAGTTGGCTATCATATTACTAGAGGAAACAAAATTAACCTTGCAAATAGGTATTTTATGTTGTCCACTGTTTTTATAACCATATTATGCCACTTTACAAAAGAGTAATTTTCTAATAAATAAGTAGACAAATTTGCCTGGGCATTTTTGATGTTATATGTAATCGTAAATCGGTGTAATTATCACAATATATTTTTTGTTGTATGATTTGATGTCTTGAGGTCATTCTTTTCTCCCAAATCTATTAGTCTCATATTCAAGTATTCCCTAAATCTTCATAGCATCATAACTTCATGAATTAAAAGGCTCAACTATTTTTAGCACGTTTTCTTTTTAATTAAATTATTAGTTACAGTATGATTTCTTTTAGTTTTATGGTTAATGTATATACCTGTGCTTTGCATGACTTTATTAGTTGACACCTTAAGAATTATGAGATTTAAAGGAAATGTTTTTATTGATAGTTATCTTAGTTTGGGTTGCTATACCAAAAACACAATAGACTAGGTGGCTTAAACAACAAATGTTTATTTTTCACAGTTATGTAGTCCAGGAAGTCCAATATAAAGACACTGGCATATCCAGTGTCTGGTGAAGACCCATTTTCTAGCTTGTAGGCAGATGCTTTCTTGCTGTATCCTCATAAGGCTGAGAGAGATTATCTCGTGTTTCTTCTTGTAAGGGTTTTAATCCCATTTATAAAGGCTAATGACCTCCTAAAGGTCTACATCCAGGGGAGTCTGGGGGCTCACTCAGTTAAGCATCCACCTCTTGATTTCAGGCCATGAGCTCATAGTTCATAAGTCTGAGCACCCAACTTCTGGCTCTGCACTGTGTGGAGCTTGCTTGGGATTCTCTCTCTCTCTCAAAATAATAAATTTCAAAAATTGTTTTTTAAAAAATGCTTTATCTCCAAATATCACATTGTGGATCTAGGCTTTCACATGAACTTTTGGTGGGGGGGGGGGTGACACAAGCATTCAGCCATGGTTATAGTTAATTTATGTTAGTGTATGGATGCTAAAATAAGGAGCACACTTTTTAAATTCAGGGAGAAGGGCATTTTGGGGAATGTTGGATGGGTAGTCAGTTGCTATAAATTAGACTTTAAATTTAGAGTAACTGGGTGCCCTTGGGTAGGTTAGTCCATTGAGTGTCTGACTCTTGATTTCAGCTCAGATCACGATCTGATCATGATGTCACTACTCTGAGATCTCACCATCCACACTGGGCATGGAGCCTGCTGGACATTCTCTCTCCTTTCTCTCTGCCCTCCCACCACTTGTTCTCTCTGTCTCTCAAAATAAATAAAGTTTAGGAAAAAATGAACTTATATTAACTACAGAATCATTGAAAGGCAAGTATAGTTTGGTTTTGTTGATAAGCAGTGTAGCATGGAAAGAAGGACATAGGTTGTAGCTGGGCAGATCTGAATTTAAATTTCATGTGACACACCTTAGGGTTATGGTCACAGGGAAGTGGTTATCTTTCTGAGCTAAATAGAATCATAGAGTTGTTGTAAAGATTAAGAAAATGTATTTAAAATACCTACTATTGTGCCAAGGGCAATATAGAAGCAAAGTAGTTGTTGGCTATTAAATGGAAATATAGCAAACTGTGATCTAAGGGTGTCAGTGTGCATGGTCGACTATGCAGTGATGGTCTGTGACAGTTATCACTGGCCCACAGTGAAATAGGAAAATCATAGATAATGTTTAAATAGGTATGAGTATGTATGTGCATGCACTTATATAATGCACATGTGTGCGTACACACACACACACACTTTGGATATGATTGTTTGAGAGCCACTGATCAAGAATTCTGCAAGTACGCTATGAGTCAATGGCCCCTGCACCAATTTTATTTGAAATCTATTATGAGAATTAAGAATGAATAAGATATGGCCCCCAACTCTCAATTAGCTTATAATTTAATGAGGAAGTAGGTAGATAAAGAGAAAAAAAAAACCTAACGTATAAAGGAGAATGAAACAAGAACTTAAACAGAAATATGAGAAAAATTAGAACTTAATGGAAATTTTGACTGGCTTTCTGAGGAACCAGCATTTGAACTGGGCCTTTGAAGATGATTATAATTTTGAAAGGTTAAACAAGAGGAAATTAGACATTTCAAGAAGATAAAACAATATTAGCAATGTTTGCAAGACTTAGAAAATATTGTTATAGAAGGTTAGCTGTTGGAGTGCATGGTAGGTGAAGAGGCGAGGGGAGAATAAGGCTACAGGATCAGGTGAAGTCAGGTCGCAGTAGATGTTGTATAGTTGTTTCCACCTTAAAGTTTTAATATTGGAAGATTAAAGATTTTTAAGAAGGGAGGAATATGATCAGACCTGTTTTTAGAGCAAAAACTGGTCGGTTTGTGAAGGATGAATTGTAAATGACCCTCCTGTGTCCTTCTTTGGAAGTTTGAATGTACGTGTGTTAGAGCAGTTCTCAAGCTACTGCATCAACCTGTTTGTTTTTCTTTTATATTGACTTCTCCACTAATAGATTTGAGTTTCTCAAAGTCAGAGAATTGCGTCCTTCGACAAATAAGCCATTGATAATTTTTTTTAAGTGAATGAATCAGCCTGTCAGAGTAAAGATAATGAAGGCCCAAGTATGAGCCCAAAGGGCTTTTAGGGTCATTACTGAGACTTTGCAGAGGGCTTAGTTGAGAACTATGAAGGTGATTAAGGAGAAAGAAAACTAGATTTGTGGGGGGAGGAAAAGTTAAAGAAAAACAGTAGTATTCTATAAAAGAAAATGTATAAGTGCAGTATAGTCTTCAAGATGAAAGAAGACATACAGGAGTTCTTCATCATGAAGAATCTAAATGTGAGAGAATGAAAAGGAGGTGACATGTGGTGTTCTGAGATAACATACAGGGAGATCAAGCCCCCTTTCCTCCATCGGCAGTTACCACCACCTCCTGTCAATCTGCTCCCTAGCTCTCTTGACTCCATTCCCATTTCTCATTTCCCACTGCCACAGACTTAGTCCAGGCCATTTTGTTCTCTTATCTATGCTGTTATAATAGCTTCTTAATAGTCACTCCAGGCTTTTCCACCTCCAATCTATTTGCCATTCATTCACTTAAGAAATGTTATTAGGCACGTATATTATGCCATGGCACAATTTCGGGTGTTGGAGATACAGCTATGAACAGGTAAGGAACCTGTTCTCATGAGGCTCACACTTTCTTGGGGGAAGAAACTAAACAGGGTGATGTGAACGCAGTGATGGGACAGAGACCTGCTAAATGTTGAGTGACCAGAGAAGCCTCCCTGAAGAGATTTGAGCTGACACATGAAAGACAAGAGCTGTCCATACAAAGGTCCAAGGGGACAACTAGTGCAAAGATCTTAAACTAGAACAGATTTGGTATTTTCTAAAAACAGAAGACCAATGGAGATTCAGTGTAGTGGGAAAGAAGAAGAGTAATATGAAATGAGCTCAGAGAAGTAAACAGGGGCCAAAGCATATGCATGAAAACTTATTGATTATAAGGTAACAGAGAATGACATACTTTGTTCTAAGGATAATTAGAATCAGTTGGAGAATTTTGAGCAGAAAATGGTGCAGTCTGACTACAGGCAGATAAAAGAGCAAGCAGAGAGGGCACTGAAAAACTGTTGTAATAGTCCAGACAGTACATGATGATAGAATGAATTAAAGTATTAGAAGTGGATGATTTGGAAATCTAATTTGGAGGTTTGAGTCATCAGGTCTTGCTGATAGATTAGATGATAAGAGGTGATGGAAAGAGGAATCAAGAATAACTCTACAGGGCCATCTGGGTGGCTCATTTGGTTGGGTGGCCAACTTTGGCTCAAGTCATGATCTGTGAGTTGGAGCCCTGCATTGAGCTCTGTGCTGATAGCTCAGAGCTTGGCACCTGCTTCGAATTCTATGTCTCCCTCTGTCTCTCTGCCCCTCCCCCATTTGTGCTCTGTCTGTCTGTCCTTTCTCTCTCAAAAATAAACATTTAAAAATTAAAAAAAAAAAAAGAATAACTCTACATTTGTGGCTTGTGCAAGTGGATAGATGGCCATAGTTATTGGGTGAAAGAAGCGTTGCTGTCAGGAATCAAGAGTTCTCCTTGAGATAGATCTCTGTCAGTCGCTGAAATGGAGATGTCAGGGAAGTCCTTGGTTTTAATGACCCCAGAGTTCAGGCAGAGAGACTGGGGCTAGAGACACAAATTCAGGAGTCACTTGTCCATAAGTGATATGTAAAGCCATGAGTATAGTTTAGATCTTGTAGAGAGAGACTGTGTATGGAATAAAAGAAGGTCAGGAACAGAACCCTGGCAGCCTACAATATTGAGAGATCAAACAGAAGAAGAAGAGCTAATAAAAGATTTTAAGAAGGAATGACCAATGAGATAGAGAACCTAAAATACAAGGTGCCCTGGAAACCAGGTTGAACAATGTTTCTAGGAGGGAACATCATCAACTATTTTAAGTTCTGCTGGGAGGTAAAGTAAGCTGTGGACAAGGACATGAACAGTGGATTTTGGAACAAAGGGGTCACTGGTCGTTTAAACAGAAGTTGCATTGAGTTAGTATATTTATTTTAAAAGCCAGTGCTTGTTTTCATACTATGCACACATATATTTTAATCATGTCATAAATTGTGTATATCTTCTGAGTCTTCGTGAAGACTAAAGACAAGTTTAGGGTTTAGAGGAGTCAGACCTTTGCAAAATTTCTTTTTTCTGCTTTGTTGTTAATAAACATATCTTGTAGAAATTTCCTAAGTTATTCTAGAATTTCAGGGAATAGAAATGATATACTTGAATGCAGTAATGATGTTTTTATTTCTTTCCTATAGAAATTTCCCTTAGTTCAACCGTAAATTATATCATCTTCTAAATCATCTAGCACTGTATCTTCCATCAGAATGTGGTTGTTACTCTCAGTCTCCTGAGAAATTGATACTTGGGACTTTCCAGTGAAATGCTTTTTTTTGCTTTTTAAATTGGGACTTGTTGGACTTTGTATTTTGTAAATCTTCAAGGTTTTTTTGGGGCATTAATACAGTTTAATTTGTTCTCAGGGATCTTCTTACTTGTATCGATTTCATTTTATGCTTGTAACTGTTTTGTGACATGCACGCTGTTCTAAATAACTATTGTGTGTTCCAGACAGAGCTGGAGAATAAATTACAGCAGCAGTCAACACAAGCAGCCCAGGAACTTGCAGCAGAGAAAGAGAAAATGTCAGTGTTACAAAATACCTATGAAAAAAGTCAGGAAAATCTAAAACAGCTTCAATCTGATTTCTATGGGAAGGAATCTGAACTTCTTGCCACAAGGCAAGATCTTAAGGTATAGTAAAATATATCATAAAAGCCCAGTAAGTTATTTAGGCATTCATTAAATGATTGGTTAGAGACCAAATGGACAAGGGAATGTTAGTATTTGTGGAATATCATGCTTGTTTTCTGTAAATTATTATTTTTGGAGTAACATGCTTTTAAAAATGAAATTGTGTTGTTTTATAACAAAACATATAAGTAAATATAAGCATTTAAGAATAACATCTGTAACAGTAAAATAATTTGGAAATACATTAATTGCTCCGTTATTAGCTTATCTAAAGACTTTGCTGTCTTCTTATAAGTGTAAAAAGATAACTTTGACTTTAGTTTTTATATTGGTCAATCTCCCAAGACTACCAATGTCTAACGATTAAAATTAAGAGATTGTAGCTCAAAGTAAACTTAACCTTAATGTAATTATCTAAACATATAGGAACCTTGTTTTTGACAATTCTGTTTGATTAAAGTTGCATGTTTATTAAAATAGAGAATATGGAAAAAGGATAAATAATTTTTATGGAGTGTTATTAAAGTATGAGTTCTCTAAGGTAAATGGAACATTTGTGTTCTCTCCCACAAGATTCAGCTAGAGCTTTCTTTTTTGTCATCATGAAATGTTATGCTTTTTGTTTCTTTCCTTTCTGTTTTGTTTTAATTTGTTAATTTAAAGTACATTATTGAAAAATTTTGTTGAAAATCGCAGGATATTTATATATAACATAAATATTGTGTGTCTGTATTTTATCATAGGCTGTTATAAGGAAGGCTTTATGAAGGATGTAGGACTTGAACAGGTGCTCAAGAATATATAGGATTTGGATATAGAGAGTCCTGAGGAAGGTCATTTCACTCAGGGGCACATTTGAGAAAAGGTACTGCAGCGGGAATGAGCAAAGCCAGGAGGCAGTTACCAGTCGCAAGCATGCTGGTTTGTGTTTGGAGGACAGATTTTAAAAGATTGGGATCAAATTGTGATGTATCTTAGATGCTTAGCAAGGATCATTCAACTTTATATTTTGGGGTGGAGAGAGGAATGAAGAGTCTGGGCAGAGGAATAAAATGAAGACGACAATGCTTTGGACAACTTAGCCGGGAAGAGGTTTAATAGGCAGCTTGGACTGGACCTGGGGAGACAAGAGGTAGGGATAGTGAAGAGGCTGTCTCCCTTCCTCCACAAATTCCATTAATCAGGGTATGAATTGATTAGAACTAGACTTAAAGTTCAAGAGGATGGAGCAGAAGAGATTAATGGGAGAGACATGATGAAACAGGAGGGCTAAATACAGACAAGCTGCAAGGGCACTGAGGGAACTAGGGTGACTAATGATTTGACAAAGAAATAGGAAACTTGGAGCAAAGAATTTTCATGATGGCTAATTGTTATAAAAAAAAATACCACCTGACAATTAGAAAATGCCTTACTTGCTATGCTTTCTAAATAGCTTTAAATTCTTTGTACTTTTTTATTTTTCTTTAGAACACTATTAAAATCAGGGAAGGTCTGTGGAAGAGTTTGGGCTTTAATGTTAAAGCAGTAGGGAACCACAGAGGAGACGTGCTCCCGTCTGTAGGTTAGGCCAGTGACTGGCGGAGGATGGGGAATGGACTGTGGAGCAACAGGGCTGAGTGTGGAGACTGCAGAGGAGACTTAGCACTTGATCCAGGTGCACGTGATGGTGGTGTGGGCAGCACCAGGAAGGATGGAGAGTGTGGCTGTATTAGAAGGACAGTTAGCTGATCAAGGAGATGGGCCTTAATGATTGATTGTACGAGTCCTATAGAAATCACACTGGTTTTTCAAACAGAAATATTACCTGCTCAAGAGCATTACATGGTGACAGGACTTAGATCTTTTAGCTCAATATTATTTCATTAAGCCAACAAGTGTTTTTATTATGCTTGAAAGCTATGTTGTATACTAATAAATTTATACATGAAAAAAATGCATGGACAAAAAGAGAAAGGCAGAGAGTCAAGGCCGCTGAGGAGTTTTTCCACTGTAAGAGGCGTGGCGAGGTCCTCTAGTCAAAGCCTCCTTTTGCAGACAAGACTGTGGCCTGGCATGGTTTGTGACAGACCCAGAGTTGCACAATAACAGAGCCATGGTTAGATCTCAGTTCTTCTTATTCATAGCCCTTTACCCTCTTATTATCACTAGGATTTTTAAATATGAAGTAGAATATTGTTAAATTGTATTATTAATGTTTCCAAAATGAGAAGTATCTGAACTACTTAGGAAGTTTAAAAAAAAAAAAAAAAAAGTAAATTCCCAGAGAACTTCAAATGATATTTATTGACCAGAGTAAGAGATGGTTATCAGCCATTATTTTTCTTCTGCTTCAGTGATGAATGATCTTCTTGCACTTAAGAGAGAAGGGAAGAGGCCAAGAACTTTGTAACATGACACCTACCTAAGTCAAGGCTGCCATCTGTGGGCTGACCTTGTACATCGAGACACCAGTAGAGTGGAAGACGGGCTGGCTTGATCTATGCTTTTAGCCCCATCTGCTGGATTATTTATGAAATACTTAACGTTTGTTGACTGTATATTTCAAAAGGGCCATGCTGTGTGCTATTGTTTGCTGTTGAAGAAAGGTAGAAGTGTAATTTAAATGTAAATTTTGTAAGATTCTAGGATAATAAGTTTAGAATTAAATATAAATCTTTAGCCTATACTATTCCTTATGTCATTTAATCAGACATCAAGAACAAAGAATAAAAATTTTAAAAATTAATTTTGAAAGAAGAGAAAAATTGTTGAGCCGACAAAACATAATAGCTACCACAGAACACTAAGCTACACTACTGTAATGTGATTGTGATGTT
Source organism: Hyaena hyaena (assembly GCF_003009895.1). Classification (NCBI taxonomy): domain Eukaryota; kingdom Metazoa; phylum Chordata; class Mammalia; order Carnivora; family Hyaenidae; genus Hyaena; species Hyaena hyaena. The sequence goes on along the minus strand of NW_024080745.1, from coordinate 240,327 downwards.
CAGGGTCAAGACTGGTAGTTGATCTACTCAGGGATTTGCTTGTTCCAGTGGGAGTAAATGGGTTAAAGATAGGCCCGCAAAACTGTTGGATGGGAGAGGGGAGTTCCCTAAAGGAAGATACGCTGAGCAGATGGAAATAACATGGCCTGTAACAAGAAAGATCAAGGAATATTTAAAATACCTGGCAGTGTATCACTGAAAGGCGTTGACGAATATTCAGAGACAAGGTAGAGCAATATGTCTTGGTATCTTCGGAAAAGAACAGTCCAGATTTTGAGCTTGACTTTAAAGATTTTGTCGCTGGGTCTTGGAAGTTAAAATTTTTATTGGGTATTACTTAAACCATGGGCAGTTTGGAATTCTTGTGGTCAGAGATTGGGGGAGCTGTTAATTTCAGCCTCTAGCAAGCCTTGGTGTTCTTTAGTGTTAGATCAGGACCTCTGTTACCTGATAACAGTTGCTATAGACCATACAGGCCAGGCTTTGTCAAACTATTAGCTTTGTTTGAAATCACTCTCACCCCTTTTGATGCTTATGTTAGTTCCCACATGTACCATGGAGCCTCATGTAAATACGTTTCAGGGAAAGTTCTTACAATCGCTGGTTTTCTGTGCATTCGGCATGTAGCCAGTGCTCTTCTGCCACATACAGCTTCCATTTTATATGGTGGTTCTGTTTTTCAGGCTACGTAGTCAGCTTCTTCAAGTTAAGGACTGTCTTCTACCTCCGTGTCTACCTTACCAGTATACTCAATTAATGCTAGCAGCTTGGCTAGCTGAGGACTAGATGACTTTAGGATTTTTTGAAAAGAAGCCTTAGGATTTTTAGTGTTTACTGGAAGCCACTGGAAATCAAATTTCATTTACATCTGAAAGACTTCTGAACTGGGTTTATTAGTAAGGAATACATTGTCTCTTTAAGGAACGTTGAGAAACCCCTTAAATAAGGTCTTCATTTAAAAATTATTTATTTTTTCATCGAATGCTTACTATAGCCAAGCCTAGCCAGCAGGAATTCTTCCTAAATTATATCTTCTGCCTCCTTTTCAAAGGAACTGTGTCTCCAGAATAAGAAAGATGAACTTCTTCCAAATGGTGGAAGAGCATCTTGGAGTTCATTTCCTTCCCTTCGGATTCTTTGCAGTTGCACCAGAGAGTGGCAGGGTTCCTGCCACCTGTTACCATATTACCCCAGTCTGAAATCTAATGGGTCAGAAAGCTTGCCCTTTTCACCAGCTTTGGCTTCTTAAAATATTGGGGCATTAGAACAATTAGTAACTGTGGGCAGCATTAACTGACAACACTACTTTTGCCACATAGATAGGAAGTGAAGAGGCTGGGGTGATGGCCTTCTCAGAAATAGAACCCCGTATATCTGGTTGACTTTCTTCTTTTGGTTCACTTGGTCAGGTTTGCAGGTGTGAAATACAGTTGTTGTTTTTTCCCCCAAGACAAAAACTATTTATTTATTAAGGATTTCAGCATGCCAAGAGACATATGCGTATATATTTTCATATATTCCGAATGTGTTCGATATGATCCCTTTTTATTTGATATTGCTTAATATCACTTAGCTAATAATACTTGCAGACTGTTTCTAGAGGTTTTGGAATCCGTCACTTTTGTGAAATATTTTACACTAAACTTTTTTGTATGCAGGATAGTTAATTGTCTAGTGTTCTTTTTCTTTTACATGACCTTACTGAAGGGCTTAACAAGCTAACCTCTTATAGTATATTGCTTTCTACTGTACTGATGCTAACTGTTATGTTTCTGTTGAAATTTGCTGAACAAAAAAAATACGTAATAATTTGGGGAAACTTTTTTTTTGTAAGTCTGTAGAAGAGAAGCTTTCTCTAGCACAGGAGGACTTGATTTCAAACAGAAATCAAATTGGAAACCAAAATAAATTAATTCAGGAACTAAAGAGTGCCACGGCTACCCTGGAGCAGGATTTGGCAAAGAAAGAGCAGCAGTTGAAGGAGCAGTGTAAAACACTACAGGATATTCAGAAAGAAAAGGTATTTCATTTTCTAACTGAATCTAGAATCTGAAAGTTGTAGTTTCTTTAGAAAACACCTAGTCAGACCACTTCCCAATCTAGGCGTCACTTTACTTCAGTAGCTCTCCTTAGTCACACTTCTGGTTTCTGCTATAACACGGTGGTAATTGAAATGTTAGTGCCAGGAAGTACTTCTTAATAGCCCTCTGGTCATTTCTACTCATTTTTCTTACTGCTCTTTTTTTACAAACAAATTGTTTTCACATCATAGACTTCACAATGGTTATTTAAAAACCGGTATCGTAGCTCCACAGCTATTATATAACATTCTTTAAATATGTGAATGAGATTAAAAAGTCTAGAAATAATTTTTATGCTTATAATTCTTTTTGAAAATTATTGTTTTTTTAAATTATGTATTATTATTTTTATTTTTAGTAATTTCTACACCTGACATGGGGCTTAAACTCATGACCCCGAGATCAAAAGTCACATGCTCTTCCAACTAAGCCAGCCAGGCACCTCTTCTTCTTATAATTCTTAAAATTTAGAGGCAACTTTTTCTAGGGGAAGTGGGAGTGTATTTTACATAAATGATGCTGAATTATAAAGTTCAAAGCCTTGGGGCACCTGGGTAGCTCAGTTGGTTAAGCATCCGACTCTTGATTTCAGCTCAGCATGATCTCACGGTTTGTGAATTCAAGCCCCATGATGCTAACAGTGCGGACTCTGCTTGGGATTCTCTCTCTCTCTCTGTCTGTCTCTCAAAATAAATAAAAATAAACTTTAAAAAATAAAATTAGAAGCCTGTATTATATGACGATTAACTACATTTAAAATTTAAGATGCTAGATGAAAGAGAAATTCAGATTCTAGGAAGTACTTTATTTTTGGTTTCATAGTTGAAATATATATATCCATTAGCTGATAAAATGTTATTCTAAAGTATATAATTAAACAAGTTTGTGGTCTGTCTTAATTGTGCAATTCCTGAAAGTCTCTTTAATTAAAAAAAAAATAGGGGATGTTTTTGTGGGGAAGTAGAGGTGTTAAAGCTGGTATGATATTCATAATTTGTGCTTTGGTTTTTGAAAATTCTGAGGGAACTATAGCTCTATAGGTCTTTGTTGCAAGGGCTTTAGATCAGTCAGAAATGTTTAATTTTGACTATACCTCCAATAGATTATTTCACTTCTCTAAACCTTTATTCCTTATCAAATAAGGATTAAAAAGCTATTTGGTATAGGTATAGATATTAAATTAGGTACTATATGACACTACTAGCTAGGTGCATTAAATGAAGACATTATTAGTAATAATAGTAATAATTATAATAGCATTAATAAGAATAAAAATGATAGTTTGGCTAAATTTTATAGTGTTCTTACTTTGGTTAGGCACTATTCATTTCACAGTATTAATGGTAACTAATGCTCATAAAGATCTTATTAATTGTTCACACTGTATAAATAAGGACACAGAGGCAAGTGAAGGTAAATAGTTTGCTCATGTTAACTTAGGAGAAAGGAGCAGAGACTGTGTCATAAATAGTAGCAGTTATTTTTGTGACATTAATTTTCAGTTAAGTATTTACTTAAAATTATTTTTTAATTTTTCTACAGTCACTGAAAGAAAAAGAACTAGTAAATGAAAAATCTAAATTGGCAGAGATAGAGGAAATTAAGTGTAGACAGGAAAAAGAAATTGCTAAATTGAGTGAAGAATTCAAGTCCCACAAGCAAGAAAGCATAAAGGTATGTTAAGATAATCATTGTTCTTCCTACTGTACTGTATGACTGTCATGTAAATAAAAATGTATGTATATCTTACTGAGAACCTATTATGTGCCAGACAGTTTTGTTGTTTTGACAAATACTCTTGCTCTCATCCCGATTTGCGTAATATCTAGAGACATATGTTGAAACTATGTTACTTTTGTTTTCAGATTACTGAATAAAGCAAAGTAGGTCTAAAAGTTTAGGTTTGTTGAGATGATAATCAACAGAGCTGTTGACTTAGAAAATTATGCTTATGCTTAGAATGAAGATTTTTAGGGTATTCTGTTTCAGTTGCTTTTCCTTCCTAAAACCTTTTAATAAAACTGTTTGGAACATTTTTCCTTTCATAAGCGTAACTAGGGTGCCAGTTGAAGAAACTAATTGTCTATCATTTGCTTTGGTAAAATAACTTTGTCAAGAAGTTATTAATTTTCTCAAAGATTAGATTCTCTCATGAGTGCTCTCAATAACATCTTTTATGTCTATCAGAATACTTTCCATTTTCCTTTCTAATTAATTATCTCTTTATGCCAGTATATTCTTACACACTTGACTTCTTAAAGCAGGTAATGTATATAATTCATCTTTATCTGCATCCTTAAGACCTAACACAGTTTGTGATACCTCAGTGGTGACCAATAAATGCTTTCTAAGTGAGGAGAGGGAAAATAAGGGGTAGAAGTTTTTCACATAATTTAATCAAAACACGTATGTAAAGTGTCACTTGAATGTAAATGATTGTTGAACAGGAAGTAAATAATCTTGCATCTTTTTAACCAGTTTCAAATACTGAACTTTAAGAATCTCAGAAGAGGCTAAAACTCATTTATATTGTTATGACTGTTAAACAAACTTCAGCTACATTTTGAAATATTTACCATAAAGGATCATTTAGTTTTGACCTTATTTTTCAATAGGAGGTAACAAATCTCAAGGATGCCAAACAGCTTTTGATTCAGCAGAAACTAGAGCTTCAAGGGAAAGTAGATTCCCTGAAGGCAGCCCTTGAACAGGAGAAGAGGAACCAGCAAATGCTAAAAGAGCAGGTGAAAAAGGAAGAAGAAGAGCTGAAGAAAGAATTTACTGAGAAGGAAGCTAAACTGGTCAGTAAGTTAACGGTGGGGAGTGTGTTTTGTAATAGATTTTGTAAGTCAGTCCAGTGAAAGGATTTTTCTAGTTAGAAGTTAGGATTTAAATGCTCTTACCTGGCATTTTACTCTTTGATTGAGAAAGGAGACCTGATTTGTTTAAATAGCTGATATGTGACTGGAAATATTTTAGTCTGTAATCATATTTTGGTTTATAGAAGTGAAAATTCAATGAAACATAATTCATAAAAAATAAACATGCTTTTAGTGCCAGAAAAACAAACAAACCCACAACTATGTAGATTGAGGTAAGTGGCGTGAATGCTAATGATGAAAAACTCATTTGTTTGGTCAAAGTGAGCATTGATAAGGGAGAACGGAAACTTCATGGTGGAATTTTGATGACCAAAGTCTACTTTTCCTTCCCTAAATTGTGCGTGCCAGAATGGGAAGCATCTGGCTTTCCTCTATTGAATTAAGTCCAAATATCCCCACATAACTCGAGGGCTGAGTGTTTTAGTTGAGGATTTTCAGTTTCAAGTTCACACAGTGATTTGAAGGGTTTGTAATTGTTTTTTTGGCAGGTTGATAGAGGAAAAAGGTGCATGTGGATTTTGAGACTAAAGATGCCAACGTTGTGTCGAGGGCATCTTGCTATCCCTAACTGTGTGTTCTTCCCCTGCTCTAGTGGAGAAAAGGAAAAATTGCTTTATGTTAATTGCTCTTCTAAGAGGCTTGCTAACCATCATTTCAGCATTATGGCCTTTGAGCCAGCTCAGATAAACACAGATGTTGGTGGAATCGATTTTATTAGTATGAGATGAATACATTCTCCTGCCTTCTTTCCTGAAGAAGTAGTAGTATTTATGTTGCCAGTATTTTAAATTCAACAGCTAACTTAAATTTATTTTGCATTACTTTTGGAATAGGTTTTTTCCTCACTGTTCTTCCTTTTCTCAGCATTCCGAAATAAAAGAAAAAGAGATAGGAATGAAGAAGCATGAAGAAAATGAAGCTAAACTTACCATGCAGATTACAGCGTTAAATGAAAACTTGGGCACCGTAAAGAAGGAGTGGCAGTCCAGTCAACGCAGAGTCAGCGAGCTTGAGAAACAGACGGATGACCTACGGGGTGAAATTGCAGTATTAGAAGCCACAGTTCAGAATAATCAGGATGAAAGAAGAGCACTACTAGAAAGGTGATTGATGTCTAGTAAAATTAGTTTATTTCCATTCTAAGTGATGAGAAGATTGTCTTTTTCCATATTTTTTAAAATAGAAGAGTCTTGAGAAAAGTACGTTGATCCCACAGGTATTTATGTAGCCATTTAAAAACTAACCCATAAAACAATCAGATAGTTGAAATTAATGTATTATATTTGAAGTTATAAAGTAGTTTATTATCTCTGTTCTAGAAGGATCTTTGATAATTTTTTAAAAAATTAATGGTCGCTTTGCAATCTGTTCTAGATGTCTTAAAGGAGAAGGTGAAATAGAAAAACTTCAAACCAAAGTACTAGAATTGCAAAGAAAGCTGGATAATACAACTGCAGCGGTGCAGGAGCTGGGCAGAGAAAATCAGTCCCTTCAGGTAGGTCATCTGGGCACGTGAGGCTGCTTCTCAGTCTAGAATTAACTCTTAGTGAAAAGGATAATTTCAGTCTTTTTTCTTTTTTTTTTTTTTTTAAGTTTTTTTTTTTATTTTGAGAGAGAGAGAAAGCATGAGCAAGGGGCGGGGGGGTGTGGCGGGAACAGAGAGAGGGGAGACAGAATCCCAAGCAGCCTCCGCTCCATCAGCACAGAGCCCGATATGGGGCTCAATGTCACAGATGGCAGATCATGACCTGAACCAAAACCAAGTGTTGAACACTTAACCGACTGAGCCACCCGGGTGCCGCAGCATAGTTTCAGTCTTTAAAAAAAAAAAATCTCCTATATTTAATAAATAACTCTTGAATAGTTACTGTCTGTATAGCAGTATTGTAGGTGTTATGGATAGTTGAACAAAAGCGATAAAGAATTTGTCTGAGAGACCCCAGAGATCAGTTAGATCAGTTAAAAAGCCTTGTCATTCATGAATTGTTAGTTCTGGGAAAATTCAGGAACATCAAGGAATAGAGTCACTATATGTTAAAGAAGTAATCTGAATGTGTGCTCAGGGTAATAGGAAGGATTGATCACTAGGGTTAAGGGATGGGAAATTACCAAAGATTAGAAATTACCAGTACCTTTGAGGATTAAAATTTGACTTTATTTTTTTTTTTTTGTCATTCAGACTTAAGAGTGTAGCAACTTTTGACAACGGAAGCCAACCAAAGTATTTCTGATTTTTAAAATTTTATCCCATGGTGCCTATAAGTCAAAATTTTGTGAAACTTGGGCACCGAATTAGAAATTACCCATCATTCTTTAAAATGTTGAATATTATAATGTATGGACACCTTTTTTTTTTTCCTAATAGATCAAACACACACAAGCATTGAATAGGAAGTGGGCTGAAGACAATGAAGTACAAAACTGTATGGCCTGTGGGAAAGGCTTTTCAGTAACAGTGAGACGGGTAAATGATTTTGTTCATATTGCTGTGGTTCTAGATTTATTTCTCGGTATCAATTCTTGTTTTAATGATCAAAATCTTGTGTTTGACAAATTAAGAAAATTTTCTTTTTATTGCTTAACTTTAAAACTATATAGAATAATTAAATTTAATGCAGTCTAGTTTCTGGTCAGCATATGGATTTGAATTTTAGTTTTAAATATAGTTGTTGCCTTCCTACTGAGTTACTCTCTGGAATAATCATTTTCTGAACAAGTGGGCCATATGTTTAACTCCTGTGTTTTAGTCATCATTGGGTTATTTTAAAGAAAAAGCAGAGATTAAAAAATACTTATTCTGAATAATACCATGTGATGTTTCAAGTTTATATTCATTCTTATTGAAGAAATTATGCCTGAAACACTTCGCAAATAGAAATGGTTTTCAGCTGATAGAGGTGCTTTATTATCACTTTTTAAATGCCTCTTAAGGTTCTTTTGAGAATTCGTGATGAATTTCAGATCAGATGTTTGGCATAGTATCTGAGAAATAGAAAGCATTCAGATTAAGAGAATAAATTGACATATTAAAAAACATTAATATTTAATAATATTAAATAATACACTGATCCCTTGAAAGTGAATATACCTTCACAGTGCAGTTTGCAGTATGCCTGTATCTCATTATACTTTTGGTGTCATTTTTATGCTTGAAATTGTTTAATTTTTGTCATTTACAGCATCACTGCAGACAATGTGGAAATATCTTCTGTGCCGAGTGTTCAGCCAAAAATGCCTTAACTCCTTCTTCCAAGAAGCCTGTCCGTGTCTGTGATGCGTGTTTCAATGACTTGCAAGGATAATGGGTTATCACAACTTCAGAATAGTACCATGCTAGCATTAGATTTTTAATAAATGCACTTAATAGAGGTCTTGGACTACTATTTGACTTGGACAGTGGTTGCAATATTAGACCAAATTAGACTTCATATATTTTGGAATGTTATCAATATCAAGTAAAACTCTTCTATTTTTGTGAGACTTGGGCTCATCTTTCATTACTTTTTTCCATTTAACCCCTGGAACAGCTTTCATGCCAAGTTTAGAATTAGCCAATGAAATGTAAATAAACTTTGGACAGAAAATAGCAATGTATTTTTTTAAATATAATTTCAATGTTCACAAATGACATGAATATATACTTCCGTAGCGTACTTCTTTATCCCAAATTTAGTATACAAACATGTACATGGGTGATGTTATCACATCATATATGTTGCACAATAGCACATTATATTATTATTATATTAAATATTCTCTTTGTGAAGTCATGCACAGATCTATAAAACTTTCTTTTTTTCTTATATATAGGTCCACAGCTCAGTTGCATTGTTATGTTATAAATTTACTACTCAAGTGTTCTAAATACAGTTTATGTTGAAATATGTACTAACCATGAATTTGAACATGGTTTTTGTTTTAACAATATTGTATTGATTAAATTCTCTTGGGTAGATTTTATGAAAACCTCTGTAAAATCAGTTTGCTTACTTTATGGTTATCCTGGGGTTGTATTTTAAAGATTAGGGTCAATTTTTCTTTGTCTTTTTCTATCTCATTTTTAAGATCTCACATATTGTTAATTAAGAATTCTATAAAACTACCCACCCTCACCCTCCAGTTGGAGGATGAATAATAGAAATTCTATAATGGTTCTATTGTCGGTTTCTTGGAAGTAGGAAGGTTTCGGAGGTCAGCCTTTATATTATACCCTCATATTGTCTCTCCAGCATTTTTGAGAATCTGAGTTTGCTTTTTTAATGGATCTATTCGTCCCTTTTTTTGGTTTAAGCTTTCCAACCATAGCTCAGCTTCACTGTAATAGTTTTATAATTTTGCATCTTAAAGCCAGTAACTGATAGCGGTCTAGTCTTATCTGTGAAAACGAATACACATGGTAAGGAGACATTACATATTCTACTTTACATCTTCTTACCTAATAGGGAAACATTTTTGAAAGTTGTGAATTTGACTTCAATTTAAAATGGTTATGAATTTGGGGTTCCATATTAACTGGTAAGTCTTTTTACTTTGCAAAAATACTGTTGTGAAATTGCTTTGAAGTAAGGGGTGGAAAATAGAAGATCACCAAAAACAAATATTTTTTAGAATCCCAAAGTTATCATCAGAACTGAAACAGAATGGCCAATTAAGGATAATTAAAAGTTAGCTTATTTGTATCCTGAACAATGGAATTGAACTTTAATTTATCATTGTCTTATTAATTTGGCAAATTGGGAAACATCTGTAGAGAGGTCATTAATATTGGTTTTCTAGAGAAAAATATAAAGTTACACATTTGTGCAATGTAACCATCTGGTGAGAATAAGGAAGAATGGGAGTTAATATTTGCAATAGTTTATAATATACACTTGCTTTCAGATATCATGCTGAAATAAAGTTATGTTTCTGCTTTACCTGTAACACATATAAATGAAGAGATTGTGATATTTAATTATTTTTAAAAACTCATTTAAGTAAATCCTGCTGTCAGTAGCTATTAAGGACTTGACTGTGTCCCTAGATTTGCACAGACACACACCCTTGAGCACACATAAGGAAGAAATAGAAACTGAGCTAAAATTGTTTATGCATTTTCATATACTTGTAAAGCCTTTCAAATAGTCTCCATTCTACACTTTTACATATAAGGAACTTAATATGAAACTTAGAAACTTTCTATGTTGGAAAAACAGATATCCACAGCGCCTTTTTTTTTTTAAGATAGTAAAACTCCATGAGGATTCTAGATTAGAGTATTTGTTCACTTCATCTCCTAATCGGGTGCACTGAATGCCTTTTTCCCATCTTGCCCACCCACCCACATATTCACAAAAAAATTCTCAGGAGGACAACAAATAAAATCGTATGTGTTAGAGTAATCACTGGTTTTCATGTAACTAAATCTCATTTCATAGATCCTGAATAATTTACCATATTTACCATAGGCTACTCGTGCTATCGGAAATGAACCTTTTTTTTTTTTTTTTTTTTGCTTATTAACTCTCACTAATTTAACATGTTTCGGTAACAAATAGGGTTTTCTTTTTAATTAAAAAGTCATCTTCTGAGTTCTTACTGGCTCTACATTTTAGATGTTTGCTGGTACTATTTATCAGAGAGTTAGAGGTCACGCATCCCAACTGTTGGCTCTAATGCAAAGCCCATTGGCATCACGTGTTAATAGAGTCCAAACCCCAGCATAGAAATGTGAATTAAAATCAGGTTTTGCTGGGTTAGAGTACAATAAACTATACCTACAGATTTTTTTTAATAGGAAGAAGACAGAGCTGCTGGCATAGGATTAGTTCATTTTGAAGAAAAGTGAGGGAAACACGAAGACCTCAATGCAGTGTACAAATAACATTTTGTTCAACTACCTCTTAATGTGGAATTAGCTAGTTTGATAGTCTCCTCACAGTAATGTTAAATAGTAACTGCCAAATTTGTTAGTTTCCCATCTCTCTTAGAAAGGCTTTAAGATTATTTTCTAGTTTTGAGAACTTTGAAGCCACTTTTTTTTTTAACTTTGCATTTGCATAAAAATGTTTAGCTTCTAAGTGGAGAGCAGATTATGATCATATATTTTGATATTCATGACCTATTTGACTATAGCAATTTTTTTTAATGCACTTTGGCTGTAAAACCATGGATGATTTGATCCATAAGATTTAAATGTGCCATCAATTTAGTATTCCTAGACATGAGCTTGAAGAACGGTGTTCTGTAATTATAATGTGTCACACATTATCGTGTCTTAATTGCCCTTTGCCTGAATTTTAATGATCAATTTGTTATGGTTGCAGATGTGAATATTGTGCATAAACTTACTAAATTTATGTAAAATTGTATAAAATAGAATTGGAAATAGCTAAGTTCTTTCTGTGTAGAAGTAATGGATTTATTGTAACATGATGCTGTTATGTATATGACATTCTGTACTTCCTTGAACTGGATCATATATTCATAGTTTCTATAGAAACTTTTGCATGAATATTTCCTTATTTAGGTTTTGGATTCATTGTTTTTATTGTGTTTACTACTTGTGATCATGTAGTTGTGCCTTATTTTGTGAGAGAGTTTAGCTCAGAAAATACTGTAATTTCTAAACTCAGTGAGTGGAAGGTTATCGATGATAAATGTAACTGATAAACTACACAACAGCATTCACGTCTGTATAAAGAAAAATGGAAGGATCCTTATTGAATTGTTGATTTTGTTTTTTTTAATTTGTTAAAGATGATATTAAAAAAATGTTTCTTTCTAGTAGATGTATTCCGTGACTGTAAATTATTTTGTCGACTTAAAAAAAAAGAGTACATGGGGCACCTGGGTGGCTCAGTCGGTTGAGCATCCAACTCTTTTTTTTTTTTTTTTTTTTTTACAAATAGTTTGTCAAATTAGTTTCCACATAACACCCAGTGCTCATCCCCACGAGTGCCCTCCTCCATGCCCATCCCTCCCTCCCCCCCACATCCATCAGTCCTCAGTTTTTGTCAGCATTCAAGAGTCTCTCATGGTTTGCCTCTCTCCCGTTCCCCCACCATTTCCCCCCTTCTTCTCCCCCTTGTTCCTCAGTTAAGTTCCTCCTAATCCTCCTATACGTGCAAACATATGATATTTGTCCTTCTCTGCCTGACTTATTTCACTCAGCATAACACCCTCAAGGTCCATCCGTGTTGCTACACATGGCCAGATTTCATTGTTTCTCATGAGCCTCCAACTCTTGATTTTAGCTCAGGTCATGATCCCAGAGTCGTGGGATCAAGCCCCACACCAGGCTCCTCACCGAATGTGATGCCTGCTTGAGAGTCTCTCCCTCTGCCCGTCTCCCCAGCTCATGCGGGCACTCTGTCTCTCTCTCTCTTTCTCTCTCTCTCTCTCTCTCAAATAAAAATAAAAAGAATACCAAATATTAACCATTTAGTACTTATTTACAGATTGTTAGAACTTTGCACATGGATGAAGACTTTGGGTATGCTTTTGATGTTCAATTTAGAATTAGGAATAAAGCCCATAATTGCAAGAGAAATTATGAAAGCCATTTTGCTTAAGACATTCCCTTTTCATTCCGTTCATTATTATGAAGAATTAACAAAACTACAAAGAAATACTAAAACATATTAAAGTAATTCCTTCTTTCATTGTTCATCTACGCTTAGTATCCAGGTGACCATTTAAAGACACTTTTCTGAAGGCTCAGTGTACCATCGTTTATTACTGTGTTTTTCCTGGGAACCAAAATTCCAGAAGTGTGGTTTTTTTTTTTTCATTTTATTTTGATGTGCTTCCCTCTGAAGAATTTAATGTGTATATCCTCAAGAACTTGCTAGATTGTATGTTATATATGTTCTTTTGTGAGCTTTATAGAACTTCAGTTTATATAGCATATGCTTTTTAAAATTTAATTTTATTGTGTTAAGAACACTTAACATGAGATCTACCCTCTTTGACAGCTTCTTTTTTTATTTTTTTTAAATTTTTTTTATATTTTTATTTATTTCTAGGAGAGAGAGAGAGACAGCACGAGCAGGGGAGGGTCAGAGAGAGAGGGAGTCACAGACTCTTAAACAGGCTCCAGGCTCTGAGCTGGCAGTCAGCACAGAGCCCGACGCGATGCTCGAACCCACGAACCGCGAGATCATGACCTAAGCGAAAGTCGGACGCTTAACTGACTAAGCCACCCAGGCGCCCCATTCTTTTTTTTAATTTTTAAAAATGTTTTTATTTATTTCTGAGAGAGACAGCGTGAGTAGGGGAGGGTCAGAGAGAGAGGGAGACACAGAATCTGAAACAGGCTCCAAGCTCTGAGCTAGCTGTCAGCACAGAGCCTGACATGGGGCTTGAACCCACAAACCGTGAGATCATGACCTGAGCCAAAGTCGGACGCTTAACTGACTGAGCCGCCCAGGGGCCCCAACAGCTTTTAAGTGTATTGTAAGGCAGACCTCTGGAGCTTCCTCATCTCACCTCACTGACACTTTCTCCTCCCTTGGCAATGACTATTCTGCTCTGATTCTGTGAATCTGACTACTTTAGATACCCCGTGTCAGTAGACTCATACAGTATTTGTCTTCTGTGACTGGCTTACTTCTTTTAGCATCATGTCCAGGGTTCATCTCTGGTGTTGCACATTGCAGAATTTCCTTCTTTTTAAAGGCTGAATAGTATTCCATTGCATGTACTTGCCATGTTTTCTTTATCTGTTCATTTGTTGATGGACATTAAGGGTTTTCCCACTTGGCTATTGTGAATGGTGCTGTGATGAACTGGGAATACTAATAGTTCTTTGCATCTAGTGTATTCTTTAGCTGCTTTACATCTTGATGTTAATTTACTCAGTCTTTCCCTGCAATGAGATGTAAAGGTAAATTAGTTCTTTATACAAAGGATTTTAAAAGGAATCTTGAGAGACTGCTTAGTCCCTGTTGCCTTCCTCTTGGGTTGGTTTATAATTAAAAATTCCTAGAAGATGATCATTGATTTTGTTTTCTAAAAAAATATGTATATTATTTTTTGGTCAGATATTTCTTCCTAAATCTTCTCTTGCATAAATCTGTGTTGTCTTCTCCTGGACATAATTGCTCTCAATTCCATCCAGGTTCCCTCTCTAGGAACTTGCCTGAAGTCTAGTCCTCATTCTTTGCCTTTTTTTCCCTATTTATTCTTAGGCATTAACAGTAGTTATTGCTTTCCAGATTCTCCTCTTAATTCAACTTATTGTTAATAAATATCTGAGATTATTATATAGAGACTGTGCCCCTCCATTCTAATCATGTGTGGTCCTCAGACAAGAGCCTTCATGCTGCACTTGTGCGTCCTACCTGGTTTACATGGTGAAATCTGTTTTCCTCAAAGAATTAGCTGCACCTCATGACTTCCTCAAGCACCATCCTCTCTACCTCATCCTCCAACTTAAGGAGATCAGTTAACGTATCGCTTATCTTACAGCCCAAATTGAAAATTTTAATACTTCCATTTTGAAAATTGCAGAAGTTACCATTCCTGAAATTAAAATTTATGGATTTGTTTTTTTTAATTTATTTCTGAGAGAGAGAGAGAGCGCGTGAGAAGGAGAGTGTCAGAGAGAGAGGGAGTTACAGAATCCGAAGCAGGCTCCAGGCTCTGAGCTGGCTGTCAGCACAGAGCCCTATGCGGGGCTCGAACCCACAAACCATGAGATCATGACCTGAGCGAAGTCGGATGCTTAACCGACTGAGCCACCCAGGTGCCCCATATGGATTTCCTTTTGATATAATCTGACTATAAGGACTATTTTTTTAAATGAAGTTAATAGTATATTCCACCATGACAATATAATAATTCAAGCTGCCTTTCTTGATAAAAATTCTAATGATATTTCAAGTCCTTCCTGCTAAATAAACTTGACTGTTCTGTGCTGGCATGGACACACACACACACCACTCAAAACCAGAAAGTGGTTTTATGACAAACTTCATCGTTCTTCAAAAAATGAGGTTCAGAGAAAGCTATCTTAACTATTTCTATGAAAAGCTCCCATGTAAAAGTGTTAACTGGTGAAACTTGGATTTTTTTTCCTTAAGGGAATTTAATCTCTGGGATTTTCTTCTTCCAATTTAGGGTATTACTAAGTATACCTGAGGCAAGTAAAGTGCTGGCAAATAGGAATTTAAAAACTGTTAAGTATAGACCTTATTGATTGTTAAATGTGCTAAAAGAGCAATCAAAGTATGTATCAGAATTATCATTGTGCTTTATGGGCACCTGGGTGGCTCAGTTGGTTAAGTATCCGACTTCAGCTCAGGTCATGATCTCACGGTTCATGAGTTTGAGCCCTGCGTCCGGATCTGTGCTGACAGCTCAGAGCCTGGAGCCTGCTTAGGATTCTGTCTCCCTCTCTCTCCGCCATACCCCCGCTTGTGCATGTGCGTGCTCTTGGTCTCTGTCTCTCTCTCTCTCTCAAAAATAAATAAACATTTAAAAAAAGTTAAAAAACAATTATCATTGCATGTGAGGTAGGACTGTAAAGCAGTTAAGACTGATGTACAAACCATGTAGGAAATTTGGTTTCGTTACTGAAGTATACTAAGTGAGATGCTAGAATTCATACTGAGCACAAGCATTGGGCATTGTTTTCCTCTGACACTTCATTCATCTGATCTTTCACCCTTTACAAATTCTAGTAGCACCATACTTCACTCAAACCTCTTGCATACCCTCGAAACATAAGGTATCAGTATATACCTGCCACAAAAGTCCTCAGAGTTCAAATTTGTTGAATGCAAATTTGTTGTGGTCATTCTTCTTTTCTACTGAGGATTTTCCTAGCTCAAATTCTCGCACTCCTTTAAAATGCACATTTCTTTCTAGCTCATCACTAAATAAGTGTTAACAAAAATTTGAATGAAAGAATACCTTATTCCTAATGTCTAAAAAATGCACCACTTGGTTTAGGTGTCTACATTTCAGAAGAATCTGCAGGCAATGTAAACAAAGATATTTTCTTGGTTTCCTGATTCTTGATGAAGCAAGAGATTGCTGCTGTTATTTGTGCCATCCATGTTTTCTGTTAAGAATAATAATAATTAATAATAATAATAATTACATATATAGTGTTATGATTTTTCACATATTTGGGCTAATATTTTCGTTTGTATTTATTTATTTTTTTTTTAATATTTTTATTTATTTCTAGGAGAGAGAGAGAGAGAGACAGCGTGAGCAGGGGAGGGTCAGAGAGAGAGGGTGTCACAGACTGAAACAGGCTCCAGGTTCTGAGCTGGCAGTCAGCACAGAGCCCGACGCGGGGCTCGAACCCACAAACCGCGAGATCATGACCTAAGCGAAAGTCGGACGCTTAACCAACTAAGCCACCCAGGCGCCCCCGTTTGTATTTATTGACTTGCTCTTTAGAACAAGACTAATGAAACATATGCATAAGTCCCATTTGCTTTCATAAACACCTCTGATCATCTATGAAAATGGATTACGTGAGTATGGTATGGAAGTTGGGAAAACAGTTATGAATAATCAAGGAATCATAATAGTCCATGATGACTAGAAAAATGAGCACTGAGAATATAAATAGTTTCAAAACTGAATTCTTTGAATTTCCGTTTTGTATGGAAATCATTCTTAACAAGTGGCATAATTTGCAAAACAGACTGAGGGAGGTGACCCAGGAAATGGGGTTATTAAGAGGAAAGCAACATTGCATTAACTGGCTACTTTGTCGCTATGACGGAAACCTTCCTGGGGAAAGGAAACTTCCAAGACAAACCGGAGGCGGGCAGCGGCTTCTCACTTCCACAGCTGTGTCAACACTGGCAACTTTTCTTTTCTTAACACTGGCATATCTTCAAAGGTGGTTCATGATTGTGGTGACCTCTCATTTAAGCTGATCACATAGTTTGCATACCAGGACTTTGAAAATTTATTGGAACACGTTGAAAGTCAATCATGCACTCCAAAGCGATTCTTTCCCATTGTTTTATATAAACTGAGGAACTCCCAGGCCCCTGGAGGCTCTGCTCCAGGCCAAAACGAAGGAGGCTGTGTCTGCTCGGTGAGTGTAAGGAAATGGTCAGCTCTAGAGATTTCTGAGTGTGATACAGACTAGATGTCCACATCCTGCCCCTCTTAACTTCTGCCCTTCCCAAAGCGGGTGAAGGAAATATACAAAATTTCCCATTTCCCACTACTTAAGAGGCTTGGGTGAGATTTCTCCTTATGTCAGGTCTGAGAATCAAAACCTGTACAACTGAGATGCATATTTTAATATTTTCTCTTTGGGTTTGCAATAAGAACGCTGCTATACACACTGTCGATACCTGTTTTCCTGTTGTACAAGGAAAGGTTTTCTCAGCCCAAACACTAGAAAAAGATTACAAAGACAAAAGAAATCATTTACTACTAAACCCAGTTTCTCGGTACAAGCACCTAGACTTTTTGAGTATTTTTAATGAATATGGGAAGTTTATGTAGCTTACCAAAAAAAAAAAAAAAAAAAAAGATTTGATTCCAAGGCCAAGAGTTCACTACCACGCCCAAATAGAGCCCACTTAAATGAGAACCCTTTCTTAGCTAACGGCTTCTATGGCTTGATGAAATGCAATTATGGCTTCTGTGATGGAAAATGAGCACCTTCTAGAAGAAATTTAGCATCTTAGGTGGATAGTGTGTATGTAAAGTATATATAATAAAAAGGTGGAAAATAATGTAACTATTGTTTCTTTCACTTCCACCCACTCCTGTTTAAACTGTTACTGTTTTATTTAAAGTGAAATCACATCAAAGCAAGGGTTGTAAGATGTAGCAGAAATACCAAGTCCGCCTGAGTGCTTCATGACAGGCCAAAAAGTGACTCAAAATTCAGCATCCACAGATTATGTGAAAATGTGAAACAAACAAAAAGAAGTGTTGGTGTGGTTTCTGTGCTTGTAAAAGAAACCGTCTGTCCTGTCATTTGCTAGCTGGGCTCGTAGAGAAATGACAGGAGATACTGAGAGCAATTCTGGGTTGTGTTGATGTTTTTAATGTAGCAGGTGCTTTTAAAATCAAAGCTTCTTCCTTGAATAATTAATACAACACAAGGAGTAAACATCTGCAGCCCATACAGTTAATTTATGTGTAGGAACAAATAAAAACCAAACCAGGCTTCTCTTCTTTCTGGTCATACCAAGGAATACTTCAGAGAGGAGGAGGGCACTGATTATTCCTGACTTTTATTTTATTCATAAGCTGATGTGTGTCCCCTGTCATTATTTGTATTCGATGAAATGTGTGGGTTTAACTCAGACTCACCAGAGCAGGTTGGTCTCATTTCAAAATCAGAGCAAATGCAAGACTCTTCCTTCCTTCCTTCCTTCCTTCCTTCCTTCCTTCCTTCCTTCCTTCCTTCCTTCCTTCCTTCCTCTCTCTCTCTCTTTCTCCCTCCCTCCCTCCCTTCTTTTTTATTTAAAAAAATTTTTTAATGTTTATTTTTGAGGGAGAGAGAGAGAGACCGAGTGTGAGTGGGGGAGGGGCAGAGAGAGAGAGGGAGACACTGAATCTGAAGCAGGCTCCAGGCTCTGAGCTGTCAGCATGGAGCCCCATGTGGGGCTTGAACTTGTGAACAGTGAGATCATGACCTGAGCCAAAGTCAGATGCTCAATCGACCGAGCCACCCAGGTGCCCCTCTTTCTTTTTTTTAAAATGCCTATTTACTTTGAGAAAGAACGAGAGCATAATTGTGGGGGAGGGTGAGCGAGAGAGGGAGAGGGAATTCCAAGCAGGCTCCGTGCTGAGCTCCTCATGACAAGGAGTTCATGATCTGAGCTGAAATCTGGAGTCAGATACTTAACCAACTGAGCCACCCAGGTGCCACCAGACTTACATTTTCTTAACTACAAGAACTATTCTAGTATCACTGGTAATACTCATAGCAGTCTAAATGTCCTAATTCCTAAATTCTACCACAACAAAGTCTGTTAAGGTCATGAAATTCTGTCAGCTTCTCTGAGATGGGAGGACTATTAAAATGGCTTTCTGGAGTAAAAAGATCTGACTGGGTTTGTTTTATTCCTTGGCTTTTCTCCTTATAAATCTCACTCTGTAGTGAGTGAGGCTTTACAGATCAGGTGGTTGTTCTTGGCTGGATTTTGGAATCCATTTTCCTCAAAAATTGTAACTGTAGTTCTCAAGTATTCAGAGTTTCCCTCATCTGCTTGAGGGGTAACAAGGGGACTTTATAAGCCAAAGGAACTGGTCCTTCTAGGCCTGTAAAATAAAATGAGGACAGAAAATATATGGCCAAGAATTGCCCTTTTTCTGGCCTGACATTCTAATCTAGCAATTAATGATAACTAATACAGTAACGGACACCATTTATTAAATCCTTATTGTAACTGGGTACCGTGCTATTTTTTTCTTCTCTTTGTATCATTTAAACCACACAGCAACTAATAAGTCATCTAGTTGCTACTTATGAATAAGGAAGCCCATTTAGTTTTCCCAAGGTCACACAGCTTGTAAATGATACAGCCAGGATTTGAAACTAGGTTGTCAATCACTCCAAAGCACCATCTCTTCTTTTTTGTAGCCTTTTATTTTTTCCCATTCTACAGCTATTTTGGTTCATGTACTGTATCTGGACTGTCAAGATAATAGATGAGAGGAATGAGGAAAAAATATATATGTATGTATATAAGATGAGATGATAGCAACAAATCAGAAAATGACAAAAAATGGTGGAAGTATAGCTTTAAAAAAAGATATTGGTTTTCCTTTTTTTTTAATTTTTTAATGTTTATTTATTTTGGGGAAACAGAGTTGCACAAGAGAGGAGCAGAGAGAGAAGGAGACCCAGAATCTGAAGCCAGCTCCAGGCTCTGAGCTGTCAGCACAGAGCCTGACACACAGTGCAGGATCATGACCTGGGCCAAAGTCGGACGCTTAACTGACTGAGCCACCCAGGTGCCCCGTGCTTGTTTTTCTTAAAAGAAAAAAAGGAACAGAGGAGAAAAACCATGCATCTCCCAAGGTAATCCAGTGACATAAGATTTCCCAGGAAGTCTAGTTCTTAATGCGGGCAGGCCGACACTAACCTGAGCCCTCAGCCTAAGCAGCTTCCACTCTTCCTTTGGGGTTTGGACAGCTTCCCATCCTCGAGCCCATATACCACCTTCTGCCTATAACCACTGGAGTGACAAAAAGTTCCTGCCCTAGGATGGCCTCTGGTAATGACATTTTTCCCCATGAAAAAGTAAACTAAGCAAACAAACAAAAGTACTTCTCCCATGAGGTCATAGTTGATTTCAAGTATGAGGCCTTTCAGCCTGCCCCTGTCACATTTCAGCCAATCCTAGCGGAAGTGAAAAGCATAGACGAAGAGGGCAGAAGGCTCGGGTTCTGGATGAATGTTTCCTGTTGGTAGAGCCCTTCTGCCCTTGGAGGGAGTTTGCTTCCACCCATGGGTTAACATGCAAAGCATTTCCATGTGTAACTTAGTTATATAACATAACACTGTCATTGTTTGCTATTATTATTATTCAGGTGTGTTTTCATTCATTCACTGTGTCATGTTGCTCAGTCATGTTTACTGTGACCCTGTGCTTGTCATTAAAGCTCTGGGCTTGGCTGCCGATTTGAGAACTGGGGAGCATAGGTAGTGCTCCCTTTTTCTTCTGCTCCTCTCTTAGGACAGAAAGGTGAACACCCTCCCCTCCCCTCCCCGCCCCCCCACCCCCCCTCCCCCACCAGCCTAGCTTCAGCTGGTCTCCTAGGAGCCTGTGCACATGGCAGAACCACCTGCTTCCTTCTTAACACTAAGGCCGTCCACCTAGCACTGAGGAAACTGAGTCCCAGGGCTTTCACAACAGGATTTGCTATTGATCTTTGATTGGTCTGAGGACTCCCCCCAAAACAAGGGCTGTTTCTCATTTGTCGTTGTTACTCCAGGGTACCCACAGGGTGCCTGGTTCTCAGGAGACGCTCGGGGAATGCTTGAGTAAATTATTGAGATGGTATTTTTGACCTATATACATACATAGATACATGTGTGCACACGTGTGTGTGTGTGTGTATTTTATATATATATATATAAAGTATATTCATTTCTGGCATATTTCTTTCCACAGAGCTTTTATAGTATCTTGGGCTTGTAAAGCATGTCACGGTGAACCAGTGCTTTAATAACAGCAATAATACTAGTAATGATATCATAACACTGAGAATAGTTTATTGAGTGCTTTACAGGCATTATTTCATTTCATTCCCCTGACCACCCACTGAGGTAGATATTTCTATTTCACCAAGAGAAATTTGTGGCTGAGAAAGTTCAAATGCCTTGCCTTTCTTGACATCTTTAAGAAATGTAATCTGCTTTAGGTATTGTTTTTCAGTTCAGAGCTATAGGACTTTAAAAAAGCCATAGTTGGGGCACCTTGGTGGGTCAGTTTGTTAAGCGTCAGACTTCAACTCAGATCGTGATCTCCTAGTTCATGGGTTCGAGCCACCCCCTCCCTTCCCCCCAGTCAGGCTCTGTGCTGACAGCTCGGAGCCTGGAGCCTTCTTTGGATTCTGTGTCTCCCTCACTCTCTCTGACCCTCCCCTGCTCACACACTGTATCTCTGTTTTTGTCTCTCTCTCTTTCCTTCAAAAATAATAAACGTTTCTTTAAAAAGCCACAGTTAGCAAGTGGTAGAATTGAGTTATCCAAGCACTAGAAACCAAACCCAACACTTTCACCAGAACTAGTTCATAGAGTGAGTGATAGCCACATAGGAACCAGGCACAGTATTTTATGAAGGTTTAAATTGGATTCATGTTTTATTACCAAAAAAAGGGCAATGTAAAATTCTGTGATGGCAAACAGATAAGATGAATGATGAAAATAGGCACATACCAGACACGTGGAGTGGATCAATACATTGGACCACCTATCTATCTCGTGGAATGGGCTGATTAAGTACCGTACATGAACCACCCTCTTTTATTACTGCAGCTCAGCAGTAAGTGAAGGAAGGACACAGTAAACCAGGGCCTGAGCTTCCAAGTTTCTGAAAGTAAAGAAGACAATAATGCTATAAACAGGAAATAAATACTGATGCACATACCTAAGGTGCCTCCTTAACCAAATCAGTTTTTAGAAACAATTGCTTAAACTCCAGCTAACTATTCTTTCTGGATCTTAAAAAGGATTTCCCTCCAATACATAGTGATTTAAAGCCTCATGCGTGTAGTATTCCCCGCCCCCAAATTTAACTGTCTGTATAAATAATGGGTGATGTCCACGACTGGGAAACATTTAAATCTCCATCACACGAGTGGGAAGATTTTCAGCTCCATTTCGGCCAACTCCATCCATGGAATCTAACACGAAACTCTAAATAGATTCCATGCCCATAATTTGTAAATCATTGAATTATTTAAGATATGGAACATAAGATGCTGAACTTTTTAAAAAGAACGTCAAAGACTGATTTACACGACATATATTGTGCATCAAATAGCAAAGAGGAAAAAATAGAAAGTGGAATTTAAAATAGGTGACATTCCTTAATTTGGAATCCAGTTGTGAAGCATGAAATCAACATGTTACCTTATGGTTAATATGGCCTGCCATTCATTCACTTGCTCTCATTTCTGCCACTATTTGAAGTGAAGGTAAGCTGTTGGCATCAAGGTTTTTGAAGGGGATGGAGATTTTTTGGGACTTGACTTACTCAGACAGGACAGTCTGGGTATCTTAAAATAGGAGCACCTCCGACTTTTCAAATTGTGACTCTTCATATTCTGTGGCACCTGTCCCCTTCCCAAACACCGATCAGCTATTCTAGATTGATTAATGACTATCTATTTTATTGCTTAAGGATCCTTAAATTATTTAGCTCAACTAACCAATTTGCTGTCCAGAAGCTTAGGTTATTAAAAGATGTGAAATATCTAGTTTGTGATCTTACATTTGTGAAAAGCCAGTCATTCGGTAAAGAGGCGGAATGAAACAACATTTGACATTGCCAAGGACCTAAGGCAGATGGTAGCTCCTCCTCCTTGCTCTAAGGGCAGGTGTCTGAGAGCCTTTAAGGAGGCCCCCTCCCGCTACCACCTGCATACATCATTCAGGGGGTGCACTGCGAAGTAGGAGATCAGAAAGCCTTTAGCAGACCATGAGGCCCATGGCTTAATGTGCGATAACAACAACCATCACGGTAACCATCAATATGTACGTGATGGGAAGAATCCCTGTTCTCAGAAGAGATTCTGTGGCATTAGCCGCACATGCATTTTGTCTGGGATGCCAGCTACCCAGCTACTGGCTTCTGCAGTTTTTATATACAAGTGACACCAAGAACTCAGGACTCCCTCCCACCCGCGGCTCTCAAATCATCATCTCTCAGGAGCTATGTGAGCTTTCAAATCAGAACAAGGGACAGAGATCACCTCAGCGCGGGGCAGCAGACAGTTTGGGAAGCACCCTGACCACCAGCCACCTTTGCCATGGTTGACAACCTGGGGAGACACTAATGCTCAGCACTATACCGGCAACGCCACCATGGTGGACAGAGGCCACCAGGGAGGAAAGTAGTTTGATTTCATTTGCTCAAGCAGGTCAGGCGAAAAACCCAGGCTTCTGGGACTTACCTCATGAGTATACAGACTGAGTCGTTCTAAAAACATGCACATTCTTTGATATCCTTAAGAAATGTAATTTGCCTTTGGTATTGTTTTTCAGTTCAGAGCTGTAGGGCTACAAAAAGCCTCTATTTCACAATGCCTCCTCTTTCTAGAGGGCGAAATCCAATCTTATATATAACAATCTTTTAGATTTTTAACACAACTTATTTAAAAATATTTCTAACCTTATTTAACAGACTGATTGAGAAATAGCAGCACTTTGCCTTTTCATTGCAATTAGGTTTTGTAACTAAGAGGAAATCATCAGAGAGAAACATATAAACATCTAGGAGTCTTGTGCTTTCTGAGGAAAAAAAAGAAGGTGAAATTGGGGCTGGAAACAGTCAGCAGAAGGTGTTGTTTTTTAAATCAAAGAATCCCTTAGAAAACAAGACGGGGTGGTGTCAGGGCATATGAGGCTCACAGCTTAGGAGACTCTAATCATATGAATCAGAAAGTTGCATTACTGTTGAATGTATTTCTCCCTAAAGTGGAGGCTTGATGTGAGCCCGCGCTTCGACTTTAAAGACTTTGTATTTGTGATGGATTTCATGTGGATCTAAGGTAACTCAGTTGGTATTTGCAACGGTTTCGGCTAAGCCTTGGACACATCTATCCACTGATGGAACTTGCAATATTTTTGTTTCTTGACTCATCTGGGTGGTCATTGACAAAGGTATACGTGACTAGAAAAAAAGCCATTTTATTATTGTCATCAGCTGAATGATGTCCCCCACCCACTCATATGTTGAAGCTCTCACCTCCAATGTGGCTATATTAGGAGTAAGTAAGATGAAGTGAGGACATAAGGGTGGAGCCCTGATCCAGTAGGATTCATGGCATCAGAAGAGGAGGTACAAGACAGCCCTCTGTCTCTGCCACATGCGGGCACTGAGAGTGGGGCCATCTGCAAGCTGATGAGAGAACCCTCTTCCGACACTGACTTGACCGGGAACTTGATCATGTACTTTCAGCCTCCAGGACTGTGAGAAATAAATTTCTGTTCTTACAGTTGCCCAGTCTGTGGTATTTTGTTATGACAGCCCTAGCTGATTAGGACAGTGATTAAAGTGACTTGTCTCTCAAGTTTTGTAGTGTGTCTGTCCGTGTTTAAATATTCTTCATGTAGCTTTGTATTTATAAACTTTTCTGACAGCACTTTCGATAGTTACTTAAAGCAAATGGGCTTTTATATTTTTCCCTAAGAAAAGGATAGTGGTAGAAGAGAAATCAAATATGAGAATGAGGAGGGGCGCCTGGGTGGCTCAGTTGGTTAAGTATCTGACTCTTGGTTTCGGCTCAGGTCATGATCTCACATTTGTGGGATCGAGCCCCACATCAGGCTCTGCACTGACAATTCACAATCTGCTCAGGATTCTCTGTCTCTTTCTCTCTCCCCCACCCCCACTCTCCCCCACCCCCACTCTCTCAAAATAAATAAATAAACTTAAAAAAATAATAAAGTGAGGAATTCCCCTCCCTATTCTACTCTATCCCTTAGAAATTAGAAAAAGAAATGGTTAAATATAAATGATTTCAGAGGAAAAGGCAGTCCATTCAGAGGTAGATGTAACATATGCTTAAAGTAAATATAAGAAAAATAAGTAAATAAATTAAGTAATAAGTTAATTAATTAACATTAGTTTAGAAGTTCTTTCTCATGTGCTGTAACCCAAGGAAACAATGTGGCTTAAGTTTAAGTTGGTAGATAAAATATTTACACTTCATTTCTATTTCCTCCCCTCTTTTATGTTTAGAGGAAAGACTATATTTGCATATCAGATATTTTATTAAATTTGGAATAGTCCTTGAACATATTCCTTTAAATGTTTATTTGAGACAGAGAGCATGAGTGGGGAGGTGCAGAGAGTGAGGGAGAGAGAGAATCCCAAGCAGTCTCCCCACTCGGCACAGGGCCTAACATGGGGCTCGATCTCACTAACCACCAGATCATGACCTAGGCTGAAACCATGAGTCGGATGCCTAACCGGCTGAGCCACCCAGGTGCCCTTGTCCTTGAATATTTAAAAAAAAATTTTTTTTTAACATTCATTCATTTTTGGGAGACAGAGAGAGACAGAGCATGAGCAGCGGAGGGGTAGAGAAAGAGGGTGACACAGAATCTGAAGCAGGCTCCAGGCTTCGAGCTGTCAGCACAGAGGCTGATGTGGGGTTTGAACCCATGAACCGTGAGATCATGACCCAAGCTAAAGTTGGATGCTTAACCGACTGAGCCACCCAAGTGCCCCTGTCCTTGCATGTTTTTTAAAAATTGTATTCCTCCACTAATAGAAACTTCCTTTTTGCAAATCAGGTTGTGGCAAAGACCACCTGCTGGTTGTCCCTCAAAAACCATTCACCCCTCCTTTGTAGTAATGGAACTTCTGAGTTTGATTGGGTACATATCCATTTCCAATAAATACTACATATCCCAGCTTCCCTTGTAGTTAAATATGACCACGTGACTAAATCTGACCAATGAACGTGAACAAAAGTGTGCAGCCTCTGGGTCAAATACTTAAGCAGCAGGCTCTGATCTCCTGTCCCCCTTCCCACCCACTAGAAGGGAGACACACTGGTGACTCACCCTGGACCACACAGAAGAAGCTATTTCCCAGGGATGGCAAGGCCAGCCCCCACATAGGTTTCCACGACAAACACCTCGATCCCGCATGATGTGTGAATGCACATCTTCACATGGCTCTTCCCCGACACATGGTCATGGGCATGTTCCTCCAGCTCCCCCCTGACTTCTCATGATGCCCACACCTGAGCCTCAAAACTGACTCTCTGACCCACTCTCTCCACCACCCTCAGTGCTGTTCAACCAGCCTTGCAGCACGTACATGAGGACACCTGGGGATGTCTTCGACTCGTTCCCTCTGCACCCACTTTATCAATCAAAAGGTCTTCCTGCTTTTGCCTGTGAAATATCTCTCACATTTATCTTCTTCTATTTCTGGGCATTTCTGACATTTTAGGATAGGTCAGTGTCCCTTACAGTGTTGGGAAGTTGGTAGATAGAGGGCAGGGGTTCCTGAAAGTCTCTGATTCTAGGTGGAGGCTGATTTGGGAGGGAAAGGCACATATGTGAGCACAGAGCTGGGTTTTGCTTCATTACTTGGGTTTTGCCACAACGTATAATTAGTTTTAAAGTGGTGATAATATCAAAGAAAATGAAAATTGTCACCTTTTCAGAAGTGGGTGTGGCCTGCAGGTCAAGAACAGTTGAGAAGCCCAAGCCTGCCTCTTCTCACCTCACCCTGCTTCCCCAGGAACTGCTCCGATGTCTCTGCTCCGGTGCCTTCCTCTGCCTCCACGCCGTTGTGTGAGTCGCTTCTGACAACTCTTCAACAGCCTTTTAAACCTATCATGTTGCTGTCCAGGAGCTCAGTGATTTCGTGTTGCCAATAGTGTCCTGGCTCCGTCCGTCTGCTTGGTTTCCAAGGTGGGATTCTGGAAGCCTCTGATGCTGAGGTGGCCTGGCTGGGGTCTGGCCTCTGCCGTTTAACCAGCCACGTGCCCTTGAGGATGATTCTAGAACCTCCCTGAGCCTCACATTCCTTACCTATAATATGGGATGAAGTGTAACTTCTCTGCATAACTCACTGGAAGGAGGAAATGCATAAAACAGCCCCTTGAGACCAACTGCTGGGCACATCTATCTTGTCTAGATGGCAGTTGCTAAGTTGCTAGGTGGGCATTGCCACCCAGTGCTCTCCCTAAACCAGAGCAGATTCTCCACCAGGTATATTCAATAAGGAGTCAGTGCCCAGCACCGCCCCCTGGATCACATGACCGTAAATAGGCAACCCCACATCCTGCAGCGCTTCACACACAGCAGGTGGCCGATCAAGTCCGTGCAGACACGAATAAATGAATGAATGCAAATTTTATTTCAATCTGGCAGCCCTTTCTGATCATGAGGGTAATTATTGAGTGCCGACTCGGTGCCAGCCATTCTTTCAAGCGCCTACCCATCCATTAGCTCATTGAATCCTCACAACAAAGGGAGGAAATGCAGTGTGGCAGGATTGCTGTAAGGGTCCAAGGTCACACAGGCACAACAGGCGGAGCCAGGAAGTGAGCACGGCAGTGAGCCTCTGGGGCACGCCCTCTGGACCTCGAACCACGTTGCTAAAGCCTCCATCTGACGGGTGGCTTCCGCCTCCAAGCCCCTTCCTCCTGCTCTGCTCGTCACCTGGGATGTCATCTGACTTGTCCTTCCAGGGACCTCTATCTTTTCTTTGCCCCCAAGCCCCCCTCCAGCCCCACAGACCACCCCGGCGTTCCAGCTTCATGGACTCTTGGCTCTTCCAAACTCACACTGCAGGTCTGCTCATTACGGCGGAGCTTCCCAGCCGGAGGGAGAGGATTATACGGAACGATTACTTTACATTCTCCAATGGTCTCTACCCAGTGCCGCGTGTATTACATACTACAGTCCCAATCGACACGGACAGGGTGGCCGCCCCAGTCACTGGAGGAGTAAAATGATGATGATAACAGGTGACATCGAATGTTTACTTTATTCCAGACCATGAGCTAAGCTCTTCATGTATATTATTTCATTTTAACAGCAACCTTCTGAGATAGACATGGTCATCCCATTTCACAGGGAGAGAAGGGAGGGCCTGGGGCTAGTTACACAGTGAAGTCTTGGATCACGACAGGGACTGCGTGAGTCCCCAGGATGCTCTGATTCACCTCTTCCATCCACTTGTCCATACAGAGCAAATACAATTCTTCGCAGACTGCAATTAGCAATGATTGGACAAGTTACAAGATAGCAAGATGCTGAATTTTAAAATATATTTTTAAGTGTTTCCTTATTTTTGAGTGAGAGAGAGGGAGAGAGAGAGAGACTGAGCACGAGTGGAGGAGGGGCAGAGACAAAAGGAGACACAGAATCTGAAGCAGGCTCCAGGGTCTGAGCTGTCAGCACAGAGCCCCACGTGAGGCTCAAACTCATGAACCGCAAGATTGTGACCTGAGCTGAAGCCGGACGCTTAACTGACAGAGCCATCCAGGCCCCCCCAAAGAAGCTGAATTCTTAAAGGAAGCCGCTATTGACCTGCAAGAGTTAATTTTCCTTCAGAGAGAAGGTGTCTGTTCGTTGGTGACAAGATGTTTTCTGCCATGTGTTCTTTAAAAGTGTCTCAGACTAAACGAGGAGAGAAAATCACAGACGTATTGCTAGTGATTGAAAGAGAGCACATTCCAGGAACCGGGGCAACACATTCTGCCTAGGTTTGCAACATTTGGAAATGCTAGAAGACGGACCTGGGAATGGGCAAGAATGGAAAACCGCTCAGAAGGGCCACCCCGAAAATGTCTGATGATGTCAGACTTCCACATACAATGCCACGTGGATGAAGGCCTTGCTTCTTGTTCATAAAATTAGATTTATTATTCAAGTGGGCGGCGGGGGGCTTTCTATGACCCGTTCAACAACTTCCATCTACGTACCAAACTCCTGGGGAGGGCCAGGAGCCCTAACTGATCCTTTTTGTACCTCTGGGATGAAAAGCCTTTGGTCTCCATCCCAAAGTGGAGGCCACACTATAATCTCGTGTAGATGTCTACATTTTTGGTGATTGTCAGGCCACTTCACTTTTCCCTCAAGGTCCCCTGGAAAACAAGACACAATCAATATATTTTTAAACGCATGTGACATGAGAACATGACATTTAACCGAGATCCACAGTAATCATTTAGAGACGCTGCCTCCCCCTGTAGCCAAACCGTATCTTAGGTTCATTTAACATATTGCTTGTTTAAACATCTTAGGAAAACTCACTAATTTGAAATCATCCTCTTCAAGAGAAAAATGAGGCTTAACTAATTTAATTCAGGAAGTTGGAAGTGTATTGTGCATTTTTATTTCACTAGTAATAATGCCTTTCGTAGCTTTCTCTTAGTCCCTACACCGTATAGTCTTTAATTAGAGGGGGAGGATCCGACAAGCAAAGACAAACATACCTTTTTTGTACTAATCGTTAAAACCTACATTCACGTCATGATAAGGATGAATATTGCTTTTTGAGAAGAACTCATTTTCTCTTCTGAAGGTTTGTATTACTTTTCTCACATTTTAAAATAACATCTTACTTATTGAGGTTTTGAAATAGTTTTTGGAAATGTGGAGGGCAAGCCACAGACCCACAGAATCACATGGTGGGTGGGGTTCTTGAGAATTCTTCATCTTTAAGCTCACAGACTTACAGGAAGCCCACGGGAGTCTTTTCTCTCAATGATAAGGATCTATATTTTACTGAGAAATTTCCAGAAGAATTGCTGTTCCCTTTCTCACAAACCTATCAAAATGAATAATAATCTCCAAAATGGCTTTAAACGTTTTTAAAAAGTCTTGCTTTGAGTTTTTTGTCTGGTTCACTTAATAAGCTCAATTCTAGTTCCTACGGTCATTTTATAATTTGAACAAATAATTTAAAGAGAGGCAAGAAACTCCCAACTGAGGGGCGCCTGGGTGGCTTAGTCGGTTAAGCGTCCGACTTTCGCTTAGGTCATGATCTCGCGGTTCGCAGGTTCGAGCCCCGCGTCGGGCTCTGCGCTGACTGCCAGCTCAGAGCCTGGAGCCTGTTTCAGAGTCTGTGTCTCCCTCTCTCTCTGACCCTCCCCTGCTCACGCTGTCTCTCTCTCTCTCTCCTAGAAATAAATAATAATAATAATAATAATAATAATAATAATAAAAAGAAACTCCCAACTGAATGGTCATTTTACTTTGAAACTTGCAAAAAAAATTACTTCTGTACAGCTTCTAATCATCAATTTGAGTTGTTCCCTTTGGATGAATCCCAAGAAATCTTGGTTTAAGGGCATATATCATAGATTGCCTTATTTGAATTTAGTTATACAAAGCTCCACAAATAAACTGAAGTCGTCAGTGGGCTTCCTTAGTTCCAATTCCCATATTTCAGTTCGAGATTGCAGCTGGCATAAGCTTAGATTAGCTCTGGATTTCAGTGACCTAAAAAGGGAAAAAAAAAAAAGATGAATGGTAATTGATCCTCCGGAAAAGCTCCCCATGGTGTTTATCCCCATTTGCTTTGTGTGTGGGTTCAGCATGGATGTTAAAAACAAAGTGCCTTCAATCATCTGGGAAGTAGGTCTTTCCTGCCTGAACTCACTTTGGAACGCCTTGGAGACAGAGCCGCGTCCTGCACAAACTCGGTGTGAGAGTTCTCACCACGTCTGCCAGGATGTGAGTGGAGTCCATTGTTTTGTGTGTTTGATTTACAATGCCCTCCAACTCGAATCCATGTTTCCGAGAGCCATGACCTCAAGCCAATGGAATTGCCTTCTAGGATGGAGGCCTGAATGGTTCCCAGCAGCCGCAGGGCCTTGCATCCCTCTGAGCAAACTTACACTGGAGCTCGGGGTCATCTATCTCAGGGCCTCACTGATTGACCTCTCCTCCTTTTCCCTGATGGCATAGACCATGATTTTCTCCATGGAGTCTCTACTCCGTTTCCAGATATTCTTTGGCAACAAGTGGCACCGAGTCAGCCTGTGCAGCAGAGCCAGCAGCATCAGGTGGAGGCATCCTCACTGTTCATATTGCACACACCACTGCAGAAGCCAGACGCAGATATAGCAGATTATTGCTTCTCCGAGCAGGGCACTGAGAAGCCTGGACGGGGGAAACTCTTAGAGACTTTATTCAGCAATTACATGACATACCTGTGAGCTTACTGGAAACGTTTATAAGCCGTGGAGTAGACTTTGGTTTTGAAAATTCCGTATTAAACTGTCCTTAGCAAATATCTACCCACCAGTGCCAAATTCAGGGTTGGAAATATTCAGGGGTCCTGAATATGGTTAAGAAGTATTATTGAATATTCCTGACTGACTTGTCACTTTCCAGTTAAAGAAATGAAAGAATGCTGGTTCAGCTGTCTTGCCCTCCCAGTAACGGGGAACAAGGTGGCAGTCCTCAGCACTGCACGTGACACCACCCAATCCTCCTAAACAGGGGAAGTCGTCGAGATTTTGATGCAGCGGAAAACTGTGACATGTGTTAAGTGTCCCGGAGAATGCACAGTCCAGCAGCGGCAGTGGTAAGGGGTATTAATATACATGCTCCAGCTTTGTCTGCCCTTCTCACTTTAAGAGTTGAGTTTCACCCCTTGGTTTCTCCTTCTCGCTGCCCTTGGTGGAGATTTCTGGTTTCACCAGCTCTGCCCCCATTCTCATTGTGATGCACAGTTAGGAGAAGTGAAGATGCGTGTGGGGATAGAAGGGAAAGGAAGGAATTGTGTTCACCGGGTCAGTCCCTCAAGTCTCCTTGGTTGCTGAGATACAGGGCAATGAAGAGAAAATGAAAACAGAAGTCGAAGAGGCTAAGTTGACCTACATGACATAGAGCAGAGAGAGGAGAGCGGAGGGATAAAGACAATGTTCAATAGGGAGAGGCTGAGCCAAAAGGCAGTTGGAGGGAGTGCAGCACTGGGAAGATTTTAGTTAAGTACCGCTCTGGGCTATACACTCAATTTCCATAAAAGATATTTGAGAAACATAAGGAAACGTGAGATTAGCCCTTCCATTTGTCTCATCTGCTGGACTGTTTTTTTGAATGTGACACTGTCTTGCATGGAGGGACCCTGGCTTTTGATGACATGTGACGAATGGAGCCCAGTGTTTGGCTGCTATGCACACAGGTGCATCAAAAAGCACTGTTAGTACTATTAGTGTGTTCTTTCCCTCTTCTCTTTTCCCACCTGAGTTGAGCTGTTAAAGGGTCCTACTCTTAACTAAATATCTTTCTTGGGGCACCTGGGTGGCTCAGTCGGTTGAGCATCCAACTCTTGATTTCAGCTCAGGTCATGATCTTATGGTTTGTGAGATTGAGCCCCACATCAGGCTCTGAGCTGACAGTGCAGAATCTTCTTGGGGTTCTTTCTCTCTCTGCCCCCCTCTCTCTGCCCTTCCCTGCTTGTGCTCTCTCTCCCCAAATAAATAAACATTAAAACTTTTAAAAATATTTTATTGCCTCTTTTCCACTTTTCTGCTCAGTCCAGGCCCAGGTTAAATCCTTTGTCTCGTGACCCTGGCATTCCAGGGCCAGCCTCAGGTGGGTCACGGCACACTGTAGAGGTTCTCCCTGCTTCCCCAAAGATAGCCACATCCATCTTTATGCCCAGATGTCAGCCCTTGCATTCTGGAAATCTGGATACAACTGGCTCAATGGCCCAGGGAAGCCCAGAGCCCTTCTGTAGATATTGAGAAACTCACTGAGAGACCCTGAGATTCCAATGATTTTCTCTGCCCCTGGACTCCTGTTTGCACCCATACTTCTTTCTTGAACAGCATGGGCCAAATGCCAAGCCAAGGCCATTGGTTGGTTTCCCATGTTGGTTTCCACTGTGAACCCCCTCCTGCCAAACATTTTACAAAATATGTATTTATTTTACTGAAGATTTTAGGTTGGGCAAGGGGTCGAATACACAGTGTACAGCCCTCTGGCATTTTTCTGGTTCCATTCTCTTCTCTGAAAAGAGAGCTCTCTGTCTCTCTTACCCCTTATCTTTGCCATCTTTCTCTCTCAACCTCTTGCTTAGCATATGGTACCTGTCTTTCAGAGTTTGACCTCATCCCTGGGGTTCTCATCCGGCCACACGAGTAGCTTTACCAAAGCATTTCTTCTGAAAACACTCAGGGCTCATTCCTCACAGGAATTCTGCCAGACTCAGTCTTTTCCACTTCCCTGCATACCGACGGCAGGTCGTGAAAGCGAGCACTCGGGCACATGGTGGATGGAGTTCCAGGAGCCAGGCTTCAAGATTTGCCGAGGGATCCCCTTCCTTTCTCTGCACCTCAGATTCCTCCCTTGGAAAATAGCAGAAGGGACTAGATCACCTGCAAGTTCTCATCCGGCTCAAAATGGCTGTGATTCTCATCAAGGTTAAGAGGGATGGAGAAGGACGCAGGAACTGCTGGTGTGGAGAGGCTGGGGGTGGAAACGGTGGGAAGAAGAGGTGTGGGGGAGGGGTCCCTCGTCTGTGGGCTTGGTGGCTGATTTCCATGCCACAGGGGACAGCTCTGGCGGCCGGCACCCCCTGGTATGCCGGGTAAATGTAAAAACACCCAGTCTCCCCCACAAAACAATCAGACAAGAAGCATCAGTGGTAAATAATTTAGACAAAGATCCAGGCAGGTAATCGGAAGCTTCTAGAGTTTTGAAAGGCCTCAGAAGAGAGAATAAAGATATTTGACAATTCTAAAAGTAGCTATAAGTTTCTCTTTCATCTCCCCTATTGCCTTTATTTTTCAGGTGCTTTAGGGAAGAAGAGAACATCTGTATCAAGAAAGAGTGGACATAAAAGGGCTTTTCAATGGATGGATCTAGATCAATAGATCTGCTTTTGTTTTATAATAAGTATTCAGTGTGTTTAGGGGATCAGTGAAAGGCATCCAGGGCCCTAAACCAAACATTCTTCTCCTAAATCTGTCTTGGTGGACATAGTGTGGGGCCCCGCAGCTGACATTTGTGGAACCTTGAGAAATATACGTAAGCTCCCTCACTCTCATCTGTGAAATGTGGATAATGAGAATGACGATCTCGTCAGCTTGGGGAGGGGTTTTGATGAGAAAATCTATACAAAGTGCCCAGAACAGTGTCTGGCATTTCTCGAACACTTGGTCTATGGTAGGTAGAGGTCTTAACCGTTGTTTAGTTGAACCACACGAAAAGACCTAGTATAAAGTTCCCAGTCTCCTTCTCTGTCTCATCTTAACTGTCTAGGAAAGAGAAGGGAGCATTCTACTGCCATAAGTGTTTGCCATCACAATGTACAGACACTCATAGAGCCCAGCCCCATGTGGGAGGGGGGTAAATTCACCCCAATGCATTCAGAGCCCAATTCCAAACAGCCTGCAGCATGACACAAATTTCAGTTCTCCAGCCATGTTGTTTATTTGTTTGTTTTATTCTTTTTTTTTGAGAGAGAAAGGATGCAAGGGAGCCAAGGGCAGAGAGAGGGAGAGACAGAAGCACGACTCGTGTTTTACCTGAAGTGAGGCTGCTGTTCACCCAAAGTGGGGCTCGTGCTCACCTGAAGTGGGGCTCAAACTTACCTGATGGGGAACTCAAGCTCACAACCCGTGAGATCATGACCCGAGCTGAAGTCAGACACTTAACTGACTGAGCCACCCAGAAACCCCAACCACACTGCTTACATCAGAGCATAGAAAGAGAATAAATGTCAGCTTCAGACAGGACTGAGTTGGAATCCTGACTGCCTCTTCCCTGAATAACTGTATCTTCCAGCAAGTTGCCTAATTTGTCTAAACTCCTGAAAAATGAGAATAATATCAGATCTCACAGGGGTACTGTATAGACAAAGAGATCATAAATGACTAGTATGCAACACAGTGCCTGGCCACCTTTATCATTTTTACTTATTATTACATTATTATTATTATTGTTTATTATAATTATTACATATTATGAGCATTTTATGATGATGATGATGATGATTTTTTTAATGTTTTATTTATTTCTGAGAGAGAGAGAGAGAGACAGCATGAGTAGGGGAGGGTCAGAGAGAGGAGACACAGAATCTGAAATAGGCTTCAGGCTCTGAGCTGGCTGTCAGCACAGAGCTCAACACGGGGCTCAAACCCACAAACTGCGAGATTATGACCTGAGCCTAACCGACTGAGCCACCCAGGTGCCCCTATGATTATTATTTTTACTGTATATCTTAGTAATATTATGATTAACTATCTGTGATGATGCTTTTGCTCTGTACCACGGGGTGAGGATGGACAGATGTACCTTCCCTTCTTCAAGAGCCTCTACTTGACTCCTCGGTTTTGTTTTGTGATGCTAACAGCTCCCCAGCAATGGGAAATTTACCTGAGGAGTTGGAAATAGTTCTGGTGAAAAGATCTTTGGATGGTTTTTTGCCTGAAGCCCTTTATCCAGGTTCCTTTTTTGCCACCTGCTGGCCACGTGACCTTATAAAGTCACATAATCTTTCTTAGCCTCAGGGACGAATGGGGACCATGTAATCAACTTAATAGTTTTGTGCTAAAGATTAAAAGTAACGTCTGACAAAGTGCCTGGTAAAGCATGATGCAATGTAAGAGTATTGTATGTTACTGTTACAACATTGCACCCCTTACTTTTCTCGAACTATCTTTGGATGCTATATTTCACATATAAATGTAAACCAATTAATATGGGATTCCACAGTTGTTTGAAAGCAGTGGCTGAGCTTTGTTAAGTCAATCTCTGTCCTAGCTTGGAAGAGAGGGAAATAGACCTGGACTCTCCCCAGTTTGGGGCTCTGGCTAGGAGTCTAATCCATCAACTTCCAGGGAAAACTTTTGCAATAGGATTATTCATACATTTGGAATGAAATGAGCTTTCAGTTTGAGTAGCAAATTAAATACTGAAAGGCTGACGCTACAGAAATGGAGCCAAGTCTCTTCCCAAAGACCATTCCTCTTGGGCCATTCAACACCCAGGCTTTCCAGCTCATCTGGGCCATGGCAAAGGTGCATCACTTCACAGCGACATTTTTGGGCACGATGGTGGCCTTGCCTTCCATGCTTCTGAGGTGACACCCTGGCAGGGGCTTCTTGCAGCTGTGGGGAAGAGCTGGTTTTCTGGAAAAGCTTGGACCAGTTTCTCTGGATCACACAGAAGGGCTCTAGCATGAAACTGAAAAGCTACAGCTCAGACAAAAGAAATATTAAAGGGAAGACGGGTGTGTGTCAATGGAGCTAGAGAAGTCAAGGAACATTCCTTCCAGGTTTGCTTATTAGCAAATACTTAAGTCCCCCAGCAGAAATTCCTTGCTCTGACCCTTCGGGACCCATGGCCACCATGTTGTACAAGCCCAGGGGCAACATTCCTGCCGTGCTCCATGAGGTGACCTAGGGGCCGCCATTCATGTAGACCATGATGTAAATGGTCCTCCAGGCTTTTGTTCAATAAGACTTTCCTGGAACCAAATCGTACAAAAGCCAAACTTCTGGTCACAAACAAAGCCTCATTTTTTGTTCTATTTTCTCTTTACAATGTACCAATTTCCTCCACAAACAAACCAAGGAAGAAATAATACATTTTTAAGCCCTACCCAAATTTCAGGAAAGATGAGGGGCATCTGAGTGGCTCAGTTGGTTAAGCCTCCAACTTAGGCTCAGGTCATAATCTCATGGTTCGTGGGTTCGAGCCCTGCATCGGGCTCTGTGCTGACAGCTAGCTCAGAGTCTGGAGCCTGCTTTGGATTCTGTGTCTCCCTCTCTGACCCTCCCCTGCTCATGCTGCCTCTCTCTCTCTCAGAAATAAATTTTAAAAAAACATTAAAAAATTTCAGGAAAGATGATATAATGTTTCCAGATATGCGCCATTTAAAATTCCTAAGTGTGCAGTGGACCATGTATTTGGGGAAAGCAGATTTAAAATGTATTGCTGAGCATTTATTTTTCTTCTTTCCCATTTAATTGGGGTGTAATAATTCCCATTACCTGTTATGTCCAAAGAGTCTTAGGGAAAAAAATAAAAGAAAATGGTACTCTACTCTTAAATACATTCCGAAGCCATCTCTTTGCCCCAGGCTCTCAAGATAAAAGGCAGTGACTAAGTAGTTCGGGCAGAAAGTCTGGTTGCTCTCACAGAGGCTGCCTCGGAAACACTGCAGGATGAGAAGCTGAAGGAGGCTCACAATCAAGGAAAGCATGGACTTTCTCTCCAACTGTACCATTGATTAGAACAGGGAAAACTGGAAAGTCACCGTTATCAAGCAGGAGCTGTGACTGTGTGGATAGAAACAGGTCATCTTCATGATAAACACTTTTCAAATAGAAATGGTATTCTCATAATAAACACTTAACTCCTCGATAAACCAACTCCCCCATTCTCCACATACTTAAAGAAAATTCTACTTAGGGGGCACCTGGGTGGCTCAGTTGGTTAAGTGTCTGGTTTCAGCTCAGGTCATGATCTCACTGTTCGTGGGTTCGAGTCCCATGTTGCCAGAGTCCTGCTCCAGCCGGTCCAGGGGTCCCTGAAGGATGGACAGTGTCAGTGAGAGAGGAATGAGAGAGCCCTGAGATTCTTTCTGTTCACCAGGCAGGCATCTCTGCACTGATGGAGTCTCAGCTTTATTTATGGTTAAGTGTATGGGGAACAGCACAGAAGTGGCATTTGCCTTAGACAATGATTTCTGATGACAAATTCTTTGATATGTAAAAATTTTCCAGAGCAGAGATTTGTAGAAGACTCATGCATAACCTTTATCAGTAGTGATTGAGGTAGGTGATTTAAATGCTTATCATATGGGGAAGGAAGGTATCTTTAGCGTTCAAACACAAGACAATGTTTTTAGCATAGCAAAGGCAAAAGTTAGTTCTTTGTGAGCAGCGGTCAATAGCCTGTTTGCTTAAGGGGAAGTATAAGAAAAACAGTATCCTCAGGAAACACAATGTCTGCTCCCATAATCACAAAAGAAGTTCCCACAATAAGTTCCTTCACAAGGTGCACTCAGCATACCAGGGCCAGAATAAGGGGACAAGTCACTCCCAATACCAATCAACAAGGTGCCTCGGGGGTTGGTGCTTAAGCAAAAACAGTTGAGTGGGAGTGGGTATCAGTCATCATCTGACAGTAGGAGACCTTGCAAACCTGCCTTAACCTCACAAGGAGTTTTCTCAACTAGTGAGTTCAGAATGGCTCCCAACACCATGGTGGGCTCTGTGCTGACAGCTCAGCCTGGAGCCTGCTTTGAATTCTGTCTCCTTCTCTCTCTACCCCTCCCCTGCTTGTGATCTCTCTCTCTCTCTCTCTCAAAATTAAACATTAAAAAAATTTTTTAAAAAAGAAAATTCTACTTAGGACATCTTTTTTTATGTTTATTTTTGAGAAAGAGAGAGGGAGGGAAGGAGGCAGGGAGAGAGAGGGAATGAGTGGGAGAGGAATGGGGGGGGGACAGAAGATCTGAAGTGCTGACAGCAGTGAGCCTAATGTGGGGCTTGCACTAATGAACCGTGATATCTGTCAAAAGTTTAACCAACTAAGCCACCCAGGTGCCTCTCCCTAGAATATCTTAATTTAATTCACCCTTTGCTTCTGGTTATGCCTCGTTGAGGCCAACATACCCTGTGTAGTTTCTGATCACAATCACCTTTGATTTCAGTGCTCACGCGGGTTGATTAGTTAAGCTGGTGTTAGTAGTAAGTGATTAAAGCAGCAACATTTTACCCTTCATCTGAGAGTCCTCAAAAATATCCATCAACTTAATTTCCCTGCTGGCTTCTAAAAATACAGCATTACATTTGGAGGGGCCTCTAATGTACTGGGCTTAGTACTTCTCTCCCTTTGTCTTCATTGCTCTT
Organism: Hyaena hyaena; assembly: GCF_003009895.1. NCBI lineage: Eukaryota > Metazoa > Chordata > Mammalia > Carnivora > Hyaenidae > Hyaena > Hyaena hyaena. The sequence goes on along the minus strand of NW_024080745.1, from coordinate 201,362 downwards.
GTTTAATGTCTGAAATCTGCTCTAAAGGCTCCATCGGTTAAGTGTCTGACTCAGGTCGTGATCTCAGGTCGTGTGATAGTTTGAGCCCCACATTGGGCTCTCTGCTCTCAACACAGAGCTTGCCTCGGATCCTCTGTCCCTGTATCTCTCTGCCCCTCCCCCATTTGTGCTCACTCTCTCAAAAATGAACATTAAAAAAAAGACTTCACATTTGTAAACCATCTCAAATTTGTTTTAGAATAAGGCAGACGTCCAGTTCATACGTATATGTTCATATATACAAGGGTCAAACAGGGCACACCATGCAACGTTCCACTGGCTGAGCAAATTGTTTCTTTGGAACGACAGTCACTCTTTCCTTGTTGTTAATGCTTCAGGCACTCTCTTCAGGGTTCCACAGTGCCTACTATGTTGCTAAACCTCTGTGCTCCTTGATAGACTTATTTATTCAAATAATGAGTAATGAGTCCTACTAAGGGATTTCAATAGTGTGAGAAAGTGGTGAAGCAAGAAGGAAGATATATGTGCTTCTGATAACATTACCGCTCTGGTGAGCAGAGAAAGCTGACCCAGCGTAAAAAGCCACTAAAGGAAGTGGCGGTGGTAAAGACATTGATAACAAAAAACCAGAAAACGTTTTTGTTATAGGACCTAGGCAGACTATGGGGAGAAAGGTCACATTTCGGCTTCTGCAAGAAGCAATTTGAAAGACTATGGTGGGAGTTTATTTTCGAGTAGGGCGCTTTGATGTCTGGGCAGGAAATAGAGAGCAGGTCTTCTCAGAGGGCACTGAGATGCTTGAGAACCGCCGTTGCCCAGAGGCTGTCATTAAGACCATATTAGCTCTGAAGAGGGGGCAAGATGGCGGAGAAGTAAGGAGCTCCGTACTTGCACTCGCACCCATACATCACACGGAAAAGATCTGAAGCCATTGGAAACCTTACAAAACCTGAGAGATTGTGAGAAAAAGGACTCAGAATCCACTGAGAGAGCCTTCTAATGTGAGTGCGAACTGGGGAAGATAAAATCGGGCCGGGATCAGAGACTCCAGGGTGGGAGGCAATCCCCCTCTACCCTCTATGGAGAGTGAGAGGGGGAAAGGAGAGAGTCCGAAACAGAAAAACCTCCGCTCGGGGGGGAAAATCCTCTGCTCGGGACATAGAAAGACCGTACTTGCCAAATACGTGCACACCAGGTCCCCTCGTGCCAACTGGTCCCAGGAGGGGGCTGAGCGCACAGACTGCTGCTTTGTGCTGCTCCTGGCGGCTGGACTTCAGAGCAGCGGCGCGCCTGCTGCCATTGTAGCTCCCGGGCGGCTGGGGCCCCTGAAAGAGCCGCGCGGACACCGGGCGTCCGTGCTCCTGGCGGGCTGGGGCTCCAGAGGGAAGGCAAAGTGCTAAAAACTGGGAAATTTGCCTGAGTTCGTGTTTCGGGTGACGAGCCATAGAGGGACCTGGTTTTCCTCACTCCAGCGGGCTCAGCGCACCCAGCAGGCAAGCCCCTGTGCATGCTCGCCAGCCCGACCCAGAGAAGGAAGCAGCGATTCGGACTCCACCCCCAGAGCTCTGCAGGGGGCCTGGAATTGCCCCGAGGGGGTGACTGGGAATCTGTGTCTAAGGCAATTTCAGCGGGGCGCTCAGACTGGGATTTGGAGATTGGGACTGGCCTGGGTTGAAGAGTGCAACCAACTTTGGCTGCGCCCCTGGTACAGGGAGTTTACACGCCCAAAAAAGCGAGGTGCAGCGCTTGGTTCAAGAAGGGACTGGAGCACCGTCACTCTCCTCCCCAAAACCGCCAAGGCAGAGGTCCCGCCTGAGGCACTGGATCATGCCACGCCCATCCCTGCCTGAGAGGTGCCCTCCTCCCTTTTTTTTTTCTTTTTTTCTTCTTCTTTCTCTTTTCTCTCTTTTCCCCCAGAACACTGACCTGACTAACTCTGGTCGCTGGCTTGCTTAAACAATCACAACGACTCCATTCTGTAGATGTAAATTCTACACCTACCGACATTTTCATCTCTTTCTCTCAGGAGTAATTAGACTATATAGTTTCTCTGGATAATTCCAGCATCCTTCTCTCACCTATCCAACCATATTCTACCCTTTACCTCTTTGAAAAAAGCTTCTTATCCCTTCTGCCTGTTCATTCTATTTCCAATTTTGCCTCATCCC